>NC_137035.1:17674064-17754064 GCF_032717465.1 Coenobita brevimanus | reverse complement strand
GTAATTAATACCAAGACAATATTATGGCAATTTTTAAACATTAGTGATGCCGTCATGAGAGGAATCCGAACCGGGGTAACTTTGTAAACATTGCGTTGTCACTCACAGTAGAGACAGCGAGAGAGGAAAGTAAATAAACAGAGGGAGAGGTAGTGAGACAGACGGATTTGACGGTAAGAAGCGATGCGTAAGGCACGTATTCTCATCGGTTAAGGAAGCTCCCTAATGCCTTTTCCTAAGCAATTTATTTTGTTTATTACACCTTACTTCCCTCTTCCGTGTTGCATAAATCCTTCCTATAACGCCATACTCTGCATAGATAGTGTGCAAACGGATATTGACCAGCCATATCCAGAAATAAGTCGCTATGGAAGAGGTGCTAGGGAGGATGAGCCAAAAGAGTGAACAAAATGACCACATAGCCTAATACTCCATTCACTCTTAATAGGCGTAAAATGGCCATCTCCCCGTCTTCAATGTTAAGTTGTAACAAGAGATAAGCACTGAAGTAAGGTGCTAGTCACGAAGAAGTGTTGTGGAGATGCTGAGCCACAGTATCGCTAAGGGAAATAAGCTGCAAAAGGACGAAAATCTCCGCCTAGATAGAGTTAATTCCATCCCTCCGTCCTGAATTCTGGGTGCTAGTCACGAAGAAGTACTATGGAACGGATGCAGGGTCACAGCTATGTCTAATTCTGCCACTGAGCGAAGGGAAATAAGCTGCAAAAGGACGGAACAAAAACATCTACCAAGCTACAATGAATTTCTACCAAGCTAAAGTGAATTTCTACCAAGCTAAAGTGAATCTACCAAGCTAAAGTGAATGTACTATAGCAGCCCTCGTTCCAAGCGACAGGTGGTATAGTGGTTAGAATGCCCCGGTCGGAGTGACAGCCTTGCAACAGGTTCGATCCGGAAAAACTATCTGTCTATCTATCTATCCATCTATGTCTACCTGTCTGCCTATCTATCTATCTATCTATCCATCTATGTCTACCTGTCTGTCTATCTATCTATGCCTGTCTATCTCGCTATCTATCTGTCTATCTATCTATCTATAGCCAGACGCCTTAATCCCGTAAAGGGAGGCCACAAACAAAACGCCTCCATGTCGTCCTTTCCCTTGTCATTACACTGCCCTACCTCCAACACACACAACCCCATCTCTCATAAACTGACCGGAGGGTTTTCGATCAATGCTATCCAGGGGAACGTGGACTGGTCATCTACCCTAAAATGTACAGTCGCCATCAAAAGTCCTGTCGTAATGAGAAGGAGACCGATAACTTGTGCCATCATGGGGGGTGCGGCTGGTCACCTACCCTTAAATGTACAGTCGGCACTTCTTCGTGACTAGTAATATATTCCAAGTACTAATCTAATGCTACAGCTGAGCATTTGAGAAGACGAGATGACAATTTTAGGCCAGGTTAGAGCAGACAGAGTAGATTTTTCCTGGATATAAGAGAAGGATGGCGGAAAAAATATCACACCATTTTTCCACGTCACTGACACTCAAATTTGGACAAACTGGATACGTCAGGGTTTAAATAGCCAGGGAACTTTAACCACTTCTGTTCCATGACGCAGAGAGAGAGAGAGAGAGAGAGAGAGGGGGGAGGGAGGTGTAAGTGGATATAAGGACGTGGAATGAAGACTGAGAGAGAGAGAGAGAGAGAGAGAGAGAGAGAGAAAGAGACAGACAGACAGACAGACAGAAAATCACTTCCTTCCTTTGATGTACTTCTTATTTCCGTCTTACTATTACCTACAATTTATAATTTTAGTAGAAGATTTTTCAACAGGAGATACAGACTTCACTCACTTCCTCCCTACTATACTCTTTTCACTCTAACTTGGCCTAAAAATCGCTATAACTCTGTCTTGAATATTAAGTTGTAATAGATTAATACTTGATTATGACGCTAGTCACGAAGAAGTGCTAAGGAAAGGACGTAGAGTAGTAGCATATATATAAACTGCAAAAGGACGAAAATCTAGGCTAGGTCAGAGCGAGAGTAGTACAGGAGAAAAATAAAATCTAATGGAAGTGTGATTTAAATGAATAGGCGTCATTGGATGGAAGGGATTAAAGGGCAATAATCTTAAATGGATTAAAGGGCAATAGTTCTTCAATGGATTAAATGGCAATAGTTCTCAAATGGGTTCAATGGCAATAGTTCTCAAATGGGTTAAAGGGCAATAGTTCTTAAATGGATTAAAGGGCAATAGTTCTTACATGGATTAAAGGGCGTTTGTTCTTAAATGGATTAAAGGGCAATAGTTTTTAAATGAATTAAAGGGCATTTGTTTTTAAATGGATTAAAGGGCATTTGTTCTCAAATGGATTAAAGGGCAATAGTTCTAAAACTATAGATAGATAGATGCCAGTAGATCTTAAGGGAAAGATGGAGGTATTCGGTTTTTACAACCAGCACGGGTCAGTGGAACACAAAAAACTTAACTATCAAGGTCATATGGCATGGTGATGGCCAGCAATTTTCATCAAAAAAAAAAAAAAAAAAAAAAAAAAAAAAAAAAAAGACTGGAAGCGTTAGGGATCAGGCAAGAGGGCAGTTTTTCGATTCTGAGAGCAATGAGTCGACTACTATGGCTTTGAGTGCATCTTCTTTCCTCTGATCATAGTGACGCCTCTGCATCACATAGCATATCATAGCATTCGTACATTTTAGTTGGTTGTATATTTGGCGTGTCTCCATCTTCAGTATTATGCTGTAACAAGACATTAACACTCCAATATGGTGGTAATCACGAAGAAGTGTTGTGGAAAGGATGCAGAATCAAAGCCTGGTCTTTCTCTGCCGGTGAATAACGGAGAGTAGAATGCAGAACGAGGAAAATCACCAGGCCAAGTGAAATGCAATGAAGGAATATATATATATATATATATATATATATATATATATATATATATATACTGATTATGATGAGAGGAATATATTTATGTTAGGATGGATCTCTCACACTAAAGTAAAAATGAAAGATTAAAGTAAGGGTACCATTCCTCTACACTGACTCAGTAGCAGCAGGGCTGCTAAAACACCACACTGACTCAGCAGCAGCACGGCTGGTAAAACAGCTCACTGACTCAGCAGCAGCAGGGCTGCTAAAACACCTCACAGACTCAGCAGCAGCACGGCTGGTAAAACAGCTCACTGACTCAGCAGCAGCAGGGGTAGCCCATACATTGTGTTCACACGGTCATGCCAGTGGATGGGTGGATGTATTTTGGCCAGCGATTTCAGCCGGCAGGTTACCTTACGTAGCGGCTGTGATGAAGCACCAAAGGTGAAGCACTTGTTGTATATTGCCATCACACCCCGGCCTTTGGTGTCATTGTAAAACAGCTTGATCTGTAGGTGAAGCTGTTTGTTGTCGGGGTCTGTGAGGCGGGTGTGAGAAGCCAGCATGGCCTGGTCAAGGCCCAGCTCAAGGCCTACCTGAGGTAGACCTTCCAGGCACGACATCCGCACTACGCCCTTCACCACAGTCACTCCCCGACCCCACACCTTGTCCACCCGCAGTCCAGGGCTGCACACCACGTCCATCTTGGCTGATACGCCCCACGGCAGGAAGGATGGGTGCTGCAGGTATGACACTACGTCCCATTTCCTTTCCATCGTATGGAAAATTCCTCCGTTTTCGGCGAGGCATCTGACCAACACCGGGTGCTGCATCAACTTCGTTGATAATCCTACTGTAATAAGTTGTAGTGTTACCGTCTTGGCTGCATTAACCAATGCCTGCAGCATCCCTAGTGTTGGACATCGTCTGCGATACCACACCACCACCAGCTTGCCCCTCCTCTCCTCTACTTCCTGCTGACCCCTTCGCACCAGCTGTGTCAGCCAACATTTACTGGTCTTGGAAGACCTGGAAGATGGATGACCAGAACAGCGTCGGGAGCCACAGACCAGCACTTTGACCTCAACTGGTAGTTGGCTGTTGCACCACTGGTTGATATCCTCCACCAGACTTGGACTATGTGTGTCCACTACTATTACAACCAATGGCGCAGCCTCTGACTCACCAGTTACACACCGCATATCCTCCATTTCCAACCACCTGAGGTCTATTTCGAGTGGAAGGGTGAAGGCGGCTTGGCACATGTTACACTCGACGATATGGTCCTCATCTCCTGTGTGCCAGTAAGGGTTGGCCAGAGCACAACACCCAGGCCGAGGACACTTCATACCAGACCCAGAGGTGCTGGGGACGTTCTGTGGCTGGAACAGTAGCCAGTGGGCCTCTTTGCCATCCCTCTCTACAAATGTAAAATTAGCCACTACCTACCCAGCCTGGTCAATAGGTTGAAGGGGAGCCACTTCATTAACGAGTTCCTTTGGGAATTTGCTGTTGAAGGAAGACACTTCAGGAGACGAATACAAAGTCTGAGCCAATAAATGAAGCGACATCAGGAACATGATAGCCAGCACAATTGTGAGGGGGAGGTCGCACAATTGTTTATATTCAGTCATAGCAACACAGGCAGGTAGTTGCAGACCTACTACAACGAATACAAGTCGCAGCACGATGCTTGTAATGCAAATTCCAATGAAACGTCGCATGTTTGATGTGGTGATGCATCGGGCCAATGTAGGGCAATGGTGGTACCGTCCTGGAACACACCCGCGACAGAACTTACAGTGGAAGGATCTTGGTGGGACAACTAAATAGCAATCTTTACACCACACCCAATCCACGGATGCATTCTTCTCATGGTCCTTTGTCATAAGACCATGATCAACGCAGACAAGAATGCAAAACTGGATAATCCAAGCACTGATGACTGAAAGTCGTAGACGATTTAAGAAGTCATCATGCCCAAACATTATTTCTGTACCCAACCATACTTCTTCCATCATCAGTACATTGTACAGTTTTGTCATCATCACTACAGTCCCGACTATCATACCAAGTCGCCATGACCACTCTAAGGCACGCCACACACAAAGCTGGCTCCACTGTACGTCCCTCGGCCAAACCTCCAACATACTAATATTTTCTGCCGGAGAGGAGGCACTTATCTGGGATGGAAATGGCACAATTTCTGACATTCCCCCCCTCTGGGTGTAGGGCTCACTGTCTGCCCTCGGGGTGCAGGGCTCGCTGTCGTCCCTCAGGATGTAGGGCTCGCAGTCTTCCCTTGGGGTGCAAGGCTCGCTGTCTTCCCTTGGGGGGCAGGGCTCACTGTCTTCCCTTGGGGGGCAGGGCTCGCTGTCTTCCCTTGGGGTGCAAGGCTCGCTGTCTTCCCTTGGGGTGCAAGGCTCGCTGTCTTCCCTTGGGGGACAGGGCTCGCTGTCTTCCCTCAGGGTGCAGGGCTGGCTCTCCCCTGAAGGGGTTTGAGGCATGTACGCGCTCAAGGGTTCTTGCTGGTTTGAAGTATCACTGACTAATTATGTATCATTGATTTTCTAGGGGGAAATCACACATCCTTTTCCATCAGTCAGGATCAAACCGCCCTTGTGCATGCCATCCCTAGGTGTGGATTCATTATTCATGGCCGACAAGTATTCAAATAATAAAAACGAGGCCCAGCCACCCAAAGTGCCTGCTGAGTCCATAGCATAGATTTTCATTTTATCAAGAGTTTTACGGCCTGATTTGAGCTTGAGTTTGATCTATGCCGGGGTGCGCAGTGATAGGGAAATCGGGGAACTAAAGACCTGAGTTAAGTACGACTCGCCCTCAGACCCCACCTCCCAGGTCCACACTGTCCCCTGCCCCTCTGGCCTGGATTGGTTCAAGTCACATACGAGTTGTGTTTTGTAGGACGATATGCATGGGAACCACGAGAGTGTTTTCTTGACTTTAACCTTTATCTCTGATGGGACGGGCCCCCCTAGTGGATGGACCCGCACCCCTTTTATCAGAAGGTATGCAGCCGACATTGTGGTTTGTCTCTGGTATTGTTCAACACCCACATCGTTGGTTTTATCCTTATTTATCATAGTCACCCATGAACACAGTATGTAATCCTCAAGACTGTATGTAATCCCCAAGACAGTATGTAATCTCCAAGACAGTATGTAATCTCCAAGACAGTATGTAATCTCCAAGACAGTATGTACTCCCCAAGACAGTATGTAATCTCCAAGACAGTATGTAATCTCCAAGACAGAATGTAATCTCCAAGACAGTGTGTAATCCCCAAGACAGTATGTAATCTTCAACACAGTATGTAATCTCCAACACAGTGTGTAATCCCCAAGACAGTATGTAATCTCCAAGACAGTATGTAATCTCCAAGACAATATGTAATCTCCAGGACAGTGTGTAATCTCCGAGACAGTATGTAATCTCCAAGACAGTATGTAATCTCCAACACAGTGTGTAATCCCCAAGACAGTATGTAATCTCCAAGACAGTATGTAATCTCCAAGACAGTATGTAATCTCCAAGACAGTATGTAATCTCCAAGACAGTATGTAATCTCCAAGACAGTATGTAATCTCCAAGACAGTATGTAATCTCCAAGACAGTATGTAATTTCCAAGACAATATGTAATCCCCAAGACAGTGTGTAATCCCCAAGACAGCTAGTATGTCTCTGAATTCCCAGCTTATCCTTGGTCATCTTTAATGGCTACTTGATAGACTGTAATCCTTACCATACCGTAGTACTGGTGATAGTGGTTGTGATGATGCTGGTGGTGGTAGTAGTGGCAGAGACGATGGTGGTGGTAGTAGTGGCAGAGACGATGGTGGTGGTGGCAGTGATGACGATGGGGGTGGTTGTATTGGTGATGGTGGTGGTGGTAGTGATGATGGTGGTTGTAGTGGTGATGGCAGTGATGATAATGGTTGTGGTGGTGGTGATGGTAGTGATGATGGTGGTTGTAGTGGTGATGGTTATGGTGGTGGTGGTTGTGGTGGTAGTGATGATGGTGGTTGTGGCGGTGAAAATAATAGTGATCATGGTGGTGGTTGTGATGATCGTGGTAGTGGTTGTGGTGGTAGTGATGATGGTGGTGCTGGTTGTGGTGGTAGTAGTTAAGATGGTAATGGTGGTAGTAATGATGATGATAATGATGGCGGTAGTGGTGATGGTGACAGTAGTGGTGTTGGTGGTAGTGGTAATGGTAGTAATGATAGCAGTAGTGATGATGCTGGTAGTAATGATGATAGTGGAGGTACTGGTGATGATGGCAGTAGTGATGATGGTAGTAGTGGTTATGGTGGTAGTAATGATGATGCTGGTGATGGTGGTAGTACTGATGATGGTGGTAGTAGTGGTCTTGGTAGTAGCTGGCAGTAATGGTGATGGTGGTAGTAGTGGTGATGATGGTAGTAGTGATGACGCTGGTGATACTGGTGATGGTGGTAGTAGTGATAATGGTGGTAGTAGTGGTGATGATGGTGGTACTGGTAATGGTGGTAGTATTGGTGATGGTGGTAGTAGTGATGATATTGGTGATGGTGGTAGTAGTGATGATATTGGTGATGGTGGTAGTAGTGGTGATGGTGGTAGAAATGATGCTGGTGATACTGGTGATGGTGGTAGTAGTGGTGACGGTGGTAGTAGTGGTGATGATGGTAGTAGTGGTGATGGTGGTAGTAGTGGTGATGATGGTAGTAGTGGTGATGGTGGTAGTAGTGGTGATGGTGGTAGTAGTGGTGATGGTGGTAGTAGTGGTGATGGTGGTGGTAATGGTGTCAGTTATGGTAATGGGTGAAACGAAACGTTGATAATAATTAGTAATTGTTACAAATCTCTGGTTCAGGGCAAAATGTGTGTGTGTGTGTGTGTGTGTGTGTGTGTGTGTGTGTGTGTGTGTGTGTGTGTGTGTGTGTGTGTGTGTGTGTGTGTGTGTGTGTGTGTGTGTGTGTGTGTGTGTGTGTGTGTGTGTGTGTGGTGGGGCTCAGTCTACCTGCATCCCATTCTTGTTCCATATTTGCCTCCCTGTCTCCCAGCGTCACTCCCTCCCTCCCATCCCTCTCCTCTCTCTTCTTGGCTCCCTCTCTCCCTTCCTCCCTCCCACCCCTCCCCTCTCCTTTCCTGGCTCCCTCCTCCTTCCCTCCCTCCCTCCCTATCCCAAGCGTGTTAGTTAATAAGATACGGTATATTTCCTACCATTACAAACCCTCAATTCACAGCAGCCCCGGCCAACAGGGAGGCAGCAGTCTAATGTCCATCTCTTTGCCTGTAATATTTTCACCAATACACTGCTTCTGCTCAATTCCCTTAATTTCCTTCATAGTTTCCATTGCTTCTGCCTGCCTGCTTACCTGCCCTCCTGCCTGCTTGTTTGTCTGCCTGCCTGCCTCCCTCCCTTTCTTGCTTGCCTCCCCTTCTTGCCTGCCTGCCTCCCCTTCTTGCCTGCCTGCCTCCATCTCTTACCTGCCTGCTTCCCCTTTTTGCCTGCCTGCCTCCCTCTCTTGCCTGCCTGTCTCCCCCTCTTACCTGCTTGTCTTCCCCTCTTACCTGTCTCCCCCTCTAATCTGCCTGCCTTACCTCTTGCCTGCCTGCCTCCCTCATACCTGCGTGCCTACCCCTCTTGCCTGCCTGCCTTCCCCTCTCGTCTGCCTGCTTCCCCCTCTTGCCTTCCTGTCTCGCCTCTTGCCTGCCTGCCTCCCCCTCTTGCCTGCCTGCCTCCCGCTCCTGCCTACCTCCCTCTCTGCCTGCCTGGTGTGGGGGTGTACATCCATCCCGGGTGAGGCCTGACACCTCCCCGACACCCGACACCCACCCGACCAGCCCACACCCGACACCACCACGCTACAGGGGGTGGGGGGGAGTGGGGGGGACGGAGGAGAGAGAGGGGGTAAAGAGGGGGCGGAGGAAAGTGAGAGAGAGAGAGAGAGAGAGAGAGAGAGAGAGAGAGAGCAGGATAAGCCTCAGTGTGAATTACCATAAAAAACAAAACAAAACACAGGCGTCTCTTGATGGTGCGATGGTGCTAGCTAAGTGTAATTAATGGTGTGTGTGTGTGTGTGTGTGTGTGTGTGTGTGTGTGTGTGTGTGTGTGTGTGTGTGTGTGTGTGTGTGTGTGTGAGTGTGTGTGTGTTTGGGGGGTTGGTAGTTTTTTTTTTATGCAAGGAAGAAGGAAACAAAGGCCTGAAGCCTACAAATTGCTCCAAGAAAAAAAAAAAAAATTCCAGATGTTTCCTACAGTTCTTTTACCTTAACTTGGCCCAGATTTTCGTCTGCTTATTTCGCGTGGCTCAGTGACAGAAAAAGACACTACTACGGCTCTGCATCCTTTCCATCGCACTTCTTCGTGACTAGCATCCTATTACAGAGTTAATTGCTTCTCACAGCTCAATGGCAGAATAAGACAATACTACGGCTCTACATCCTTGTCATGGCACTTCTTCGTGACTAGCACCATATTCTAGATCGGTATTCAAGCTGCAGATGGCAATTTGTAGGCCAAGTTAAAGTGAACGGAGTACTGTAAAGGAATATATTTGGATCCTTCACGTCAGCCTCTTCAGTACGATAGTGTCTCGTTTATCTATCTTTCTGTCTATTTATCTATGTATTTATTTATTTATCAATTTATTTATTTATTTTCTTTTTGGTCTCCCTATTACAAAATAATTTAGTTTAGGGGAGATATTTTGTAATGGAGGGGTTAAGGGACAGGAGTGGAGAGCTGGAGAGGAGGGGAGGGGAGAGAGAGAGAGAAGAGGTGGAGAGGAGAGAGAGAGAGAAGAGGTGGAGAGGAGAGAAGAGGTGGAGAGGAGAGAAGAGGAGATGAGAGGTGGAGAGGAGAGGTGAGGAGAGATGAGAGGAGAGGAGAGGAGAGGTGGAGAGGTGGGCTGGAGAAGAGACGAAGAGAGGACTGGGAGGGAGGAGGATATAGGGAGGGAAAAAATGAAGAAAGAAGGAGAGGGAGGGAAGGAAGTAGAAGAGGAGGAGAGAAGCAAGGACAATGAGGGAGGGAGGGAGAGGGGGGGAAAGTAGGGAGGCAGGGAGAAGGAGGAAATAGGGAGGGAGGGAAGGAGATGAGAGGAAGTAGGAATGGAGGGAGGGAGGGAGGGAGAGAGGGATAGAGAGAGAGGGAGGGAGAGGGGAGGAAGTAGGGATGGAGACAAGGAGAGGGGAGGAAATAAGGAGGGAGGGAAGGAGAGAAAAGGATAGAGGGAAGGAAGGAGAGAGAAGGAAAGATGGAGGGTAGAAGAGGGGAGGATGCAGAGGCAGGGTGGGAGGGGGAAGAAGAGAGGGAGGGAAGGAAGGAGAGGAGGGGAAAGAGGGAGGGAAGAAGAAGGGAGAAAAGAGGGAGGGAGAGAAGGAGAGAGAAGGAAAGAACGAGGGAAAGAAGGGGAGGGGAGGAAACAGAAAGGAAAGGAAGGAGAGGGGAGGAAAGTGACAGGGAAGGAAGGGATGAGGAGGAAAGAAAGAAGGTAAGAAAAAGAGGGGAGGAAAGTGAGAGGGAAAGGAGAGGGAAGAAAAAAGAAGGAAGGAAGGAGAGGGGAGGAAAAAGAGAGGGAAGGAAAGAAAGAAGGAAGGAGACGGGAGGAAGGGGAAGGGAGGAAAGAGATGGGGATTGAAGGAGAAGAGGAAAGAGGGAGGGAGGGAAGGCGAGGGGAGGAAGCAGGGAAGGGAGAGGGGGAGGAAAGAGGGAGGGAGAGAAGGCGGGATGGATTGGGGAGGAGGAAGGGAGGGAGGGAGGGGAAAGGAAGGAGGGAGGGAGATGAAAGGAAGGAAACATGCATAAAAGAAGGAGGGAGGGAAGAAAGGTGGGAGAAGGAAAGAATATAGACGGGGAAGGAGGGAGTGAGAGAGGGTGGAAGGGAGGGACGGAGGAAAGTGAGGGAGAAAAGACGGAAGGGGGAGGGAACAAGAATAGGGGGAGGGAGGGTGAGAGGGAGAGAAATAAGAGGGAGGGAGGGAGGGAGGGTCAGGTTACATGCAGGTGCTAAAGTTGGCAGCAGAATCTCCCTCCCTCCCTCCATTCTCTCCATCTTTCCTCCATCTCTCCTTTCCTCCATTGTAGCATCATAATCATCCCTCCCCAACCCTTTATTCTCTACCTTCAACTCGTTCTTAGTACAACCCCCCCTTCTCTCTCTCTCTCTCTCTCTCTCTCTCAGGAAACAGAAGTAATTGAACCCAGACTAAGAAAAAAACAGATACCAATATAAATACTTCAGTTACTATATTTCCTGCAAAATACCCGTAAGAGCCAACACTTTTTTCTCTGCATTCAAAAAAATCTTAAAATTCGATAGAGGACTTACTTATATCACTCTGGATAATATGACACGAATTTTTATGTGCCACTGTAACCCATTTCTCATCCCCCCTCACCCATTTCTCATCCCCCCCCTCACCCATTTCTCATCCCCCCCCTCACCCATTTCTCATCCCCCCTCACCCATTTCTCATCCCTCCTCACCCATTTCTCATCCCCCCCTCACCCATTTCTCATCCCCCCCTCACCCATTTCTCACCCCCCCTCCCATTTCTCATCTCGTACCCATTTTCACTCTCCCCTCACCCATTTATACTTCCCCCTCACCCATTTCTCATCCCCCACCCATTTCTCATCCCCCACCCATTTCTCATCCCCCCACCCATTTCTCATCCCGTACCCATTTTCACTCTCCCCTCACCCATTTGCACTCCTCCTAACCCATTTCTCATCCCCACCACCCATTTTCTCATCCCCTCACCCATTTCTCATCCCCCACCCATTTTTACTCCCCCCACCCATTTCTCATCCCCCCACCCATTTTCACCCCTCCTCACCCCCACCACTCTAGACACAGGGGAGAGCAGATGTTGTGTGGTGGAACAGGTGTTAGGCAGGGTGAGGCAAGGTGGGGGTTTTGAGTGAGGCAGGGTAAGGCGGGATGAGGCAGGATAGGGGATAGAGAGGCAGTGTACAGAAGGACAGGGTTAGGGGAGAGGCAGGGTATGAATGGATAGGGCTAGAGGAGAAGCAGAGTATGGATGGATAGGGTTAGGGAAGAGGCAGGATAGGGGTGGATAGGGTTAGGGGAGAGGCAGGGTATGGATGGACATTGGACAGGGTTAGGGGAGAGGCAGGGTATGGAAGGACAGGGTTAGGGAAGAGGCAGGGTATGGAAGGACAGGGTTAGGGAGGAGGCAGGGTATGGAAGGACAGGGTTAGGGGAGAGGCAGGGTATGGAAGGACAGGGTTAGGGGAGAGGCAGGGTATGGAAGGACAGGGTTAGGGGAGAGGCAGGGTATGGAAGGACAGGGTTAGGAGAGAGGCAGGGTATTAATGGATAGGATTAAAGGAGAGGCAGGGTATTGATGGATAAGGTTAGGGGAGAGGCAGGGTATGGATGGATACGGTTAGGGGATAGGCAGGGTATGGAAGGATAGGGTTAGGGGAGAGGCAGGGTATGGATGGATAGGGTTAGGGGAGAGGCAGGGTATGGATGGATAGGGTTAGGGAAGAGGCAGGGTATGGATGGACAGGGTTAGGGGAGAGGCAGGGTATGGATGGACAGGGTTAGGGGAGAGGCAGGGTATGGATGGACAGGGTTAGGGGAGAGGCAGGGTATGGATGGACAGGGTTAGGGGAGAGGCAGGGTATGGATGGATAGGGTTTGCGGAGAGGCAGGGTATGGATGGACAGGGTTAGGGGAGAGGCAGGGTATGGATGGATAGGGTTTGCGGAGAGGCAGGGTATGGATGGATAGGGTTAGGGGAGAGGCAGGGTATGGATGGATAGGGTTAGGGGAGAGGCAGGGTATGGAAGGATACGGTTAAGGGAGAGGCGGGGGGAGGCATGACAGGGCGATATGTACTAATAATGTAATGCAGTGTAAAAAAAAATAAGAAAAAAGAAGAAAGAAAAAAAAAAGAAGTTATCATCCCTACTATCAGCACCAGCATCATCGACACACTGCATGAACGTCAGCATCACTCACGCCCATGCACATAGACAGACGGAAGGTGTGGCGTCTAAGCAGGCTACTCATCCTTCTCGAAATATGGTGACGAAACAATTACATACACTAAAGAAGAAGCATAGGTAGTGTTTATCATGTTTACCTCCCCCCTCCACCCCTCCTTCCTTCCGTCTCTCTGTCTCTGTCTCTCAATTATCTGCTCCAAGCGACAGACTCTAACCTCCTATTATCTTTCACGCACATTAACCTACCACTACTTTGTTTATCATGACTGTATACACTTACATTCTTTCACTCTGAGTACTCCTCCCACCCATCTTTCAACCTTCTCTCAGAGTCACCTTGCAGACCACAACCAGACAACCCTCCACACTGTCCTCTCTCAACTCCCGCGTCAGTGAAATAATCAAGCATCTTTCTCTCTACAAGAACCTATAATCAACTGGGCCTGTCACCACTCATTTCAGTCTCTCTTTCCAATACAAATACCATATGCACACCTTTCCTTCCTGGCACACCAATGACACTGTATCATCTGCAGGACCGGTATCAACTCTTCTATTTACATCACCTATCATCAACACTACAACGCGTAAGTACTAACCTCCAAAACGTATCTTTTTTCACATCTGTGTCATTAAAAGACGCGTATACAATTACCACAACCATCACTGTGCACTATACTGTATAAAAGTGAGATGCAGTGAAAAAAGTCTATAAATTAATGATCACGGACTACACGCCCCTCAGAGCGTGCTGAGTGGCTATGTCGTACTGCCTCTCCACGCACCTAAAATGTTCCTAATCTCTAAACTTCCTAACCCTCCCCGCCTTACTCATCTAGTGGGTGCATCGCTGGCTGTGGAGTGGAGCAGAGGCAGGGGTGGGTACAGGTGTGGCGTGAGGGCTACACCTGTTGTACATGTGTCGGACATGTGTTCTGCCTCCACCTCTGACACCTCCAGCCACACACCTGTCTTCCCGTGTTTGTTATTCCGTTTTGTTTTGCTTTACCCTCACTAAACACTTGTATGTCCTCAACTCCTATCCTTTCTAACCTTGCCTAACACCTGCCTGTCCCCAAGTCCTCCTCCGTGCCACACACCTTCACAAGTCACTCTGCATTACCACACCCTAACCTCTGTCTTCCCTCCAAACCCTACCATGCCTAACCACGGCCTGCCCTGCCTCTCCCCTAACCCCTTACCCTTCCTCACTCTTCTTAACCTTTGTCTCTACCTTAATCCCTACCATGCTTCCTCCTGCCTCACCTCAACTCCCCTTCTTCCTAACCCTGCCTCTCCTATATTCCCTATCCTATTCCGCACCCTGCCTAACCTTTGAACCCTACCAAGCTTCTTCCTGCCTCACCTCACCTCCCATTCTTCCTAACCCTGCCTCCCCTGTATCCCCTTTCCTAACCTGCACCCTGCCTCACCCTACCTAACACCCACCTAAGCCTAACATCTGTCCTACCCTGTCATGGTAAGGGAAGAACGTGCTGTAATTTATGCCTATCAACCCACGTATGTTATTAAAGCAGGCAATCAGTTTCTTCAAAGTCTCAATTTTCCCCTTGAACACGACCCGCAGCAGTCACTGTTACATTCAGGTCCCTAATTTTACTGCTGGGTGAATAGGGACGAGGGGGAAACAAAGTGAGTCCACTAGTCTGACCGGCACGATAACTAAACTCGGGTTCTACCAGTTCCAAGCTAAATGTGTCAACCAACAGAACGGAAGGAAAGAGGATGAGAGTAGTAGCAATAGTAGCAGCAGTAGTAGTAGTAGTAGTAGTAGTAGCAGCAGCAGCAGTAGTAGTAGTAGTAATGGTGGTGGTGGTGGTGGTGGTAGGGTAGGGGTAGTAGTAGTAGTAGTTGTCGTAGTAGTAGTAGTTGTTGTCGTAGTAGTAGTAGTAGTAGTTGTCGCAGCAGTAGTAGTAGTTGTCGTAGTAGTAGTAGTAGCAGTAGTAGTAATGGTGATGGTGGTGGTGGTGGTGGTGGTAGGGTGGTGGTGGTGGTAGTAGTAGTAGTAATAGTAGTAGTAGTTGTCGCAGTAGTAGTAGTAGTTGTCGTAGTAGTAGTAGTAGTAACAGTCGTAGTCGTAGTAGTAGTAGTCGTAGTAGTAGTAGCAGTCATAGTAGTAGTAGTAGTAGTAGTAGTAGTGGTAGTAGTGGCCTCTGGTTCACCTGAAAAGTGAACTCGTTGGACTGCAGGCTTAAGTTGCCCTACTGCAGTGGAGTCTCCTGGTTAATAACGGTGACACCACGTGAAGGCGCCCCTAAGCTGTGTGTGTGTGTGTGTGTGTGTGTGTGTGTGTGTGTGTGTGTGTGAGAGAGAGAGAGAGAGAGAGAGAGAGAGAGAGAGAGAGAGAGAGAGAGAGAGAATTAATCACTAACACTCAGAACACGACAAACTTTACCCTTTCACTATGATGCCGTCTCTTTCCCGTCTTACTCTGGCTAACACTAGAAAACAGGATTCAAATGAGCAAATAAATAAATAAATAAATAAACTCTTGTTTGCTTTCCTTTGTACTCCTTTGTATTCCATTGTATTCTTTTGTACTCCTATGTATTGGGTTGTACTCCCTTGTGTTCCTTTCCTTTGTAATCCTTCGTATTACTTTGTACTCCTGTGTCCTTTGTATTTCTTCGTACTTCGTTGTATTCCTTTGTACTCTTTTGTCAATGTAGTGAAGGAGTTAAATCAATGTGTCATATTTGTTATTACCTCCAAAAATGAAAGCTGGAGGAGGTAATGTATTCGCCCCTGTTTGTCTGTCCATATCTCAGAAAGTTACGGATGGATTTCAAAATAATTTTAAGGATACGTGAGTCAGGGGCCAAAGAAGAGTTGATTACATTATGGTGGTGATCTGAGCTGTCTGGCATAGGTCTTGGCGGAGGTATGCGTTCTCTGAGTTATGATGTGAGTGTTGTGTTTTATATTATGGTTGTTGACGTTGATGTTATTATTGATGCCGTTGATGTTGATATTATTGTTATTGATGTTATTGTTGATGATGATGTTGATGATGTTGATATTATTGTTGGTGTTGATGTTGATGATGTTGATATTATTGTTGGTGTTGATGATGATGTTGATATTATTGTTGGTGTTGATGCTGATGATGTTATTATTGTCGTTGATGTCTGTGCGCTTGTTGTTGTTGTTGATGTTGCTGACGACCACAGGGAGAGTGTTAAAGAGGGGAGGGAAGAGGGAAGACCTACAGTGTATGGGGAGGGAGGGAGGAAATAAGGAAGGGGAAGGGACGACGGAAGTTAATGAGAGAGAGAGAGAGAGAGAGAGAGAGAGAGAGAGAGAGAGAGAAGGGGGCAACACTACACCAGCTCTCTCTAAAAATGCGGGTGATGGGAGGATGCCAGACGCCTCAATTTGAAAGAAACTTACATTATTCTTATCACTATCTTTTTATCAGTCATTAGCATCATAAAATGGATTGTGATTATGTTTTAATTGATTATTTATAGATCATTATTATTTATGTGCTGTACCGTATATGGAAGGCTTGGGTAGGGTACGGTAGGGTTGAGTAAGATAGGGTTGACTGAAGCAAGGTAGGGTAGGGTAGGGTAGGGTAGGGTAGGGTAGGGTAGGGTAGGGTAGGGTAGGGTAGGGTAGGGTTGGGTAGGGTAGGGTAGGGTTGGGTAGGGTTGGGTAGGGTAGGGTAGGGTAGGGTAGGGTAGGATAAGGTAAGGTTATTAGGCTAGGTTGGGCTAGGCTAGGGTACGGTGGAGTGGGATGGAGTGGAGTGGAGTGGAGTAGGGTAGGGTAGGGTAGGGTACGATACGGTGGATTGGGGTAGGGAAGGGCTCACGATTTTACTAAAGGCAGGAGGGACCTTTAGCACGGATGGTATTAACGTTGGCACTGTGTAACCCCTTCAGTTGCACGTGTCTCCCCTAAGCTGAAGAAAACGGTCTGGTGGCAGCAAGAGGAAGCATAAAGGGTGTCCTAGCAGAGATGAAAGAAGATCGGTGAGAATTTTTAAGACATGCAGTGTAAGACATGGGAGAAGAGGGAAGAGTGAGGTGATGCAGGGTTGAGTGGGGTAGGGCAGGGGGTAGCGTTGTATTGTAGGCTAGAGAAGAGAGGTGAAGAGGGGAGAGAAGAGAAGAATGCAGAACAGAGCAAGTTGGATGAGAGGTGAGGAGAAGAAAGGAGAGGTGAGGACAGGACAACAGAGGAGGGTTGAGGAGAGCAGAGTACATCCATCATCCAATCCTATATGTCACCCCATGAGAAGCGTAGAAGCCCGGGACTATAAGATGAGAGTGACGAGCCTCACTCATCCCTGAGTGGCATTGCGTGAGCAATAAACCCCAACCACCCCTTGGATATAAACGTACACATGCTAAATCCGACTGGAGCACCTTAATTACCAACTAAAACCAGCAGGCGCCAAAATTTGGTTATATGGTTACCACCCAGCGTAGTAAATGATTTCCTGGCGTACAGGAAGCCATTTGGCTTGTCACTCAGTATAGAGTTAGCCATAGGCAGAAGGAAAAGGAAAGAATGAAGGAAAGAAGAAGGAATGTGAAGTCGCCCGCAGGAAGAAGAAAGAGGAATGAGTGATGGAAAGAAAGACAGAAGAGGAAGGATGGAAGAGAGGAAAGGGCAGACACCCAAAGCAGCACTACATCAAGTGAGTGGATGGTGAGCGTCCCCGCCTACCACTAGCAAAGTACAAACTAGCTATACTATAGAAGGTAAAAGAAAGGCACGGTAACTGACAGTAACATGGGCGGGACAGGGCAGGGCAAGTTAAGTAAGTAGGAAGTACAGATATCAAGCACAGGGCCACCTTATCAGTTGTGGGTAACGTACACACACACACACACACACACACACACACACACACACACACACACACACACACAGCAACAATTGGTAACACTATATGGGAGAGGCATCACCCTAGTCACGTGTCAGCAGCGGCGTGCACCAGGGCTGTGTGTTAGGGCCAATACTCTAAGACAGTCTCATGACACACACGCTGGCCTCAGTGACTCTGTATTCAAATTTGCTCATGATACAATAAAAAAAAAATCTTTGTACATGACCATAAAACCACCCTCTAATACCTATAAAAACTACTCAAAGAAGAAAAAAGTGCCAAAGCTGTATGAAATAAAGTAACACACAAACATTAAATTTAAGTGAACATACACAGGTTTACAGACATACATACAATTACACGTCAACATAGTGCAAGGTGGCTACTCAGTGCATTACTAATCTTCAACACTGTTTTGAGGATATATACCGTAACGTTATGTCTTACCTAAAACTATACGAGGTACCGACAGATGTATGCATAAACGCGTATGTAGGGCTAGGCCTATATGCGTATTATGTACATTTTAGATGCATGCATATTTGTATGAATGTATACTAATGCATGTTTTTTTTTTCCTTTCTTTTCGCTAATGATCATGTTCTATTTAAAGAAAATAAACGAAATATAAAAATGATATAGAATAATGAATTCCGTGACTGGCAATCTTGCTACACTGCCTATTCTCATGACCTCATTTTTACATCGGAGAGCGTCGCGTGACGGAGCCATGTATTTGGTTCCAAAGGTTTGTTTTACCAACTGGATGGAAGTTCACCAAATCTGCAATACTCATGATAGACCATCAGAGGAGCAACTGATTAAATTTCGCTGAAAAGTCATGGACCATGGGCCAGGGGCAAAGCCAACATGTATGTTTTTATTCGATTTTGGCCAAACCTGGTGTCAGAGTTCAGGGTCAGGAACGGATGAAGCAATTAAATTTTGAGAATAACTTATCATACCTGGCAGTTACAAAGCAACGTTAAATATTTGACCCGTGAGTTAAAAGTTTTGATTTGGTTTGGATCAAACTTGGTTGAAATGTTTAGGGTCAGCCAAGGATGAAGTGATCCTATACCGAGAACTAAAGATCAAAGGTCAAGGTCACAGGGTCAGGTCATCTTAAATTATTTTGATCCAGTCTGAACCAAACTTTGTGGAATGTTTGAAAGTACGAAAAGAATGGACTAATTCGAGTGTGAGAACAACCAGCCAAAGGTCACAGACAAAGGGATAGTCAGACGGGGTCCAAGGTTCGGCCGTAGACGGATTTTGAGCGCGGTAAAGGCTGCACTCTGGTAGCTTTTCAGTCCTACAGTGTTAGGTGCTGCCTTTAACTTGTGTCCAGCATGGCTGAGACGGATGCTGGTACTGTCTTCACCCCCTCACCCAAAGAACTTTATTTTTACTTCAATGTTGCTATCTCCTCGCGATTTTATTTAGCTTAGGACGAGTTTTTAAATGAAAGGGTAAGTCGCTGCCTTTACTGACGCTTTAATAACTAGGCTGAATAAAATCAACTGGAAGAATAAATAATAATAATAATAATAATAATAATAATAATAATAATAATAAAAAGCTACTGAAAGGGTTAAACAGATGTATGAGGACAGTAAACCCTTCTAGTAAAACTGATTCAACGTATAGTATGAACTGTAATGTCAGTGTGGTCTGTGTATTTCTCTCTCTCTCTCTCTCTCTCTCTCTCAATGCCTCCCCTGGGACTGACTGGACCAGGCACCCTCCATTACCCTCCCATTTTCACCACTACCCCATTAGTCACCTTTAAGAGAGAGAGAGAGAGAGAGAGAGAGAGAGAGAGAGAGAGCATTTTGCACACCTCTTCGGTCAGATGTAAATAATTCCGCAGTACCCCTATCTTCTGAGAGAGAGAGAGAGAGAGAGAGAGAGAGAGAGAGAGAGAGAATAAGAGTGAGAATGTGAGCAAGGATGTGGATGAGAATGAGGAAGACTAATTAAGTGTGTCTAAGTGTATGGGATAGTACCGTAAGTCAAGGTGTGAGACAGTGAGTAAAAATGTGAGTGAGATGATGTGCGAGTTGTCATGGTTAAAAAAAAAGAAAGTAAGAGAAAGACAAAATAAGTTACATTAATAATATCTTAGTTAAAGCAATGGTATATGAGAACAAAAGAAAAAAACTACCCGTCATCTGTGAGCCAGGTAGACTAATAATTGTCAGATGAAAACTTGAGTATCATGTATCCCTCCTGAATGACTCCCAGTGCTGGTTGAGTGACAGGTGAACTCAAGGTGTGACTCCAAACTTTTATCAATAACCTTTCTTTCTACGATCAATACTTTCTGATATTTGAGTTTTCGACACAGACACGCAGATACATTTCGTACAAAAATAATGACCATCGACTTCGTTTACCTGGCTCAAATGATATCGAACTCTCTCTCTCAACCAAAAGGCAGGAGCGAGGTATAATGGGGTTGTGGAGGTGGCAGTGAGACAGAGAAGCAGACCCAGGTAAAGGCAGAGAGAGAGAGAGAGAGAGAGAGAGAGAGAGAGAGAGAGCGTTTTGCATACCACTTCGGTCAGATGTAAATAATTCCTTAGTGGCTATCTTCTGAGAGAGAGAGAGAGAGAGAGAGAGAGAGAGAGAGAGAGAGAGAGAGAGAGAGAGAGAGAGAGCGTTTTCCATACCTCTTGGGTCAGATGTAAATAATTCCTTAGTGCCTATCTTCTAAGAGAGAGAGAGAGAGAGAGAGAGAGAGAGAGAGAGAGAGAGAGAGAGAGAAGCGCCCAAGCGTGATGAAAATGTACTGTACGTAAGCGCATTAAAAAAAAAAAAAAGAAAGAAAGAAGGGACGGTGAAAAGGAAAACACAGCAGAGGTGAAATAGCGAGGGAAAAGAAGAAAATGAAAAGGAGAAATGAAAAGAAGAAAATGGAGGAAGTGAAAAAATGGAAGAGAAGAAAACGGGAGGACAACAGAAGATGAATGAAAAGACTGGGACAAAATCAGCGAGAGAAGAAAATAATTACTGAATATTAAGTTGGAAGGAGAGATGTCAAGTTAGAATACCGTACCAAGTTAGACTGTCAAGTTAGAAAGGAGTGATGGAAGGAGGGAGAATGGGTAAAAGGAGAAAAAGGAGAAACGAAGGAGTTGGTGGTGAAGGAGAGGAGTGGGGGACGACAGATGAGGGAGGAACGGAGAGAGAGAGAGAGAGAGAGAGAGAGAGAGAGAGAGAGACGGAAGGAAGGAGGGATGGAGGGGAGAGGTAATGACTTAGGGGTGTTGGTGGTCACGGACGGTTTTGTGTAGGTGTCACTCTCTCTCTCTCTCTCTCCAAACACACACACACACACACACACACACACACACACACACACACACACACACACACACACACTTTCCTTTGCTCATTATAATCCCTCACGATTTCCCTTTCAGCTACTTACCTTCCTTCCTTCCTACTTCCCTCCTTCCTCCTCCCTACTCTCATTTCTCTCCATCACGTTTACCCTTTAGCCATCCCTCTTCCTCCCCCCCCCTTCTTTCTCACTCATCATCTGCCTTCCTTTCTTTACCTCTCTCTCTCTCTCCTTCCATATACCCATGATCTGCCTTCCTTCCTTCCCTTATCCCTCTCTCTCCAATAACTCACAGTACATTCCCTCTATCTATCCCCCTTTTATCTATTCTCTAGGCGCGTCGGATGTGCCTCTGAATAAGACCGTATGGAGCGAAATTATCCAGTGCGTGACCCGTAGTTAACAAGAGTGGCAGTTCTGGGTTATATTGTGGAGATCAAGCGAAGCCGGCGAAGTGAGACGAAAAAAAGAGGAGCCGAAGTGATCAAAAGAGCCGATACCTTCCCTGGAAACTGTTGGAGAGAATGGAGGGAGGGAGAGAAAAGAGGGAGGAGGGAGGGAGAGAATGGAGGGGTGTGGGTTGTATATAAATCTTGCAGGAAGAGAATGGGAAGGCTTAATGAACTCTGAAGAATATGGGAAGATGCTGAGACAGAGAGAGAGAGAGAGAGAGAGAGAGAGAGAGAGAGAGAGAGAGAGAGAGAGAGGGGAGTATAAGGGTCGGTTCCGTTTGATTGGGGTATTGTATCTAATGCTCTTCCGGACTGAGGATAATTGAGAGAGAGAGAGAGAGAGAGAGAGAGAGAGAGAGAGAATTATCGTTGTGTGTGTGTGTGTGTGTGTGTGTGTGTGTGTGTGTGTGTGTGAGAGAGAGAGATCGTTTTGTGTGTGTGAGAGAGAGAGAGAGATCGTTTTGTGTGTGTGAGAGAGAGAGAGAGAGAGAGAGAGGGGGGGGTGACGCACGCTTTTCCGGTCGGGTAGCGCACGGGGGCAAATGTTGGTCAACTTAACCCCTTCACGTCCACGATATGCAGGGTGGTCCATATATAGCGCTCTTCTGCCACTCCCCGGGCGATTCTCGTGTGTTGCGGGTACGGCTCAGTCAGCGTGATGTCTACCTTGCATTATTTATCCTTTTCCTACTCCCGTTCCCACCCATGCCCACACCAGCAGAATGAGCCAACCCAACATAGGCAGTTTTCCAGTGAAGGCCTTTTTATGAAGCATCTCTCTCTCTCTCTCTCTCTGTCTCTGTCTCTCTCTCTCTCTCATTTAGCACCTGGTATATTAAAGCAACACATCTTTTTCTTTTTCTTGCTCTTGTTCTTGGAGAAAACTTTGAAATATGACGGTAAAGTGACTATATCTTGTTTTTCTTCTTTTTGCCGTTGCTGGAGAAAGCTTTGGAAATTAATAAACCTTCACTGCACCTATCAACCCTGCATCACTCATTTTCACCGGTACAGTACTATCAAGACCCATCCCCACCCACCCCCACCCCAGTTCCATCTCATCCCACCCATTTCACTTCCCCCATGCCTATTATTTACTAGAATCGTCTGTGCCGTAGATAGTAAGAAGAAATTAATAAGAACGTAGTCTGTAGTTACAAACAAAAACAAAATAAAATGTCTGGAAGAAAACAATAAGAAAATCGCCAGTACAGAACAAAATCGTCTGCAGGAAGGAAAGAGAGAGAGAGAGAGAGAGAGAGAGAGAGAGAGAGAGAAACCGTGAATTACCAGTGTCGCCTGAATCAAGGGGAACTAAAATAAAGTCGTCTGTGGCTAAAACTCAATAACTACAATGAAATCGTGTGTAGCCAGAAATAACAAGATACCGGTATTTATAACAGACCATGGGAATGAAGTGTGTGGGCTAACGGTTCGGGGAGATGATCACAAGGTGGGAACAGTTTGAATTCAAATAGACGGCAACCAAGCAGCTGACTTTGCTAACCCGCTGTTCACGACTCCATCAAAGAAGCACCGCTACCTGTCACACTCAACCGGGAACTGAGAACCGTACACACCACTAACTTCCAAAATGTTTAAAACAAGAGAGTCTTTTATTTCTGACTTAATTTAAGAGCGGACACGTAGCTACAACCTTCGTCCAGGAAATGAATTGAGAAATGTACCGGAAGCTAATCATCACAAAACCCGTGAAAACAACTTACCTAAAATACTGAAGCGAAGACATAACACACGAGCAAAATGATGTACAGTAACTGGCAACTCGTCCTGAGAATCAACACCTCCGAAAATATTTCCTAAAATAACTGAACTTATACCATTTATAATACAGAAGGAAATGGCACAATTAGAACCTAGCTTTTTAATACTCCGACTTCGTAAGAAAATGGCGCAATTATACGAACCGTACTACCTTGCTTTTTAATATCCCGACTTCGTAAGACTACCCTGCTGCGACTAAAACCATCTGGTGTTAGTCCCTCATCTCATCGAGTTTTAACAACAAGATTTGTTTTAGATAAGGGGGCATATCTACAAGGCCATGTCCGTCTGTCTCTTACTGTATTAACGATTTTCACATTGAGATGCTTCATTCCTGTGGACTTCAGGAGAGCCGTACCACATTACTCCGCCCTGCCAAAACCACATCACACCAAGAGAATATGTGAAGGGCCCTGAGGTTACCACATCACGTAGCTACATTTGTATTTATTCTAACGAAACAACCTTCACGCTATTTTAACTTACGCGGGATCTCTAACAGTGAAGCCATTAATACATGCTAACCCCTCCAGTTCGGAAAATCTCCTCAAAGTTTAATAACTGTTTAGTAAAGTGGGTGTATTGGTCTGACGGAACTGGAAAACTCTCACAACTTTGATACAAAGTGTAGATGCATGAATCTCGATATGGCTTTACAAGGTACGAATGAGTCTCCTTGGTTACTAGTCAAATCAACCTTAGTCTGACTACACTTGGCTATCAACTAAGCTGAATGGGGTTACAGATTTCGGCCAGGTGAAAACAAATCGACTATGATGATAATAATAAAATACAACACAGGTCATTCGAGTGAAGGAATGAAAGTTTAATTAGGCTATCTCCCTTACCTATGGACGGAGAACCATGCCATGCCAGCAGGGGAAAGTGAGAGGCTGAGGTGAAAGAAGGAAAGTAAGATGTGTGTGTGTGTGTGTGTGTGTGTGTGTGTGTGTGTGTGTGTGTGTGTGTGTGTGTGGTCGCCGTTACCGTACTTGCTTCAGCAGTGTGGCTCCCGAAAGATCTACAAAAAGCAAGTATAAAACATCCCTAACCCAACTCTCCTGCCCTTCACCCCAGTCACATTACTTCCCTTATATATCAGCACTCGGTCATCTCACCCAAACCACCCCATTCTTGAGTCATCCCACACAAACCACCCCATTCTTGAATCATCCAACAAAAACTATCCCAATTTGCTGTTCGATACACGCCCCTCATCAAGCTGGACACTCACACTTCCATGATTCTAAATATCTGCCACATCATCCTTTCCATTTTTCTTTGCCCCCCCCCCTCCCTTCTTTCACTCCCTCCACTTCTGTTTTACACTTTCATTAACATCTCAACATTCATGTTCTCCCTATGGCCAGCACACCCTGATCTACCCTTTCTATTCTATCACGTCTGCTTTCACTCCCTTATCGTCTCATCTCCCGGTGACACATCATTTCATCCCTTCAGACCGAGGCCCTTTTATATATTTATTGCTACCTCCACACGATAATCTAGAACTTGAGTTTTATTTTTCCAGATCTGCAGGGGTTTTATATATATGGCATTCATTAACATTTTTAAGATAAGACTGAATAAAATCTAGAATTACCAAAAATAAGAACATAAGCCATCGGAGTGAAGTGAATTAAGACGCACGCTTCTCGTACATACAGCAGTGTCCTCATACCGCACATATCGTACGGTACTCCTCTTTGCCTCATGCCTTGCACAGTCCTCACCTTCAACACCCCTAATACTCTTGTCCCTTCTCATATCAAGCGCTCTGATAGGCTACGTTTTGCCCATTCTACCCTATGCCTATGTTGCTGGAGAGGGAGGCCTTCTCGCGGTGGCACTGGTACAGCTCGCTGGATCCAATGACTATATAGCTATACATGCGTCCCTCGGCACCCTCCATCTTCAACCTGCCGACCACTGAGTTGACGTTCCGATAAGCCTGGGATTGTAACTACCAATACTGACCTATACCTTACTTCATACTGACCTATACCTTACTTCATACTGACCTATACCTTACTTCATACTGTCCTAAACCTTACTTCATACTGTCCTGTTCCTTAATTCATAGTCCTGTACCTTACTTCTATTACTTCAGACCCCTGGCTCCTTTATTATTATTATTATTTTTTTTTTCAAAGCTACCGAACTCGTCACAACCATTACTTTCTCTTTCCTTGACCCCCTTTCCCCTCACCTGTTACCTCTCAAAGTGACTGATTACGTTGAACAAAACATTCCGGTAACAAAAAGACTGCCACACGATTGTTTATCCTGGAAAGTGGTTAAGATTTTTGATAAAGAGGAATCCTGAGCTTCATCTACTGCTGTCAGTCCTCCAATACCGTATCTACAATAATTCGCTTATCATTCAAGTCGACGATCGTGGGCTCAAAATATAAACTGGAAAAGGAAGGCATGTTTGACGATAATTTCTTGAGCGTGACACAAAATACAGTACGCGTGGCATCTCCATGTCGTTGCTGACTGAATTGCGGTTTGTGGGATGCATGCTAAATCTAATAACCAAATGCGTTTCAAAATAGTATGTTAATTTAAGGTTCAAGTCTTAAGGCGTAAGAATACAGGCCTTACTTCTATATACCGCACGATTCTACATAATACATTTCATCAGACTGCCTTTCCTCTAATTCAATTCCTTCTCACACCAACTCTTCCCAAAATCGCTAACTGCTAGACTAGTAAAGCAGTAGAGAGAGCACAGAATAGGTAAAGTGACAAGAATCCACCCTATTACCGAAGTAGCTCTGCCTATTGTACTGTATAATCTAAACCTCATCTCTCCCCATTCCTCTCACCCTTGACAATGTGGGACTGTGGGGTAATGGACGGAGAGGCAGAGAAAGAAGCTAATCTTTACCATTAATTCTCACCTTACAACGTAATATTCTACCACAGAATATCAATACAGTAATAATTTCTGCTACGGATTCATAGCAAACAGTCATATCGCAAAAATAAAGACAAAAACATGAGAATCCCACCTGCCCAACACGGCGTCGTGACTCTGGCAGCGGGGTCGGTGTGTTTACCCAGCCATCCACTCACTTATATCTTCACGGCTTTTAATTTCCACTCTTTATCAGCCACTTCACGCACTCCCCGATATATCACTGAGAGGACAGAAGTGGTTTGGGGTTTGCTTGTTGAGGAAAGTACACGAGAGTTCACAATTTTTAAACGTGTACTACCGTGCGGGTGAAGTCTACGTCGCTTAAACTGTCAATCATTGAAGTTGGTATTGGCTCAAAGAAAACGTACCCCACCACCCAGCCAGCTCGCCAGTTAGTCAGTTTGAATTTTAGTGATTATATGGACGAGTATAATAAACCTTCCACTGCGTTGACAGAGCTTTGGGGTTTCATTTTAGTTACTTTCTTCAGCCGAGGACGTATTTTAGATTCGATAGCATCTCTTATGGCTGTCCGGTGCAGCAATATATCCTCTCTTGGTAAATCATTCATCCTAAGGGTTTTCACAGGCAAGGTACTACACTCATGAAAAACCCTAATGGTGCTTCACTTTAGCTCCCTTAAGATTTTCGCATGCAGGGTTCTTACTAGAGAAACTCTAAACGGTGCTTCACTGTGGCTCCCTGAGAGTTTTTATACGCTAGCTGTATCACTAGCGAAGTCCCATATGGCGCCGGATCTATATAAATGCTTCTGTATTTGTCTTCCTTGCTGCTACCAGGCATTCTTACTCAGCTTAGGAGAGCTTAAGGAACGTTTTGTTTAACCCCGCTTGCTCGAAATGACAATGAAATCGTGTGGTTGTAGCATTAACTGACGTCATCGAAGTGAAGTGGTGTGCTGGAAAATGTTAGAAATATCTTGACGATGGCCATGTGGAGAAAATGGAGAATGAGAGACTGACTTGGAGGGTGTACAGAGTGAAGTGGAGGAGGAAAGGGAGACTATAAAAAAAAATAGGAATGAGGTTGAGGTGGAGAGGTAGGCTGGATGAAGTGTGGTGTGATTTAGAGGGAGGGAGAACAGGGTGACATTAAGGCATCGTCTGGTCATGACAAGTACAAAATAAAAACTAAACTACTCGTGTTGAAGGGGTTAACTGAAATCTGGCAGAGGACAACAAATGCCTTCCATCTCTCACATCCGCGACTGCTCGTGTTATATCCCATCTAACTCCGGACGATTTTATTCAGCTGAGTGAGTCATGGGAGCCTCAGTGAACTTTATATTCAGCTGAGTGAGTCACAGGAGCCTAAGTGAACTTTGTATTAAGCTGAGTGAGTCATAGGAGTCTCAGTTAACTTTGTATTCAGTCACAGGAGCCTCAGTTAACTTTCCTCTAACCTGAGAGTGCGTCATGAGTGCCAGTGCTAACTTTGTAATAACACAGTAAGATAATTGGTCTCCGTCCCCCAACCAATCAGCGGGTCCGGCCACAAGAATCTCCCCCAATTACCAACCTGGAAAAAAAACGAAAACAAGTGTGGTTTGAAGCGCCGACCAGCCACACTCTATTGTCGTTTGTCAGGCATTACTTAACGATGATTCAAAGCTATATATCACGGCATAACAAGCTTGTACACGTAAGTAGGCGTCATTAGGTTATTACGTAGTTTGCAGTGATGTACTAGCGTTGGGAAGCATGATAAGGGGAAGGGGTGAAAAACAAAAAAGGTTTATGTTGCTGAAGCTGATATTTTGGCGCCAAAAGTGTGGGGGAATGTTCGATCATGAGTTATTATTATTATTAATATTATTATCAACGACCAAACATACGAATTGTTCATTATTATTAGTTATTATTATCATCATTATCAACGACAAAATATCCGAATCGTTCTTTGTTCATCATGAGTCACTCCACCTTTGTTCATTGGTTCGTTAATAGAAAATAACGTCGGCTAGACTCCGAAATATCAACAGTTAATGAAACGGACTGAATTAATGGCGACATTTAAAGGTTAGGCGAGGTTGGGAGGTGGGGATCAATTTTCAGAGGGAATGGATGAAAAGGTTATTGGAAGAGAGAAAGAGAAAGAGAGAGAGAGAGAGAGAGGCGGTAATTAATTCTCTCTCACTCTTTCTCTCTCTTTCATGTGTGTAGTTATCTGCACATCTGTTATCTAATTATGGTTGTAATTCTGCCCTGTCTCTACTATTTCTTCTCCCTCCGACTTTTTCTTCCTACTCCTCCTCTCTCATACCTTTGCCTCATCATTCCCTTCTTACTCTTTCTTTTCCAGTCCTCCCTTCCCCTTTTCTCTTGCCCATTCCTCCTGAACTGTTCCTCCTTCCTCCCCGCTTATCCCTCTCTCCACTTTCCTCTTTTCTCTGTCCTGTCTCTCCTTCCATTCATTGATTTTTCCTTTCTTTCTCTCCCTCCTCCTCCCCTCTCTCCTTTCCTCCTTACTTTCTCTTCTTTCCTTCCTCTCCCCTCCTATTACCTCCCCTTCCCCTCCCCCAATCTGTCGGCACATCAGAGGGGCAATAAACAACAATAAACAACAAAAAACAACAACCATTCCACCTCCTGATCTATGACTGACGACCCACTTCCGGTTGCTGGATGGTTAGTTGGGTAGCTGATTGGATGGATGGATGGTTGGTGGACTGGACGGATGGGTGGCTGGATGGATGGGTGGTTGATGGACTGAGCGGATGGGTGGCTGAATGGATGGTTAGATGGATGGGTGGTTGATGGACTGGACGGATGGGTGGCTGGCTGGATGGATGGCTGGAAGGCTGACTGGATAGAAGGATGGTTGGAGGTTAATTGGATGGTTGGAGATACCAGATAAATGAGAATGATAGATAGCAAGTTGGGTAGCAGGATAGATAGATAGCGAAGGGGTTGATAGTAGTAGTAGTAGTAATAGTAGTAGCAGTTGCAACCCCTGACTTATATGACAACAAACCCAGTGGACTGCAGGCTTAAAGTTACCCTCCTCCTGCACTCCACCATCCTTCTTTCGGGGGAAAGGGACGTTGCTGAGACCTGTGTTTAGCCAGGCAGTGGAGCCACCCGGTTACATCAGTGCCACTGCATGAAGGCGTCTCAAGCAGCATAAAAGAATATACTAGAATAAAATACAAATAAGGTTCCCGGACTGAAGGGGGTGTAATTCTCGACCTTTTAAAAACTGCCATCTAGCCATGTGAATGCTGAGTTGTAATGATAGAATACCACTTGAACAGAACGCTAGTTACGAGGAAGTGCTATGGAGGGGATGTAGAGCTGTAGCATTGTCTTTATCTGCCGCTGAGCTACATGAAATGAGCTGCAAAAGGACGAAAATCTGGGCCAAGTTAAGGTGAAATGTGTAGAGCAGACTAATAACAATACAGTAAATGGAATAACTAAAAACTAACTGGATGCATGACTGAGTGGGAGAATGACTGGCTGAATGACGATAACTAACTGACTGGCCGACCTCCTATGTGACAGACTGAGTGGATAAATAACAGGCTAATTGTGAATGGGTAAGTGACTGGGTGAGTGGTGTGTGAGTGACTGTTTGATAAGACGAGTGACAAAGAGATTACTGCCTGATCCTGTAATTGACTGATTAGATGACGAGAGAGAGAGAGAGAGAGAGAGAGAGAGAGAGACTGATGATTGATAACAGTGATAAGAATGTGAACTCCTCAAGGCACACACCTGCGTGCATGCGCGTTATGTTTATGTAAATTTGTATGCTTGAATGTATCTATTTTTGTATGCATGTGTGTGTTGTGTATTTATTTGTATGCTTATCATTTTCTGAAATAAAAATCCATCCATCATCCAATCCTAAAGTTAATAAAGTGGGAAAGTGATGCATGCCACATTAACAATTAAGTGCCGAAATAAGAACAGGAGAGAGAGAGAGAGAGAGAGAGAGAGAGAGAAAGGACAGGCAGGGTGGATGGTGGCGGTGTGGATTGGACAGCAGTGACTGGGTATACGTGGTGAGCTGATAAGGTGGTGATAAGGCGGCCACCAGCACACTCCAGCTACTGATAGTGAAGGAGGAGGGGGGGAGGGAGAACACACAAATCACCTCCAACCACCAGAGTCCGTTTATTCTAACCTGACAAGACCCAGGATGAAATTAACAAGACCAATATCGACAGCATGAAAAATGGACCATCTGACGTATGGAAATTGTCTTTCATTTTTTTTTTTTTTTTTTGAGGGGGGGGGGGGAACACTTGACGATGAGGATCCAAGTTGGGCTGAAATTGTTACCTTCACAGTGAACTCAATATCTATCTACCTATATATAGTTTTAATTAATTCTACCGCTCTAATATTTCGCAACCTAAAAACACCAACTACATCTCCCTGTCGAACCTTGACCTGGTAAAGAGAAGAGTATTGGGCACCCTCGTTTCCCTGTTGTCCCAGTTCACCCATTAGTATAATATTAGGGACGTGGACAGAACACCATCGGCTGCGGGTCGTATTTCTGGGGATATTTTGAACTTATTACAACATTTCAAACGATCCCCTTGTACTCGACAGGCACATATGTAAGCTTTTTTCTAGTACTGAGGTGAAGCCACAAATATTTAAATCAGTACTTCCAATCGCAGCTAGGATTTTTGTTTTCCAGTAATGACAAGAGATACGGGAAGACTCTGAACTCTGATTTCCTTGTCCGTCCTATTACTGATAACGAAGGGAGGAGGAGAAGCGGGGGGGGACCAAACCAACACCATACCACTATCACCACTATTTTTTGTCACCGTCTTTGTTTCTTCTACTTCCTTTACCAAAACAAAATACTACTATCTACCATCACTTAATGACGCCGTTTAGTGATGTGCATTGATGTTAAGATGTAGATTTGAGCTGTGTGTGTGTGTTGTTTATAATTATGGTGTTTGGTGATGTGTATTTATGTTAAGATGTAGATTTAAGAGCTTAGTGATGTTTATACAGTGTTTAGTGATGTATTGATGTTAGTGTTTAGCGATGTATACTGATGTTTCTAGTGTTAAGTGATGTGTATTGATGTCTAGTTTTTAGTGATGCGTAATGGTATCTATAGTTGTGATGCGTATTGATGTTTACAGTGTTTAATGATGTGCTGATGTTAAGCTGCAGAATATAAGAGCTTAGTGTATTGATGTTTAGTGTTTAGTGATGTGTATTGATGTTTATATAGTGCTTAGTTATGTATATTGGTGTTTATATAGAGTAGTGATGCATAATGTTTGTACAATTGATGTGTAATTGTGTACTGGTGTTTACTGTGTATAGTAGTTATGTTTAGTGTAATGATGTACACTGATGTTTATATACTGTATAGTGATGTGTACTGATGTTTATATACTGTATGGTGATGAGTACTGATGTTTTTATAGTGTTTAGTGATGTTTATACTGTCTTGATGTTTATAGTGTTCAGTGATGTTTATACTGTCGTGATGTTTATAGTGTTCAGTGATGTGTACTGATGTTAATACTGCTTCTTTGACTCCAACACTCATTCTCTCCTCACCGTACCCTGCCTCAACCCATCTAAACACTCCCTTAACCAAACATACCTCCACCTTTCCTCCCTCTTTCTCTCTCCTGTACTGTTTCCTTTCATCCAAACATACAATCCTTCCTTAAATATACAACTTTCCTCTCTCATTCTATTTATATTTATCCATCTATCTATGGCCAGAAGCCTCAAGCCGGTAAGGGGTGGCCAGTCAAATCGCCTCCATGTCGCCCTATCACCTCTCCCTTGTTCAAAATGCAGAGGATTAGGGGTTACGGTGTTGGGGGGCTGACTCCTTCAAATACAATGTGTTCAAAATAAATCTGTTCATTATTGTTACGAGGGATATGTCTGTTTCACATATATGATTATTTTGAAAGTCTGAAAGTGAATGTAAACGTTACCTTTATTCATTTAATTTTGAAAGTTAGGTGCCATAACAATTCCCTTGCAACCTATTGACGATGTTCATCAAATTGTGAAGATTCTAGTTGCCAAAATCACAATATAGTTCCCATATTTTATCACATGATCTTCTGCCATCCTAACTTCAGTCTGTGGCGTGGTTTTGTTACATAAACGCTTGAAATATACCGACTTAATTAACGAATCTTAGGTGAAGAGAGAGAGAGAGAGAGAATGCTTCCTTACAGCTCGTGATTCCGGGAAGACTGAAAATGACACACACCGTATATATTTAGCTTTAAAAAATGTCACTGAGAATACTGCACTGGGTTCAGAGAGTTATCCTGATGAAAAGCGTACTCCCTCGAAAAGGTCCAAACCCTTACTGATTAATACTTATTATTATTACTATTATTGTTTGCGCCAGGTACAAAATGTGTGGTTAATATTCAGGAATCTATAACTTTCTCAGTTGAATACAATCGTCTGGCAATAACAGGAATAGAAACTAGAGTTCTTCCGAATGAGAATGTTAAAGGCAATATGTGTGTATGTGTAGCAGCACACACACATGTACACGAAGTATGTATATAAAGTTTCCCCACACACACGCGAGCACAAACACCTGGTGCCACACACACACACACACACACAAAGCAACACGTAACAGTACCACAAGTGATACAGGTAGATGGGATGGAAACAGGTGTTCAAAGAACAAAAAATGGTACGCAGGTGCTATCGCGCGCACACACACACACACACACACACACACACACAAAGGAACAAAGGTAACACGTGACAGCACACAAGCGACACAGGTAGATGGGATGGAAACAAGTTGAGTACAGGGGGAAAAAAAAAAAATGGTGTACGGGTGCTATGGCGCGCGCGCACACACACACACATACACACCGCTAAAAATGTAACAATAATATGCTGATACGTGTACAACTTAGGCACAAAAATAATCCTGTCAGAACAGTCTATAAGAACATTCGTCTTTCTCGTAGTTTGATGGCAGAATAAAACAATACTACGGCTCTACATCATGTCCATACCATTTCATCGTGACGCACAATATTCGTCTCACTACACCTCAGTAATGCACTACTGTGAAAACTATACAACTCTACATCCTTTCTATAGCACTACTTCGTGACTGGCACCATATTCTAGTGTTAATCATTTATTTCAGCTTCATGGCAGAGTAAGACACGGCTCTACATCCTTTCCATACACTTCTTCGTGACTAGCACCAACTATTTACCGTTTACCATAACCTGGTCCAAAATTGCCACCTCTCCATTTTGACTGGTGAGTTGTAACAATTCATTAACACTGCATTACGATGCCAATCACGAAGAAGTGGTATGGGAGGGATATACAGCAGTGGCATTATCTCATTCTGCCACTAAACTACACAAAACGCAAAAGGACGAAAAGGGTATAAAAATAAAAATTAAAAAAAACGATTAGCGTTGGTGGGGTCAGAGTAAACACAAAAGATATGTGAACAAGTTTTAATATACCGGCAAGTATCTGTAAAAACACTCATGGTGGTGCTGCCTTGATGCTGCCCCCTCTACTTACAAAATTACTTATCTGGCGACTTACAAAACTTATCTACCTACCTGTATCTACTTGAAAAACTACTTATCTATCAACGTCTACTTACAAAATTCCTTACCTATCAATATTTACTTACAAAAATTACCTACCTACCTGTCTACTTATAAAACTACCAGTACTTATCTACATACTTGTGTCTACTTACAAAACTATTTATCTACCTACCTGCCTCTACTTACAAAACTACTTATCTACCTATCCGTACCTACTTACAAAACTACTTTCTAAACAGAACTACGTTCTAAATAGATAGACATACCATATTCTTTATCTTAAAAAATTGTCAAAACCTATTTAAATCTCAACTTACATTTCATGATATAATAACTACTGCTAATATGTTCCAACTTTCAAAAATTTCTAAATACTGTATATACTGACTACCAATACTGTACCTTTCACTTTCTGCTTTGAGAATTTCAGTATTTTTTTTTATATCTATCATGATGAAATTTCAGTTCCCTCTTATATATGTGTCTATTAATACATTCAAAATAAACACTCACAACTAGTATCTACTTACAAACTTTCAAAATCAACTATCTCTTTCTTATTAAAAATTTCAAAATATATTACTCACTACCCACATCTCTCTGCTTACAAAATCTGAAAACATAATTATAAATTTAAAAATCATTAACTTATCAATTCCCCATTTTTCTAAATATACTAACTACAACCTATATTAAATTCATCCAATCTTAAACCCACAGTTTAACACTATATGTACAGCAGATGAAATTAACTACCTACCTACCACAGCTACTTACCTACCATTGCTACTTACAGAGGGTAGCAGAGCCAAGGAACAATGACACTCATCCATTAATAGGGCAGAATGTATTTTCGGATTTGATTCCAGTTACTGACAGGCAATTTTAATCTCTTCAATTCAAACACACTACTTTATATTTAGACTACTCTTGTTACCTCATGATTTTATTTATCTTAGGAAAGAAACCTCGTAATGATGGGGTCAGAAAGTTTCCTTTTAACTCCTTCAACAAGGTCTTTCCTAATTTGAATGTATTCAGTAATGGTAACAAGAATAAAATACAAAAGACGGGTCGTAGTAATGTTGTTTGTCATCTAAGAGAATGCATCTGCCTTACAAATGGTTTTATAAATATGTCTATATTTACAATTAGGCAAAGTGGCACCAATACTTACTGCACATACCATCATCACTATAAAAGATACTCTATCGCAATGCATAACATATAACGTATTATTACCCTGTACTCTACAGTATATTAACATTTGTCTTGGTATACAATTTGCTTATAAGTACAAAGATACCATGTGCTTACAAAAACTACAAAATACAATTAGTTTTTAGAAAACTAAAAAATGGTTTCTTTGAATATTACTGATTCGCAAATGCTGGTTTTTGACTGGATAAAAGGATTCTGAATAAAAACCATAAAGGTGAGATACAAAAGGAAACATTATGGCACCTTGATATTTGGATAAAAATATGGACCTAAGACTTACAAGGAAAAGAAACAGATGTTTCCTGTTTTTATCTGATCTTGGACTACCAAACGTCCATATTTTCCCAGACATGTCCTTTTTATTCCTTTTCTCCACATCTAGGAGGAATTTCTAAGCAAAATTAACTGGGATTTTGCTCTTTTTACAATTCCACAGCCTTTTTCACGTGAAATTAGCAATGGGGTGTATATTTGGAATAATATATTCATTATATTTTGACAGGAAATTACTGACAATTACATGTTGGTCCAATTCTAGACTAATATTCCCCACTGATGGGTTCAGTTTTTATCTTGGACCAGTGCTTTTCTGACTGACTGCACTGGAAAAATTTGAATAATTAAGGCAATGACAGAGGTCACAGCATTTTTTCCAACGCCCAGTAGTCAAAAGCTTAACACAACCATACACTCCCTAATAAATTAGTACAAACTGGTTCAATCCCCCCCCCCACCCACTACTTCAAAAAGAGTCCTCTTCCGTGGACATTCAAACAGAGTAGCCCTGACCTGACCTCTTCATCCATAATCTTTAAAAAAAAAGGAAACATTTTAAATAAAAGGAACTTATAAGACTGAAGACAAATCTAATATGGCAATTTTAGGATATATAAACACTTGCATGTGCCTACAGTGCATGGATCAAACTAGTGTGCTTGAATGACAAAAGAAAATTTTACCAATATAATGGAAGAGTCAGCAATAATCTTAATATAACTGGATGACCATAGAGACGATGTAATTAGGTGAAAAATGACATACACGAGGTATGATAAAAAATATCTGACAATGGTCTCGTCAGCGATTTATGCAACTGCTTTTCACAACTCAGCCACTCTTCTAGAGTCTACATATCACCAGCTAGCACAATACCACGTGCCTGTACACTGCAGCAATAGCAAAAGTATGGTTATGTGACTTGCCCACTAACAGTTTCTTGCAGCCAAATTTGTCCCTTGCATCTTTAGAGATCACCAAAAGGAGCACTGTGTAACTTTCTTCTCCAGCCTGAGTGACTGATGTACACCATGATCCAATGTTTTTATCCAAGGTCATAGCAGGGGATGGAACAGGCTAATGGACATGACCCAGAGACCAAAAGACAAAGAGGTAGAGCATCATTATTATGAAGATTCAAAAGAGTTTGTCAGTCAAGATTGCAAGTAAAGGTCATACGTTTGCATTTCTTTCACAGGAAGAATCATACACATGTAATTTTCCCCTGTATGCACTACTGTTAATGCAGCTTTCTACCTGGAACTTCTGAAATGTTTGCATGAAGGAGAGCCTAGTGAAATGCAAACTACACAAGATGTGGAATGGCTTTGGCTGCTGCACCACAACAAACGGCCAGTCAAGCATTACTTGTCACCCACCAGTCTTCAGCAGTGGAAAAAAATTCCATTAGTCCACCACCTTGCTCACCCGACTTAGCACCATATGACTTTTGCTGGCTCCCCAAACTGTAGCTTGTGATGAATGGACATTGTTCCAACATGAATGACAACATTCCATCTGAAACACCAGGAATAACATGTTCCAAAGATGCATCCATCAGCTGCAAGAACACTGCAACAAAGTGTGGATGCAGGAGGGGAGTGCTTTAAAAGAAATTACAGGTAAATGTTTGTAATGTTCAGTAAAAATGAATTGGCAGGCCATTATTAGAAGTTTTTTATCATACTTCATACATCAGTCAGGAAGATGGTAGATCACACTAAAATAGAAAAAAGAAGGCACATTTAAATTCAACAACTCTCACTGAATCATCATAGCAGTTACTGTTATTGAAATACTTTTTTTACCTTCATATATGGGATTCAAAGCATTGTACCATCACTATTCTCATCTTTAGGCACAGTCAAACTTATAACATGATCTCACTGGATAATTCAGTGAGAGACAGCTACTAACCAAAAACTTTAAGTAACAATGAAGAAACTACCTCTTCTGTTTCATATATACCTACTGTTCTGAAACATGTTTGAACTCTGTATACCACACATACACACACACACACAAAAAGGTAATTTTTCATATAGTATTAACAATACAAAAACCAAAAGTGGATACAGTATTTCTAAAAGTTGCTTAACAGTAATGCCTTTGAAAATGAATGCTTGTAATTCACTGACTGGTGCCAAATTGTGTCTCAGTTCCCGCTATTTTTCAACAATCATGTAAGATCTGAATAATTTTCTTAAGTATTCCCCCTCTAAAAGTAGGTACATTTGGCCTCCAGTGTATGTGGGTTTCAGGGACATAAAACTTGCTTCCGAGTACAAGTCCCTACATTCCTGATGGGGTAACACAGGACTGGATCATGAATGGGTAATGTTTTGACATATTTTGCAACTGCTCATTTAGTTCAGGAAACACATACAAACACGTACACACACAGATGAAAAACTATTCCATAAAAAATAATAATGATTTCAATTCATCTTATAATTTCCCTTGTTATGGCTCCAATTTGCACCAAGTTGTGTATTGTCAACTCATATATATATAAATTCATCTTGTGATAACCACTGTTAAAAATAAAAATACTAATTCTCCATGACTTATATATGAGGCTGCCATGTTTACATCAGGACAACAAACTATGGCACAGGATTTTCTATGGGAAGCAAATTGCTGGGGTACACAACTGAGTGAAACTTGGATGTTTTAAGCAACTTATACTGTATATATGATCTATTTAAACATCATATATGATCTATTTAAACATCATTCTCAAATTCATGAAAATAAAACTATGGGAAATCATCATCACCATCTGGACCTCCTTTCCCACCCTAGGGTAGGGTGAGGAGTAGCAACGTCCAGACAGCAACGAGAAATAATTTTTTTGAATAAAATGATCTATCGTCCATCATGTGCAAGACCGCGTTGTTTTATATACATATATATATATATATATATAGAGAGAGAGAGAGAGAGAGAGAGAGAGAGAGAGAGAGAGAGAGAGAGCTACTTGAAGCACTAATAGCTGTGTGAATCCTTCTATTGTACGTTCTTCGGCCTTACATTTGTTCAATCTAATGATGTTTACCATAATTAGCGGTGGCTGAATTGGATGAGAGGTGGCCTGCAGTCCTAATAGACCCAAGTTTGAATCCCTACTGGGACAGGAAACAGTTTAAGTATTTGAATTTCATAAAGCAGACTTTACTGATCTACCAGAAGATCCACAGACATGTTGTAAAAATCCCCCCCCCCCCATACCAATAGCCTACACCAGTCAGACCTGTATGAGATAGCGCTAGCATGTATTCAGTACGGACAGTGGGTGTTTGTGCCAAAGCGATGACATGTGGAGGTGCATGGTATGTAGCCTAGGAGCATTACTGGGCCTTGGGAGCTGGCTTGAAGCCTATGCCGACTGTCGGACACACATAAAAACTATTAGCATACTTAATATTTGTGTTAGATGAGTGGAAATGGGTTGCAAGGGAATGGATCTCTTGGCAGATGTTCCCATGTCTATGCACCACACCCTCACACATCAGGGGCCAAGTGTACACTAGAAAATGCTTTGTTGTCTGCATATACACGATTCTGAATGTTAATTGCACCAAATTCTTTGTAAATTACCTATTTTAATTATGCATATTTACATACAATAATTCATACACCCAGATAATGTACACAATACAATGGATGCCAGAGAAATTTTGCTTCTCTAAATGAGGTATACAAAAAAACTACTTGAAATCTACAAATAGAGTTGACTTAAAATTAAAGCACCATTCAAAATAATCGCATGAGACATGCTGAGGCTTCCAGAACAAAAAAAATGAAGCCTCAACAAACCCTGATAGACCAGTAAGACTTCAAAACACAAATTAAGAAGCCCTCTTGCATTTCCTTTGGCTTATTCCCCATTATGGAAGGACACGGAAGATCAGTTCTGTTGGTGTGGAAGCTGGTCATCTGCAGTTTTCAACAAAATATGGCAGCAACTTTCCCTGTAACAAAACTGATCACATGATAAATTTGGCAGTACTGTCAGTATGGAAGTGTTTGGCATTATGTGTCTTGATATCACAGTGCCATGAATTATTCAAATGAAAGGATTAACACATTCGGAAAAGTTATTTATTGGGATGAAGCAACCTGAAAAGGACCCACACTGAGTCAAAAATGCCCTTCATACAGCACCCCAGTTTTCCTCTTGCTTTACTTCAGAGCTATTTTCCCCCTGTTCCTCTTGCACCAGTTGCCTGCTCTTCCACATTTTCAGTAGTGCTTCTTTCTTCTTAGTTACTTCTGTGTTGTTACATAAGAACAATGTATGACTTTTTTCTTTTGTAAATGTATTATCTTTGCATACAACTTGGTGTTCATGTATTTCCATTAAAGCCTCACTGTTGTATCGTCCCAATAAACAACTTCTCTCAATGTGTGCAACATCCTTCCATTTACAGCATTATCTCGAGGAGGCATTGTTTTGTCATCACACCAAAAAGTACTTCATTGTCAACTTACACAAGACACTTCACCTGTCAGTTAACTTACTGGAAGCACTTGTGGTCTTAGTAATGGTTACTCAAGAAGACACTAGACAAGGCACTCATTTCTTATTTTCACACCTAAACAACACTGCACATCAAAACACTTACTATAGTATATACCAAGTTGCTTCTCTTCAAGTTACTGCATTAAAAAAGCTTTAAAATCAGTGAATCAATCAGAAAATCAGCCACATTTTCCCCTCTGCTGGTCATTATTCATTTTGCCGTTCATGCTCATGGTTTTTCATATACTATTCTATTAATTTTTATTGTAACAATCATTACAAATATTTAAAATGATATTCTTTAACAACATACCCTTCACCTCTGTTTTCTTAACTATTGGGCGATGCTGTTCTTTCATGAAGTAACCTCCGAGAATATGACTGATTTTTAATTGAAACACTGAGTACTTTCGGCTTTCATTATTTGTTTTGACTTTTTGGGTGCTGTCTACATAACATCTGCTCATTTATCTGCTGACTACCATTGTAACACTGCTTAGACATATTATGTGCTGCCTGCACAACACATGTCCATCTCTCTGCTGAATACCTTTACAACACAGCTTTCTTTGCACAACCCTTTGGAAGCACTACGTCCCTTGATATCTGGCATTAAACCTGTGTCTCTGAGCCACATTTGTTTCTCGCTGCTCGTTGCTGCTGGTGATGCTGGCTGTGGCTGTGATGGTGACCGTGGTAGGGCTGGTGGTGGTGACTGGGGACGGTGGGCATGTGATGCTGGTGAAGATGGTGGTGATGGTGATGATGCTGATGTTTCGGCAGACATCTACCAGAGAAGTTTGCACCATGGACATCTGCCAAACCTGATGTCTCTTGTGGTGGGCGATGTTGGTAGAAATGGTGATGCTGATGACTATTGGCACTACGAACTTGTGTGGCATTTTTAAAAGAGCCTGTCACCATGTTGCCACCCTGTCCTGGCTGACCAGCCTGTGTTCGGTGCGCTGGTTGTAGGTATGGTGGCAGGGGCTGTTTTTTTGCCGTAAACCTTCTAAACCACTGCTTCCAGCTATTCAAGACCCGACCATTCACCAGGAAAAGCCCACCAGTGATCCCTACTGCCATTGACATAAATATTTTGAGCATGAACACCTCCATGTTGGGTCTGACTGTGGGATCTCTCAACCACTTCTCTCGTTCTACATACTCGTAAAATGTCGCCGCCACCTGTGTTTGAGAAAAGACATGTCAATACGAAGCAAGCAGAATGAGAATACTGTAACCCCTTCAGTATGAGTGTGATATTTAAACCAAACAGTTTTTTACAAAAAAATGAGAAAGGGCAGTGTTTGGAAACTCCCTGTCCTGTTGTTTGCAGATGATACAGTATTTTGTTGTTAAGTGAAGACAAAGGGGTGATGCAAGGCTTGGTGAATGAGTTGGGGAGAGTGTGTATGAAACGGAATCTAATGGCGAATGTAGGGAAGGGTAAAGTTATGGTCTTCTAGAGAAATGAAGTGACTAAATGTACAGAGAGGTTGGATGAGGAGGAATTGGAATATGTGAGTGTATTTATGTGGGTAGTATGATGAGTAAGGATGGAAGTTTAGAGGATGAAGTGCTTTGAAAGGGTACAGCAAGGAAGAGTGGCTGCTGGCTCGTTGAAAGCAGTGATAAGAAACTGGGAAGTGGGCATGGAAGTTATAAAAAAAATAAATAAATAAATAAAAATAAAAAAGTCGCAACATGACAGTATTGCAATACCAACTCTAATGTATGGAAGTGAAGCTTGGACCTTGTTGGAGGGACACAAGTCGAAAATGAAAGCAGTGGAAATGAGTTATTTGAGAAGAGCATATGAAGTCACATGGAGGGACACACTGACAAATCCGGCAGTGAAGGAGTGTTGTGGTGTGGATGTGATAGGAAGCGTCAGGAGAAATACACTGAGGTGGTTTGGCCATATGGAGAAGATGGAGAGTGAGAGACTGACGAGGAGAGTGTATGAAAGTGTGGTGGAGGGGGAGGCCAAGGATGAGATGGAGGGATGGAGTGGAGACGTATATGAGACAAGGGGTGTAAGCTGGGAGCAGGACAGTGAAATGGTGGGGGACAGGGCTACATGGAGACGATCTGTTTGTGGTCAACCTTTGCACGATTAACGTGTCTGGCAAAAGAAAGAAGAATAATAATTTTTTACAGCTTAGGAAAGTCATGAAAATGGAGATGTTGGATACTGTATATCATCTGCTACTTTGCTTCACAGAAGAGGTCTTCCGAAAAGGTCTTTCCCAAGTTGAAAAAAATGTATATATATATATATATATATATATATATATATATATATATATATATATATATATATATATATATATATATATATATGTACTGGTAGCAGAAACAAAATAATAAGAAGACACTAGCATACTAATAGGGTTAGGATGATGGTAAGTGGGTGAAGCACAGAATTAGGAAAGAAAAGGTGCGGTAAAATGTTGGTGAGCTTACGGCCTTACCACCGTACACTGTACTTCTTATACATACTGTACACCCAGATCATTCACATACATTCACTCATTCCGCCTTCCATTCTGACTGACTCATCTACATTTTCATAGCACTTGTATTTACCATACACAATATATAAATGACACAACTTATATATCATTTTTTTTTCTATATATACCTTTATCAACTTTTCACAAGCCCTGCTATCCCATTTCCCCACACTTCATGTTGAAAAGGCCTTCTACTGTATATCAAACTCAAGTCCTTCCACAGACCCAAGACCTTTTTCCTGTCACGAAAAATACATCTGGAATCTAGCACCTGTTATGTTTTTTGCTATGCCCCTGTACTTCTACAACACACACACAGTAATCAAGCATCAATTTTAACTGCTGTGAAAAACGCTTTGAATTCTATCTAGTCTCTTGTGAGTTTCCACACTTATCACTCACCCATACCTTTCTTTACATATTTCTCTATTCCCTGAGACTTACCTGACATGTGGCAGGAACCATGTACAGCACCGCCACCACCCCAACTCTGGCAGCTGTCACATCCACCCTGTCAGTCTTCATGCCTTCCTCCTTCAGCCTACCCCGTGCCCTCCACAAACACGCAAACACCAGCAGTACCAGTGTCGCCCCCACCACCAAGTAGAGAAACTGCGGCACCAGAACAAACCGCACTAGGGTGTTGGTGTTCTGCTGCCCGGCGTAACAGATGCCTGCGGAAGAAAAAGGAAGGATGGTTGAAATGACTGAAATACTAAGGTCATGGTGGTCTACTGTTCTGTATATCTTATGCTTGAGAAGGAAAAGAGAGACAACTGAAATGATTAACGGAACACTCAATGCTCTGCTGCCCGGGACAACACATTTCTGCAGGGAAAGAAGAGAAGGATAATTCAGATATGATAAATACAAGTGTTACCTGCACAGCCACGAAAAGGACTGCTATGCCAGAATGAATCAACTGGGTCTCCATATTCTGTCCTGAGAGACTAACTAGAAGAGTGTGAGTGAGGAGGAGATGGAGACCAAGAATGACATGGTGGGAGAGAGTGGGGAGATTTATGAGAGGTGTGAACTGGAGGGAGGGAGCCAAATGGAGGACAACAGGGTGACGGAGGTGATTTGTTTGTGGCCACCCCTTATGTGATCAAGATGTCTGGCAATGGACAGGCCTAACAGCCCGCTCTCGTGGGCCCAGCAGTCATTGTACGTACTACATGCCACCACCCTGGCACTAATACCACCATCCTTACCGAAAACTTGCTATGGCTGGTGGACTTAGAAGAGTGAAGCGAGACAGTACATCACAAAGAGGGTGTTAGGTTACCAAGCCGCACTCCCGCTTTGAAGACTCCCTAACACCTCTTCCTAATCGATTTATTCTGCCTATTTTACCCACTCTCGTATGTTATTTATGCTGAAGATTCCCTTACACCTCTTCCTAATCGATTTATTCTGTCTATTTTACCCACTCTCGTATGTAACTGATGCTGAATATTCCCTAACACCTCTTCCTAATCGATTTACTCAGCCTATTTTACCGACTCTAGTATGTTATTTATGCTGAAGATTCCTTAACGCCTCTTCCTAATCGATTTATTCTGCCTATTTTAACCTCTCGTATGTTATTGATGCCGTCCTTGACACTTCTTCCTAATCGATTTATTCTGTCTCTTTTACCCCCTTTGGATGTTAATGATGCAGAGTACTGTATGGCGATATTAGGAAGGTACGAATAACACAGAACATTAGGGTGTCACAGGCGAAATAAATTGCTCAGGGGAAGATGTTACGAAACTACGACTCATCCAGATTAATAGGACTGGATATAAGAGGAAAGGATATAGAGGGGAAATACGAGTTATAAAAGGGGAAGGCATTGAAAAGAAGCTAGAGGATGTAAAAATCAGAGAGAGAGAGAGAGAGAGAATCATGGAAAATTAGGAAAAAGGTAATAAAGTCAAATGCGAGAGAGAGAGAGAGAGAGAGAGAGAGAGAGAGAGAGAGAGAGAGAGAGAGAGAGAGAGAGAGATGAAATAAAGCAAAATTAGGAAAAGCGGTAAAGGCAAAATAAATGATGAACTACAAGGGAGGAGAAAGATAAGAGAAAGAACGACAAAGAAAAAATAAGATGAAAAAAAGAAAAAAGAAAAAAGAAAAGAAAAAAAAAAGATAAGTGATATGAAGCTGATGAGGAGGAAGAGGATTAATGCTGTATAATGCGGATTTAGGAGGGATGTTGGCGCGATACTGAAAGGATTTACATATCGCAATGATTATGAAAAAGGTATGATAAGTGTACTGGTTTTTTGATATTATTATTATTATTATTACTGTTATTATTATTATTATTATTATTATTTGCGTGGTCATATTATCATCACCATTATTATCATTATTAGTCATCATTACCATCATCACCATTATTACTATTGTCGTCACTATCATTTTTATTATTATTACTGTCATTATCATCACCATCATTATCATTATGGTCATTATTATCACCATCACCATTACATTTATTATTATTATTATTACTATACTACTACTATTAACACAGAGAAAATCAAAGCCACCTACAATGCATAAGACTCCTATACATCATTCACCTTAACCTGGCAGAGTTTTTCGTTCCTCTGCAGCTTATTACCCGTAGCTCAGAGGCAGAAGACAATACCACGGCTCTACATCCTTCCATAATACTTCGTTCCTAAAATCATATTCGTGTCAATTTTTGCTTGCAACCCAGCACAGCACAAGAGATGGCAACTTTAAATCAATATTCCTTTTACTCTAACCTGATCAAGACCCGCAACTCCTTCCAACTCAGCTACTAGTCGTGTCGCCAAACTGGTGGGCAGATCTGACTAGTAACCAAGGAGACTCGTCCGTATCTCATGGCTAGGGCTCATCAGATTTAAAGCAACCAGGACAGAATTTGAACTGTAGGAGTGGCCCAGTTCCCTCGAATGAAAAAAAAAAAAGACTATAATTTAAGTGAATGAGTATAGTAACCCTGATATTCCCCCCCCCTCTCTCTCTCTCTCACACACACACACACACACACACACACCTCAGGCTAATGTGGTTAGCATCCAGCCATTTGATATCTCATCCTCCCGCAGCTAATTAATTCTCATATATTTCTCTCTCGCTCTCTCTCTCTCTCTCTCTCTCACACACACATTATTATTATTATTATTATTATCATTATTATTATTCATTTACTTTCGTTCCTATTATTTCTTACCCTGTGACTTATTATTTATGTACTCTTCCATTATCGTACAGTCATATAAACAGAAATTTTCCTTGATCAATCTGAAGAAGATTTACAACTGGCGGAATACAATGAATACAATGAAATGCTGGAGGGACTCCTTCACGTGATGGCACCGATATAGCCGGGCGCCTCCACTGCCCCGTTATACATAAGTCCCTCAGTTCCCTCCCTGTGCCTTGAGAGGATGATGGTGGGCGGCAGGAAGACGATTTCAGCCTGCAGTCCACTGGGTTCACAGTTCAGATGAAACTGGAGCTACAACAACAATCTACTACTATTACAACTACTCCTACCAGCACCACCACCACTACTACTACTATTACTACTGCTACTCAGCTCTACTGTAGTCGAATGATCTTGGCCTCTACTAAGTACATGCAAAATTTCAAACTAATATACCATCTCCTTGGGTGACCTTCAACCGTTCCACCAAGCTGGATCAAAACCGAATTAAAACAACATCTGAGTTACACGGGCCCATTTAACTCTGCCCTGTGACCTTTGCCTCTGACCAATTGTTCTCAAACTTAAATTACTTCATCCTTCCCTGTCCTGCAACTCGTCCACCCAGTTTGGTCAAAATCGGAATAAAACTATAGGAATTGACCTTCTTGACCTACGACCCATAACCTTTGTCAGTCAGAAATCAACCACCTGTTCCTCAGATGGTCCTCATGCATTGTGCCCAAAAAAGATACAATTCCATCCAATAATTTTCCCATAATTTTGCTCACAGACAAACAAACCGAACCGAACACATAACTCCTTCGCTCTGTCGGATGCGGGTAATCACGAATACATCAGGAGACAGATACAGCATTATTGTAACCTTTTGACAATTACTGTAGATGGCTGTCCTAAGCTGAATAAAATCGCATGGTAAAAGCAACACACAAATAAATAAATAAATAGAATAAATAGCGTCTTCGGGGTGAAAGGGTTAAACAAAGAAACGCGGCGGCCATGTTGGATTGTGGGTGAAAACAATATAAGGGCGGAATACTGTGCAAGAGGACATGACACGCTTTCTACTCTTCCATCCTTCCTTTCCTAACCCTATGCCTACCTCTCTGTCTATCCCTTATGTCTGCTTGCCTCCCCTGTGCCTCCTTTCCTATCCCCCCACCTGCCTGCCTGTACTCTTTCATCCCTCCCTCCCTGTCTGCTTTCCTCCCCTCCACCTGCATGCCTCTCTGCCTATCCCCTACCTGTCAAACTACCTCCCCCCTTGCTGCCTTTCCTCTTCCCCTGCCTCTCCCTATGCCTCCCTACTATCCCCCTGTCTGCTTGCCTCCTCCTATGACTCTTTTCATATGCCTCTGCCAGTCTGCCTATCCCCTGCCTGCTTCTCGTGCCTTCTTGTTTTTTCCCCTGCCTGCCTGCCTCTGCTTTTCCTCCCTTCCCATCCCCCTACCTGCCTACCTCCCCACACACCATTCTGCCTCCTTGTATCTGTCTCCCTATTTCATGATATGCATGTTTCCCTACTTTCCTACATCCGTGCTTGTCTGCCTACCCACCTCCCAACCTACCTGAAGGCCATCCTGCTTCCCTGCCTATCCATTTCCCTGCTTACCTGTCTTCCTACCTCTTGAATGCCTTGCCCTCCCCCTGCTTTCTTACCTGTGTGTGCTTCTTCCCCAACCTGCTTGTCTACCTGTTAGCAGCCTGTACACTTGATCACCTGCTTAAGTATTTGAGAAGCTGCCTGCCTCAATCTCACAGCCAATATGTGCTTGCGTGCCTACCTGTTTATCCGGTAACCTGCCTGCCTACCTGCCTGCCTGCCTGCCTACCTACCACATCAATCCCCCAGCCTGATCACCTACTAGAACGATTATGTGCTTGTGTGCCTGACCATCTATCTAGTAACCTGCCTGTCAGCCTCCCTCCCTTCCTACCTACCACATCACTCCCCTTGCCTGTCAGCCTCCCTCCCTACCTACCACATCACTCCCCCTGCCTGTCTGCCTCCCTCCCTACCTACCACATCACTCCCCTTGCCTGTCAGCCTCCCTCCATACCTACCACATCACTCCCCTTGCCTGTCAGCCTCCCTCCCTACCTCTCACATCACTGTCCCTGCCTGCCTGTCTGCCTCCCTCCCTACCTACCACATCACTGTCCCTGCCTGATCACCTGCACACCCTAGAGATAACATGCTTGCTGTCTGCCTCTCTGAAAGCACACACACTTCACTGCTTTCTTCCCTGCCTGTCTTGGGATTGTCTTCTTGGCTAGCTGACAGGAGGTGTCTGGGTAAGTGACGGCTGCTGAACTCTCTCTCCTGTGTGTGTGTGTGTGTGTGTGTGTGTGTGTGTGTGTGTGTGTGTGTGTGTGTGTGTGTGTGTGTGTGTGTGTGATTACCTTTACTCCTTTCCCCTGCAGCTGTGTGTGTGTGCGTGTGCGTGTGTGTGTGTGTGTGTGTGTGTGTGTGAGAGAGAGAGAGAGAACCTTTATTTCTTTCCCCTGCAGGTGTGTGTGTGTGTGTGTGTGTGTGTGTGTGTGTGTGTGTGTGTGTGTGTGTGTGTGTGTGTGTGTGTGTGTGTGTGTGTGAGTATGTGTGTGTGTGTGTGTGAGAGAGAGAGAGAGAGAGAGAGAGAGAGAGAGAGAGAGAGAGAGAGAGAGAGGGAGAGTAGAATAATTAACACTGAAACACAAAATGCAACAAATACCCACTTAACCCTCTGCATCTAAGTCTCTCAAAATATACTAATCTCGATTATTTTTTCGGAAGAGACCAGTACCTCAACCTAGCAGCCTTGGGTTCTTTTTTAGCGTATGAAAAAAGACAAAAGTGTACAACCAACTCCTATCACATGTACACGATAATAACTAAATTTAATAAGTAATGTAATGAGATGAAGGGATGGCGTTGGGAGGTGTATGAGAGAGGGGTGAGTTGGAGACAAGGCAGGTTGATGGCAGTCGACAGGGTGATATGGAGGCGATTTGTTTGTGGCCACCCCTTACAGGATCATGGCGTCTGGCGATAGAGATAGCTAGATAAATAGACAGATAGATAAATACGATAGACAGAGGGAATAAGTAAATAAATGTGTTAGACTGAATAAAACACAGAAATCAGTTACTTGGTTACCGTGTGCTGTGGTGAATGGTAGGTGTTATGGTAGTGTGAGGTGGTCAGTGTTATGGTAATGGTATGGTAGGGGGAAGGCAGGATACCACTGTAGTCACTGTCACCTGTCCAAGCTGTTATTTCTCTCTCTTCTTCAATTTACACCTCACCTCCTCCCTCCCCACCTGTCACCTTGTCTACCTGTGTAATTACCTGCTGAGTGGTTACCTGGCTGTCCTTTTTATCTATTACATCTATCTTATTCTATTTCACTCTCACTTTACCTGACTCTTTATCTATTACATCTATCTAGTATTCTATTTCATTCACTTTACCTGTGTTTTATCTATTACATCTATTATTCTATTTCATTCACTTTACCTGTCTTTTTTTATCTATTACATCTATCTATTATTCTGTCTATTTCATTCTCACTTTACCTGTCTTTTTATCTATTACAACTATCTATTATTCTATTTCCTTATCTGACCTACCTACATATCTACTTACCTAACCATCCACCTACCAACCTACCCACCCTTCCAACTACTTCCTTGTTTGACCTACCTCCCTACCTACCCACCCACTTCCCTGCATATCTACTAACATCTCTGCCAAACTGCCTACCTGGACTTACCTGCCAACCCACCTACCTACTTCCCTGCATACCAATACGTTAATGTACATCCCTGCCTACTTACCTACCTACCGAACTACTAACCACCATCTTACTTGCCCTATTGACGCACCCAACCAAGACCTACCTACCTACCTCCAGTACCTACCTACTTACACACCTGCCTTCCTGCTTGTTTACCTGCCTGACTGCCTACCTACTCATACAACTACCCAACTACCTACCTACTTATCCACACACCAGCTACCTACTTACCTTCCCAACAAGACTCTGACTAAAATCCTTCCATTCTCCATCTTCACATTATATACTCACTTATCTTTTATATTTCCTCTTCTCTCTCTCTCTCTTTCTCTCGACTCCGTATCTTCTCCCTTTCTTCTTTCTTTCAAACCCTCTCCTCCCTCCCACCCTGGCGCCATTCCTTTATTTCTTCATTATTTTTCTTCAAACTTGACAATTTTTCTCTGGGTCAATTCCGCCAGACACCTTATTTCATTTTTTATTTATTTTTAGTAAAGATTTATGGAGTCAAACGTCATGCCATATACACAAGCAAATTTTGAGTCCCTGTGTGTGTGTGTGTGTGTGTGTGTGTGTGTGTGTGTGTGTGTGTGTGTGTGTGTAATATCAATATCTATCTATCTAACTGTATAAAATGTGTGTGTGTGTGTGTGTGTGTGTGTGTGTGTGTGTGTGTGTGTGTGTGTGTGTGTGTGTGTGTGTGTGTGTGTGTGTGTGTGTAAAATAAAAATGTTCACTGCAATAACTTCTCTCTTAACTTAACCTGGTCATAAACTTTCATTTCTATTCCTTCTTCTGTCATTCCTACAAAATTTCCTTCAGGTATATTCACTCCTCAAGGCCTTATGTCTCTTAGCTTCTTTTATACAGTCTTTGTGCCGGGGGATACGGTGGGTGGGGGAGAGCCTTTGAGCTGCTTTGCCCTTTGGTTTCTTTGACTTTGAGAGAGAGAGAGAGAGAGAGAGAAAGAGAGAGAGAGAATTATATAGTATGCTTTCCACACTACCCCCAACCAGCCTACCTACTTACATACCTACCTCAACCTACCTACTTACCTACCTATCTACCTACTTACCTCAGCCCTTACCTTAATCTACTTGCCTATCTACCGTACTTCTCTCTCTACCTTTCTTTACTCTTCCCCTGCAGCTCTCTCTCTCTCTCTCTCCCTCCATCTGCCCCAGTAATTTCTGTGTGTGTGTGTGTGTGTGTGTGTGTGTGTGTGGTCCTTTTTCTTCCTAAGTTTAACTATTTTTCCTACTCTCTCTCTCTCTCCTTTTTCTCCTTGTTTAACCTCTCTCTCTCTCTCTCTCCCTTTTCTCCTTGTTTAACCTCTCTCTCTCTCTCTCTCTCTCCTTTTTCTCCTTGTTTAACCTCTCTCTCTCTCTCTCCCTTTTCTCCTTGTTTAACCTCTCTCTCTCTCTCTCCCTCTCTCTTTTTTCACCTTGTTTAACCTTTCTTCCTCTCTCTCTCATTTTTCTCCTTATGTTTTAATTTTCGTCCTCCTCTCTTTCTCTCCCTCTCTCAGTTATTTTTTTTCTCTCTCTCTGTTATGTTTCTCCGTATGTTTAATCTTTCTTCCTTCTCTCTCTCTCATGTTTACTTATCCTTCATTTTCTGAACCTCTCTCTCTCTCGTCTGCTAATTTTGCACCTTCTGTATGTTTCTTCATTCTCTCTCTCTCTCTCTCGTTTGCTAATCTTGCACCTTCTGAACCTTTCTTCCTTCATCTCTCTCTCTCTCTCTAATTGTCTTTTTTCTCCTAATGTTTAACCTTTCTTCCTTCTCTCTCTCTCCCCCTTTCTCTCTCTCTCTCTCTCTCACACACATTTACTTATCTCATTTTCTGAACCTTTCTTCTGTCTCACTCTCTCTCTCGTCTGCTAATCTTGCACTTTCTGAACCTCTCTCTCTCTCAGCGCCGGGGGGAGAGTGAGATTGCTGCCCGTTCATCAAGAAGGACCACCCACCCTGCACCCTCCACCTCCTCCTCCACCACCACCACCACCTCCTCCACCACCACCACCACCACCTCCTTCTCCACCACCACCACCACCTCGACCACCAACACCTCCTCAACCACCACCACCACCACCACCTCCACCACCACTGCCACCTCCTCCTCCTCCACCACCACCTCCACCACCACCACCTCCTCCACCACCACCTCCACCTCCACCACCACCACCTCCTCAAAGACCACCACCACCACCACCTCCACCACCACTGCCACCACCTCCTCCTCCTCCTCCTCCACCACCACCTCCACCACCACCACCACAATCGACTCCACAACTATTACTATCACTTCCATCACTCACCAATCACCACCACAGTTTAACCAATCAACCAATAACCAAATCAATCAATCAATCACAATCAAGCCAATCAACCAAGTCATTATGAATCGCTACCAAGATAATCAATAACACCAATCAACCACCACTACCAGGCTAACCAACCACCACAAGTAGACAAATCAACCAATCACCAGCATGCCAGCTCTCAGTCAACCAATCAATCAGCCAACCACTACAGCATTCAGATCATAAGTCAACCATTCTATCATCCAATCAACCACTCACTCAACCAATCAACCACACTCAACTAATCATCCACCCACTCAACCAATTAACCAGACAATCAACCAATCACTAAACCAATCAACCAGCCACTCACCAATCAACCAGTCACTCAACCACTCAACCTGACACTCAACCAATCAACCAGCCACTCACCAATCAACCAGACACTCAACCAATCAACCAACCACTCAACCAATCAACCAGACACTCAACCAATCAACCAGACACTCAACCAATCAACCAGACACTCACCAATCAACCAATCACTAAACCAATCAACCAGCCACTCACCAATCAACCAGTCACTCAACCAATCAACCAGCCACTCACCAATCAACCAGCCACTCAACCAATCAACCAGACACTCAACCAATCAACCAGTCACTCAACCAATCAACCAGCCACTCAACCAATCAACCAGCCGCTCAACCAATCAACCAGACACTCAACCAATCAACCAGTCACTCAACCAATCAACCATCCACTCAACCAATCAACCAGCCGCTCAACCAATCAACCAGTCACTCAACCAATCAACCAGACACTCAACCAATCAACCAGTCACTCAACCAATCAACCATCCACTCAACCAATCAACCATCCACTCAACCAATCAACCATCCACTCAACCAATCAACCATCCACTCAACCAATCAACCATCCACTCAACCAATCAACCACTCACTCAACCAATCAACCACTCACTCAACCAATCAACCACTCACTCAACCAATCAACCAGCCACTCAACCAATCAACCAGCCACTCAACCAATCAACCAGTCACTCAACCAATCACCAGACACTCAACCAATCAACCACCCACTCAACCAATCAACCAGTCACTCGTTCAATCAACCCTCTCTTGGCCAGTCATGCAGGAACATAACTAGTCATCAAACCAGTCTCTCTCTCTCTCTCTCTCTCTCCCTCTCTGCGTTTATTGGTCAAGAGTTCTCTACTTTTCTTCCTTCTTTTCCAACTCTCTCTCTCTTTTTCTCTCTCCGTTAGTTTCTTTTCTTCAGTCTCCCTCTCTCTCTTCGTTAGTTTTTTCTGTCTGTCTGTCTGTCTCTTCGTTAGTTTCTATTCTTGTCTTTCTCCATTAGCTTTCTTCTCTCTCTCTCTCTTTCCGTTAGTTTCTTCTGTCTGTCTGTCTGTCTGTCTGTCTGTCTCTCTCTCCGTGAGTTTCTTCTGTCTGTCTGTCTCTCTCTCTCTCTCTTCTTTCTTTTCTACGTATTTCTTCATCCTTTTCCTACTCTCTCCAACCGGCTGCCTTCTCACCGCAAGCTACGATGTTGGTTAAATAAAATGTAAGCGCAGAGTGTTAGACCAAAGGGCTTTGTGAGATGGCATGGTGGTGGTGGCAGTTGTGGTTGTGGTGGTATTTGTGGTTGTGGTGGTAGTTGTGGTTGTGGTGGTAGTTGTGGTTGTGGTGGTAGTTGTGGTTGTGGTGGTAATTGTGGTTGTGGTGGTGGTGATAGTTGTGGCTGTGGCTGTGTTGGAATTTGTTGTGGTTGTGGTGGTGGTGGTAGTTGTGAAAGTTGTGATTGTGGTGGTAGTTGTAGTTGTGGCTGTTGTGGTTGTGGTGGTAGTTGTGGTTGTTGGGGTAGCTGTGGCGGTGGCTGTGGTGGCAGCAACTGTGATAATTTAGCTGGTGGTGGTGATGAGTGGTCGTTGTGGTAATGATGGTGATTACGATACCACTTACAGTAATGGTGATACCGATGTTGTACCGCTGCCTGGTGGTGGTGACGACTGAAGTGGTGGTGATTGTGGTGGTGGCTGTAGTGGTGGTGACTGTGGTGGTGGCTGTAGTGGTGATTCCAGTGGTGGTGATGTAGTTGTGGTAGTAGTTGTGGTGGTGATAGCAGTAGTAGTGGTGATAGTAATTGTGGGGGTGACAGTGGTAGTGGTGGTGCTAGTAATTGTGGGGATGATAGTAGTGGTGGTGGTGATAGTAACTGTGGCACAGTAGTTGTGGGGGTGACTGTAGTAGTGGTGGTGATAGTAATTGTGGCACAGTAGTTGTGGGGGTGATTGAAGTAGTGGTGGTGATAGTAACTGTGGAACAGTAGTTGTGGGGGTGATTGTAGTAGTGGTGGTGATAATAACTGTGGGGATGATAGTAGCAGTGGTAGTGATAGCTGTGGGGGTGATAGTAGTAGTGGTGGTGATAGTAATTGTGGGGGAGATAGTAGTAGTGGTGGTGATAGTAACTGTGGGGATGATAGTAATTGTGGGGGAGATAGTAATTGTGGTGGTGATAATTGTTGGGGTGATAGTAGTTGTGGTGGTGATAGCAGAGGCGGTGGTGACAGCAGTAGTAGTAGTGATAGTAATCGTGGTGGTAACAGTAGTAGTCATGGTGTCAGTGATAGGCCTAGATGTACATGTGGTAGTGGCAGTGTTAGTAATAGTGTTAAGCCGTGTTATCCTTATCACCAGCCAGGCTAATCTACTGATAACACGGCCTACAGTAATTGCCATCACCTCACCAATGGACACACACGGAGGCCACAGAACTTACCCTCAAGAAATAGATAAGATAAAGTGAAGCTGAACAGTTGGCAAATTACAGGAGTTTTGATAAATGAGAGAGAGAGAGAGAGAGAGAGAGAGAGAGAGAGAGAGAGAGAGAGAGAGAGAGAGAATGAAACTGCTTATGCATAGTGACAAATTTGAGAGAGAGAGAGAGAGAGAGAGAGAGAGAGAGAATGAAACTGCTTATGCATAGTGACAAATTTGAGAGAGAGAGAGAGAGAGAGAGAGAGAGAGAGAGATGACTGTTCTGCAGTACACGAATGACATATACTTTACCGTTTTGCTTTCCATTTCTATTTCATTTAATTTTATACACAGTAAGAAAAGCAGTTCATAATAAAGGAGTCAGTAATTGTATAAGCAACTCTTATAATAACTCTTCCTGCTTCACAATCCCAAAAAAGCTGATTAAAAACTAGAAAAAGGAAGAACAATATTTAGGTCATCATGGTGAAGGGCCAAACATACAATAATGCAAATATTTCCGATTAAGTCCGCCATAATAAACGAAAATGCTGGCACACCTGAGGATAAATTGCCCTGATTATACGGTTATAAATAAACAAATAATATAACCAAAGCTACAAAACACACTTTAAAAAAAATACGAAGGAAAAATAAAGAAAAGATGTGTAAAATCCCGGCATAAAACTCAACCCATCATTTTGGCGGGAATTCAAATGTAAACAAAGCCATCTCAACCAGCGGCGCCATTTTGGATCCCGCCACCACCTTCTGACCTTTAAACCAAATACGTGCGTGCCAATATATAACTAATTTTTTGTTACCTCTTCTATTTTATTTCTTTATTACGACCTCCGGGGATTTATTTAAGCGAGAGTTATAATTTGGGCTGGACGCTGATTTGACTGAGAACTTGAGTGCGTGGGTTTGGTTTAGTTATCTTCCCGTTTATTGTATATCTTTTATTCCCGGCAATTTATTCGTATTTATTGTGTTGTTTATTACTGCAACTTTATTTTCTTTTATTTTTATTCATTAGACAATTTATGTGATTATTATATTATTTATTACCGAAACTTGCTTATATTTATTTCTATACTAGTGGGTTATTAGGCTGCTCATATTTTCTGTTATGCCTTATACAGTTTTTATATATTCTCAGTGTCAGTTATCTACCATTATTTCTCTCTCTCTCTCTCTCTCTCTCTCTCTCTCATAACAACTTCACTAGAGATAATTCTTGCTCTCTCACACCTACCGTCACACTGGCATCACTTCACTTCATTAGCGATGATGGTAGCTGTGGTAGGGTGTCGTATGTGGTAGTAGTTGTGGTAGTTGATGTGGTGGTTCTTTTGGTAGGTGATGTGGTGATAGTTGTGGTAGTTAATGTGGTGGCAGCTGTGGTAGGTGATATGTGGTTGATGTGGTGGTTTATGTGGTAGTTGTGGTAGGTGATGTGGCGGCAGTTGTGGTAGTTAATGTGGCGGCAGTTGTGGTAGGTGATGTGGTAGTAATTGTGGTAGGTGATGTGGTGGTAGTTGTGGTAGGTGATGTGGTGGTAGTTGTGGTAGGTGATGTGGTGGTAGTTGTGGTAGGTGATGTGGTGGTAGTTGTGGTAGGTGATGTGGTGGTAGTTGTGGTAGGTGATGTGGTGGTAGTTGTGGTAGGTGATGTGGTGGTAGTTGTGGTAGGTGATATGGTGGTAGTTGTGGTAGGTGATATGGTGGTAGTTGTGGCAGGTGATGTGGTGGTAGTTGTAGCAGGTGATGTGGTGGTAGTTGCTGTGGTGGCTGCTGTGGTAATAGTTGTGGTGGGTGATGAGGTGGTAGTTGTGGTAGGTGATGAGGTGGTAGTTGTGGTAGGTGATGTGGTGGTAGTTGTGGTAGGTGATGTGGTGGTAGTTGTGGTAGGTGATGTGGTAGTTGTGGTAGTTAATGTGGTGGAAGCTGTGGTAGGTGATATGTGGTGGTAGTTGTGGTGTGATGTAGCAGTTGTGGTGGTAGCTGTGGTAGGTGATGTGGTGGTAGCTATGGTAGGTGATGTGGTGGTAGTTGCGGTAGGTGATGTGGTGACAGTTATGGTAGCAGATGTGGTGATAGTTGTGATTGCTGATGTGGTGGTAGTTGTGGTAGCTGATGTGGTAGGTAATGTGGTAGTAGTTGTGGTGGTAGTTGTGGTAGCTGATGTGGTAGTTGATGTGGTGTAGACAGTCCTGGCAGGCCTATATGAGACGGTTTTGTGGTTACTGTGGTAGGTGTGGTAGTGATGTGGTGGAGATGGATGTCTGGGAGATAAAATATGATGGCTGTGGAGGAGAGAGAGAGAGAGAGAGAGAGAGAGAGAGAGAGAGAGAGAGAGAGAGAGAGAGAGAGAGAGAGAGAGAGAGAGAGAGAAATGAGAATATAGTAAATGCAGTGAAAAGAGATGTAAGGTGCAGTAAATGAGAGAGAGAGAGAGAGAGAGAGAGAGGGGGGGGGGATGCAGCGTTGAGATAATAACCGTTATTAACAACTTATCACACTAATCTTGCTTGTTCTCCGATACGCAATGTTGGTAGGATATATTGCCAGATAATGTTGGCTGATAATGTTGGTAGGAAAGATTTATATGCGAAGTTGGTAGCAGGGTGTTTGGTGGCAGTGCTGGTTAATGCCTGGATGTTGGTTATAATGTGGTAGGAATGTTGGTGATATTGGTAGGAATGTTGGTGATAATGGTGGGTGTTGGTAATATTGGTAGGAATGTTGGTGATATTGGTAGGGATGTTGGTAATATTGGTTGTGTTGGTGATACTGGTGGGAATGTTGGTGATTTGTAATTTTGGTAAGTGTTGGTAATATTGGTAAGAATGCTGGTAATTTTGGTAGGTGTAGGTATTATTAGTAAGTAATACTGGTTGGAACGCTGGTAATTTTGGTAGTGATGTTGGTAATACTGGTAGGAATGTTGGTAATATTAGTAGGAATGTTGGTAATTTTGGTAGGGACATTAGTAATTCTGGTAGGTGTTGGTAATATTGGCAAGAGTGTTGCTAATATTGGCAGGAGTGTTGGTAATTTTGGTAGGAATGTTGGTAATTTTGGTAGGAATGTTGGCTGGTAATTTTGGTAGGAATGATGGCTGGTAATTTTGGTAGGAATGATGGCTGGTAATTTTGGTAGGAATGATGGCTGGTAATTTTGGTAGGAATGTTGGTTGGCGATATTGGTATGGATGTTGGTTATGAGTGGTAGGAATGTTGGTTGAAGATTTTTGGTTAAACTGTTGGCTAGGATTGGTAGGAATGATGATTGATATTGGTAGGAAAGTTTGTGGATAATATTAGTAGGAATCGTGTGTGTGTGTGTGCGTGTGTGTGTGTGTGTGTGTGTGTGTATGAGAGAGAGAGAGAGAGAGAGAGAGAGAGAGAGAGAGAGAGAGAGAGTTGGTTGGAAATTTTAGGTATCAATTTTGGTTGGAAAGGCTGCTCTCTCTCTCTCTCTCTCTCTCTCCACCTTCCTTCCTCACTCCCTCCTCCTTTCCTCTCTCACTTCCCTGTGCTCATCCTCCTCTTGCTTTTTTTTCTCTCTCTTTTTTTTTTCTTTTTTCTCTCTTTAAATGCCAGCCAGCGCCCGAGGTACCCACTGCCCTCTTTACCGAACCTCTCTCTCTGTTTACTTGCTCTCTTTTCCTCTCCTCTCTCTCTCTCTCTTTTTCTTCTGTTCTGACCTATCTACATTCTCTCTCTCTCTCTCTCTCTCCAGTAACCTTCTCTCTCTCTCTCCACTAACCCCCTCTCTCTTTCTCTCTCCACTAACTCTCCCTCCCTCTCCCCCCCCCCTTTCACAACCACGTCAAACCACCGACTCTGTTTCTAACGTGTATATACAACTAATCACTCGCCTTCCTATTTACAAACATCCTCAGCCTCCTCATGGTCGGGGGAACTCTAGTATTCTCCCCCCTCATGCCAGCTAAGAAGGAGTCATAGGAGCCTCAGTGTTAAATAAAGTGAATACAAGACTCCATTATAAAAAAGAAATTCGGATTGTATATATATATTTTTTTCATTTTCTTACTGACTCAAAACTGGTTATGTAGTGTATGGAGGGTGTATGAGGGAAGGAAATAGTATACACAGAAGAGTATACATGTGCAAGTCTTATAGTATATCGTATTATTGTTTTTTTTTTTTACAGATGAACAAAGGAAGGAAAAAATTACAGAATAAATATCCACACACCAAAGTACACTCTTGACTTTAACTTAAGGAAATAAAACAGAAAATAAAACACACACACACACACACACACACACACACACACACCAAAGTACACTCTTGACTTTAACTTAAGGAAATAAAACAGAAAATAAAACACACACACACACACACACACACACACACACACACACCAGATTACACTCATGAGTTTAACTTAGGGAAGGAAAAAAATAGAAAAAATATCCACACACCAGATTACTCTCTTGACTTTAACTTAAGGAAATAAAACAAAATAAAACACACACACACACACACACACACACCAGCTTGCACTCTTGACTTTAACTTAAGGAAGAGGAAAAAAAAAGGAAAAAAAAATATCCACACACCAGATTACTCTTGACTAACTTAAGGAAATAAAACGGAAAATAAAACACACACACACACACACACACACACCAGATTACTCTTGACTAACTTAAGGAAATAAAACAGAAAATAAAACACACACACACACACACACACACACCAGATTACACTCTTGACTAACTTAAGGAAATAAAACGGAAAATAAAACACACACACACACACACCAGATTACACTCTTGACTAACTTAAGGAAATAAAACGGAAAATAAAACACACACACACACACACACACACACACACACACACACACACCAGATTACACTCTTGACTAACTTAAGGAAATAAAACAAAATAAAACACACACACACACACACCAGATTACACTCTTGACTAACTTAAGGAAATAAAACAAAATAAAACACACACACACACACACACACACCAGATTACACTCTTTAACTTACGGAAAAAATATATATCCACCCACCAGCTTCCACTCTTGACTTCAACTTAAGAAGGTTTGTAAATGCGGAAGCCTGCCCCTCCTCACGTTACCTCATTACGTCTCTCCATCACCAATTAACAGATTTATTTATTTATGTAGCTCTCTCTCTCTTTCTCAGATTAACAACGTATTTATCTCACTTTCCTTTAATTAACAACTCATTTATTTATCTTCTTTTCTCTTTCTCTTATTAACTGCTTATTTATTCGCCTTATTTCCCTTATTAACTGCTTATTTATTCGTCTTTTATTTCCCTTATTAACTGCTTATTTATTCGTCTTTTATTTCCCTTATTAACTGCTTATTTATTCGTCTTTTATTTTTCTCTTACTAATTAACTGCTTATTTACATATTTATTCTTCTCTTTCTCTTACTAATAACTTATTTATTTCGCTTCCTTTATTCTTCTTACTAATTAACTGCTTATTTACCTTCCCTTATTTTCTCTGACTGATTAACTGCTTATTTATTTACTTTCCCTTATTTTCTCTTACTAATTAACAACACTTATTTACCTTCCTTTATTCTTCGCTCTTATTAACAACTTATTTATTTCGCTTCCTTTAGTCTTCTTACTAATTAACTGCTTAATTTCCTTCCCTTATTTTTCCCTTATTAATTAGCTGCTTATTTATCTACCTTGAGTCTTCTCTTTCTCTTACTAACAACTTACTTATTTCGCTTCCTTTATTCTTACTAATTAGCTGCTTATTTACCTTCCCTTATTTTTCTCTTACTAATTAGCTGCTTACCTTCCTTTATTTTTTTCCTTACTAATTAACAACACTTATTTACCTTCCTTTAGTCTTCGCTTTCTCTTATTAACAACTTATTTACCTTCCCTTATTTTCCTGCACTAATTAATTGCTTATTTATTTATCTACCTTTATTTTTCTCTTACTAATTAGCAGCTTATTTATTTTCTTATATCAATTAGCAGTATAAGGAGAACGGTATATTATAATGACAGTATAAGGAGAACGGTACAGTATCAGGAGTATAAGGAGAATGGTACAGTATAAGAACGGTATATTATAAGGACAGTATAAGGAAAACGGTACAGTATGAGGAGTATAAGGAGAACGGTACAGTATGAGGAGTATAAGGAGAATGGTACAGTATGAGGAGAGTATAAGGAGAAAGGTACAGTATAAGAACGGTATATTATAAGGACAGTATAAGGAGAATGGTACAGTATCAGGAGTATAAGGAGAATGATACAATATCAGGACAGTATAAGGAGAATGGTACAGTATCAGGACAGTATAAGGAGAATGGTGCAGTATCAGGACAGTATAAGGAGAATGGTACAGTATCAGGACAGTATAAGGAGAATGGTACAGTATCAGGACAGTATAAGGAGAATGGTACAGTATCAGGACAGTATAAGGAGAATGGTGCAGTATCAGGAGAATGGTGCAGTATCAGGACAGTATAAGGGGAATGGTACAGTATCAGGAGAATGGTGCAGTATCAGGACAGTATAAAGAGAATGGTACAATATCAGGAGAGTATAAGGAGAACGGTACAGTATCAGGACAGTATAAGGAGACCAGTATAAGAACGGTACCATATATGGAGACATGGTATAAGGAGAACGGTAAAGTATCAGGACAGTATAAGGAGAATGGTACAGTATCAGGACAGTATAAGGAGAATGGTACAGTATTTATTATGTTTGCAAGGTTCCTTTGTCTTCCTGCCTTCCCTCATACATATTTAGTCTTTCATACATGTAAGTCAGCTTGTTATCCTGCCATTTAATAACTTGTATAGGATAAATTGGATTCCTGTATTAAAAGCAGATTAAAAACACCTCAAAAAACACACACACACACATACATACATAGAGAGAGAGAGAGTCCTCCCTGTCCAAATGAAACTAAATCAGAAAAAATAACACAATTACAAACTCTTTCCCTTAATAAGTAAATGACAAATAAATAAATAAACAGAATCAAATAAAAAAAATGAGACAAGGAAACAAAGGGGACGCACCAGAGCAAGTCGGGAGCATCTACGAAATGGCGGGAAGATGGCGAGCTGTAAATCACTCCCTCATTTAACTCGCCTCAGCGTCAACAAAAACGCAGCCGCAAGTGAGAGAATGTGAGGGGAGGGGAAAGGAGAGAAAAAAGATAAGAGGAGTGAAGGAGAGATAATTCTGTTGCTGAAAAAGGAAAGGAAGAGGCTTTGCTGAGAAAAGATGTGTGAGGGAAAAGGAGTGAGCGCGGAGGTTTGTTTTGGTAGGGTTGCGTAAAAGCGAATCTGGCCGCTAAATCAGGCTTCAGTAGTAGTGAATTTGACACTCGAGGCAAAAATACACATACAACTCTCTCTCTCTCTCTCCCTCCCTCCCTCCCTCTCTCTCTCTCTCTCTCTCTCTCTCTCCACCGGTGCGAAGAGAGGAAATCAAGAAGGAAGGAACCAAAGGAGACAGAGAGCATGAGTGATGGAGAAGTGACACGGAAATGAAACGATGGGAAAAATCAGAAGAAATTGACGATGTGGTAAAAATAAGAGGAAATAAGACCAGGTAAGAGACTGGGAGGTAGGAGACAGATGGAGGGAGGGAGCAATGGGGAGAGGGAGGGAGGGAGTGAGATGGAGGGAAGAAGGATGTGTTGGTCTACTCATGAATATTTAATAAACCATAACCCATAATGAGGGAGGGAGAGAAGATGAGCTATGGGGTGAGAGAGAGAGAGAGAGAGAGAGAGAGAGTGTGTGTGTGTGTGTGTGTGTGTGTGTGAGTGTTTGTATATAGATAAGAAAGTTGGTTGAACAAACTCACTTGTCTGCAGCTTAGAAAGGGAGGAAGGGGAGGGGAGGGATACACGAAAAGTGGGGAGGGGAGAGGAGGGAAGGGAGACAGAAAGGAGGGAAGGGGAGGGGAGGGAGACAAGAAAAGTGGGGAGGGGAGGGGAGGAAGACAGAAAGGAGGGGAGGGAGATAGAAGGGAGGGGAGGGGAGGAAGACAGAAAGGAAGGGAGGGGAGGGAGACAGAAAGGAGGGGAGGGGAGGGAGACAGAAAGGAGGGGAGGGGAGGGGAGGGGAGGAAGACAGAAAGGAGGGGAGGGGAGGGGAGGGAGACAGAAAGGAGGGGAGGGGAGGGAGACGAAAAGTGGGAAGAAGAGAGAAGAGATGGGAAGACTGTGGAGAGGAGTGGTGGGAATGGACCGGGGGGGGGGGGGGAGGTGTGAAGGGGAAGCGGGAGGGAGGAACGCAAGGGAGGGAGGGAGGAGGAGAGGCAAAAAGGGAGGGAGTCTAAGGAGGGAGTTGGGAAGAGGAAGAGGAAGGGAGGGAGTACAAAGGAAAGCAAACAGAAATAAACTTGTTGGTCTTTTCGAGGCTGTTTGGTATAGGGAAGATTATAACTCAAAACACTTCTCTATCAGTTAAAGACAAGGATAGACACGGAGGAAGGAGGTATGGAGGGAGGGAGGGAGAGAGGAAGAGGGGAAAGAGAGAGAGAGGAACGAGGAAATGAGGGAAGAGAGAGGATGGGAGGTAGGAGGGAAAGGGGGTACGAATGAAGGGACGAGGGAGGAAGGGAGGTGGTAATGAAATGAGAGAGAGAGAGAGAGAGAGAATCCCCCTATCCCCTGAGGCCATATCAGTCTCTCTTGATCTCTCTCCATCTCCATCCGTCTCTCTCTGCCCACCAGCGAGACAGCTCTGGTTGCTGCCTACGGAACCGGAAACTCCACAAAATATACACTGTCTATCTATCTGTTTCTCCCTCTCTCATTATCTGTTTAATTCTGTCTCTATCTATCCATCTCTAGCTATCTATCACTACATCTACCAATCCATGCAGTTCAAAATATAAACTATCTATCTATCTATCTGTTTCTTTCTCACTCATTACTTTTAAATCTGCCTCTATCCATCCATCCATCTCCATCTATCTATCAATATATCTACCAACCCATGCAGGTCTAAAAATTAACTATCTATCTACCTATCTATATGTATCTCACTCATTATCTATCTATCTAGCTATCTGTATCTGTCTCTCTCATTACCTATCTATCTATCTATTTGTATGTCTCAATCTATCTATCTATCCATCTATCTATCTGTACCTGTCTCAGTCTATCTATCTGTCTGTATGTCTGTCATTATCTGTTTAAATCTGTCTCTATCTATCCATCCATCTCTAGCTATCCATGAATGTATCAACCAATTCAACCATCTATCCATCCATCTATCTATGTATTCAACTATCAATCAATTGTTCTACATTAATATTTACCTACCTACACAGTATCTACCCATCCATCCATCAACACATCCTTCACTCTATCCATCCATCCATACCTCTATCCCAAATCATTCCTTTTATCATGAAGTCATTATTATTATTATTATTATTATTATTATTATTATCCTCACGCTTGATCACTTAATCAATAAAAAATAAATAAATACATAAATACACGAATAAAGTAACTCTCAGGGATAAATGACATGGTGGACTCGCCCAGGAGGGGAAACTGAACTAAATCCTAACCACGTCTCTATTAAACTCTAACTTGGCCTAAAAAACTGCCATCTCTCCATCCTTAATGCTTAGATGCAATGGATTAACACTAGGATATGATGCTAGTCACGAAGATGTGCTATGGAATGGAGGCAGGGCGGTAGTATTGCCTGAACACACAATATGAGGCTGGAGGTGGTAGGTTGTGTGTGTGTGTGTGTGTGTGAGAGAGAGAGAGAGAGAGAGAGAGAGAGAGTTTAAATCATCCACTATATTCTTTGATCTCGTCAGCTTAGTCTCGTAAGTGACAGTTATTTTTAAGTCACTGAGAGCGAAGGAAAAACACTCAAATGAATATAGTCACCACAACCATCATCACCATCATCATCATCGCCATAATTCTCCTCATCACCATATCATAATCCTTCTCCTCCTGCTCATCTTCATCACAGTCCTCTCCTCCTCATCATCATCATTACATCACAATCCTCATCATCATCAACACATCCTCCTCCTCATCATCATCATCATATAACCCTCCTCCTCCTCATCATCATCATATAATCCTCCTCCTCCTCATCATCATCATATAATCCTCCTCCTCCTCATCATCATCATGTCATAATCCTCCTCATCATCATCATCATGTCATAATCCTCCTCCTCCTCCTCATCATCATAATCCTCCTCCTCCTCATCATAATCCTCCTCCTCCTCATCATCATCATAATCCTCCTCATCATCATCATCATCATAATCCTCCTCCTCATCATCATCATCATAATCCTCCTCCTCCTCATCATCATCATCATCATCATCACATCATAATCCTCATCATCATCATCACATAATCCTTCTCCTCCTCATCATCATAATCCTTACTTACCCACTAAACCATCAGGCGCCATAATCTGGTTATATGGTTACCACCCAGCGTAAATGGTTTCCTGGTGTACAGGGAACCATTTGGCTTGTCACTCAGTGCAGAGTCACCCACAGGCAGAGGGAAGAGGAAGGAATGAAGAAAAGAAAGATAGAAGAGGGAATGTAAAGTCAAGCGTAGACAGAAGGAAGAGGAAAGAATGAAGGAAAGACAGAAGGGGAAAAAAGGAGGAGAGGAAAGGGCAGACACCCAAAGCAGCACTACATCGAGTGAGTGGATGGTGAGCGCTCCCACATACCACATAATAATAATAAAAATAATAATAATAAAAATAATAATAATAATAATAATAATCTATCTATCTATCTATCTATTGCCAGACGCCTCAATCCCGTTTGGGGTGGCCACAAACAAATCGCCTCCAAGTCGCCCTGTCCCCCGCCATTTCACTGCCCTGCTCCCAACTCACACCCCCCTCTCTCATATACCTCTCCACCCCATCCCTCCATCTCATCCTCGGCCTCCCCCTCCCTCTTTCCCCCTCCACCTCACTCACATACACTCTCTTCGTCAGTCTTTCACCCTCCATCCTCTCCACATGGCCAAACCACCTCAGTGTGTTCCTCATAACGCTTCCTATCACATCCACATCCACACCACAACGCTCCTTTATATCCTCATTCGTCAGCCTGTCTCTCCACGTGACTCCACAGGCTCCTCTTAAATAACTCATTTCCACGGCTCTCACTCTTGACTTGTGTCCTTCCAACAATGTCCAAGCTTCACTTCCGTACGTTAGAGTTGGTATCACAATACTGTCATGCAGTAACTTTTTCACTTCCATGCTCACTTCCCTGTTTCTTATCACTGCTTTCAAGGAACCAGCAACCTTTCTTCCCTGCTGTACCCTTTCAAGCACTTCACCCTCCAAACCTCCATCCTTACTCATCACACTACCCAAATACTTAAACGTACTCACATTTTCCAATTCCTCACCATCTAAACTCGCTGTACATTCACTAACATCACCTCTTTCAAAGACCATCACTTTACTCTTCCCTACATTCACCTTTAGGTTCCGTTTCTTACACACTCTCTCAAACTCATCCACCAAGCCTTGCAGCTCCCCTTCGTCTTCACTCAACAACACAGTATCATCTGCAAACAACAGTACAGGGAGTTTCCAAACACTATCCTCTCTCACCAGGGCCACTCCAACATCCACTACCCTACCTTGTACCTCTTTTATTACCCCATCCATGTACAGATTGAACAACCATGGAGACATGACACATCCCTGTTTCAAACCAACTTTTAAAGAGAAAAATTCAGTTAGTTCACCATCCACACGCACTGCAGCCTTCGTACCATCGTACATACTCTTCACAGCATTCAACAACTTCCCATCTACTCCATATATTCTTAACACTTTCCACAATCCTTGTCTATCCACCCTGTCATATGCTTTCTCCAAATCCATGAAAGCCGCATACAACTTCTTTCCCTTCTCTAGAAACTTTTCCACTAAAGATCTAAGAATGAATATCTGATCTACACAACCTCTTCCCTTCCTAAAGCCTCCCTGTTCTTCTCCAACTAATTTCTCTGTTCTTTCTCTAACTCTGTCTATAAGTATCCTACCATACACTTTTCCTATTATACTAAGAAGACAAATGCCCCTATGATTACCACACACTTTTTTTTCCCTTTTCCTTTGTACAAGGGAATAATTATACCTGACTTCCAATCCTCCGGGACTCTACCTTCCTCCCAGGCCAATCTGCACATCTTCCACATCCATTCTACTACTATCTCTCCCCCATGCTTCAGCATTTCACCACACACTCCATCAATTCCTGGGGCTTTCCCCGATTTAACTTTCTTCATTGCTTCCACAACTTCTATCCTACTGATTTCTTCCTGTCTTCTCACCTCCCTCCTTCTCCCAGCCATTCCCCAGCCACTTATATTCGCATTACTTCCATCCTCTACGTTCAACAATTCCTTAAAGTGTTCTCTCCATCTGCTCACTTTTTCTCCCTTCTCCACTAGTAATCTACCATTTTTATCTTTCACTCCCCTGCTAACTTCACTTCCACCCTGTCTTACTCTTTTCACTTCTCTCCAGAACATTTTCTTACAGTCCCTCCACTTTACACTCAAATTCCTTCCAAATTCCTCATCCACTCTCTTCTTACTCTCTCTTACTAAACTTTTCACCTCTCTCTTCCTTTCCACATATAACTCTCTCTTCCGCCTCTCAACTTCTTCCACGCCCCTACTTCTCACCCATTCATTGTATGCTTTCTTCTTTTGTGCCACAGCCTGTTTCACCTCTTCAGTCCACCACGCTGTTCCTTGCACCCCCCTCCGTCTTCTCTTCCTTCCACACACCACATCACAAGCTGCACATATTTCTTTTGTAAATATCTTACAAACACCTTCCACGTCTCCCATCTGCTCCAATTCATATTTGCCCAATCGTTCCTCCACTTCTCTCTTATACTCTGCCTTTTTCTCATCCTCTTGTAACCTTTCCACTCTCCTTGCAACTACTCCTTCCTCTCGTCTTTCCCTTCTTCTATCCCTCCATCTCACTTGCATCCTAATTCTGGCCACCACCAAGTAGTGGTCAGAAAGTCCACTCCCCCAACCTCTATACACTCTTGCATCCTTTACACATCTTCGCATCCTTTCATCCACACACACATAATCAATCATTGCCTTCCTTTCATTCAGTTCACCACCCACCCTTCTCATCACTCGCCATGTATACCTGTGGATCATTTTATGCCTGAAGAGGGTATTGGCTATCACCAACCCCCTTCCAGCACAAATGTCCACTAACGCACTCCCATTCTCATCTATCTCGGCAGGCACACCCCACTCACCAACTATTCCATCCACCTTCACATTACCAACTTTACCATTCATATCACCAATCAAAAACACTCTCTCATTCCTTCCAAACTTTTCCATGCACATTTCCACATTTGTCCAGAACTCTTCTCTCACTCTTCTAGCACGATCTTGTGTTGGCGCATACACACACACAATCGCCCACATTTGTATTCCAACTTTCAACTTTACCCACACAATCCTTGACCCAACTGATCCATACTGTCTTATGCTCTTCTTCCATCTTTTACTCACAACTATACACACTCCTTCCTTTGCCCTCTCATTCTCATCTACTCCTGCACATATACCCCATCCATACTCCCATTCTCTCACACTTTCTCCTCTCCATTTTGTTTCAGTTATTCCACATACATCCACTTTCGCACCCTCAAGCACCTGGACAATCTCTCTCTCTTTCACCTCATCATTCGCTCCTCTTACATTCCATGTACTCATTACCAAGTCCTTTGTCCGGTCCTGGGTCGTCAACGTTTGGTCAGTCCTTGTCCGAGGCTTCTTGTTTGTTTTTTTAGTTAGTTGTTTTCCGGGGAGGGGCACTAACCCTCCGCCAACCCTTTTAGTCGCCTTTTACGACAAGCAGGGATACTGACCTGTAAGTTAAGCAGCATCCACCCTTCTCAGCAGTAAAAACAACAACAACAATAATAATAATAATAATAATAATAACAATACCCGGCGCAGTACTGACCTGTGAGTTCATCCGCGTCCACCCTTCTCAGCAGTAAACACACTATGGCCTGTGCGGCGGGCAATCCCCAGGCGGCCACGTGGAAGAGCGAGGCGTGGCGTAGTAGCTGCTCATGACTCCACCCACGCCACGCCCTTGCCAACCAGCACCCGCACACCACCACCCACCTGAAGGAGAGACGTCACCATCATCACAAACATCATCACCATCATAATTATTCGTCAAAATCATCAGTACCACCACCACCAGCCTGAAAAAGGAACACCATCATCATCTTAATCATCATCAATCGTCAGTATCAGCAGCAGCACTACCACCAATCTGCAGAAAGTACATATTTTTCATCATCATCATTAGTGCCAACATCATCATCATCAACAACAATCATCATCATCATTCATCAATATCATCATCACTGTCCATCCCATTACAGTAGCACCAACACCCAACTGCCCAATCGTCATCACCATCATCATCATTTACACACCTCCATGATTACCGCCAGCACCATCATCATTCCCCCCACCATAGCATCATCATCCACCTGCACATCCAACACCATCACCACCATCATCGTTCTTCCCACTAAAATAACATCACTCATCTGCAAACGCCATCACAAACATTGATAGGGGTCACACTCGGACAGATATAGGTAAGGTCAAGGTAGGTAAGGCGGGGTTGGGTTGGGATGTGCTGGGTCAGGTCAGGATGGACTAGGCTGGGGTGGCTCAGGTTAGGTTAGGTTAGGATAGGATGGGATGGGATGGGTTGGGTTGGGTTGGGTTGGGTTGGGTTGTTTGTGTTGAGCTAGATCAGGTTGTGTGTTAGGCTGGGTCAGAATAAGATTGGTGGACTAGGTTAGGTTCAGCTGAGTTGGCCTGGGTCAGAGTAGGTAGCTACGTTAGGTCTGGTTCTGCCTTAACACAGCAATATTATAATGATGATGATGATAAAAATAATGATGATGTAACACTGAGGTGAGATATGGCATATGAGCGCGATAAGAATGTACAAATAACAGTAACCTGACGTAAACTATGGTATGTCTGGAAAACGATTACTAAAGGATGGGAAACATAACAAAAAAAAGCAACGGAGGAACCCAGTGGACTGCAGGCTGAAGTTCTCATCCTGCAATCCACCATCGTTCTTTTGGAAGGATAGGGAGAGAAGTGGGGGATGTTTGTTTATCGGGCACCCTCAATGATCGGTCATTTCGGTGCCACCACGTGAAGGCGTCCCCCTCCAACACAACAGTCAAAAAGAAAGAAGGGAAAGGTAAATGTTTAGCTCAGGTAAAAAAATTATACCGTGGCAGACTGTGGCAGGAGTTTGTGACACTGACAGGGGTTTGTGACACTAACAGGAGCTTGTGACACTGACAGGAGCTTATGACACTGACAGGAGCTTGTGACACTGACAGGAGTTTGTGACACTGACAGAAGCTTATGACACTGACAGGAGCTTGTGACACACTTGAGGCTGCCTTGATTTATCTGATGCATGGGGTGTGACTCACTGCTAATATTACGACCAACTATATTATTAATGTTGTGTACAGATCCTCTCTCTCTCTCTCTCTCTCTCTCTCTCTATTATTGCTATTTCCATGTCATCATTACTGAACATCTCTGTCTGTCTGTCTCTCTCTCTCTATTATTGCTAAGTCCATGTCATCAGTACTGTCCATCACTCTCTCTCTCAGCATTATAACCAGGATGTGCAACGCTTACCCTGTACTGGCAGTGTTCTAGGGGAAGATTGGAACTCAGCATAAAATCAGTTGCCTTTATGACCCTTGAACAGCTGATACCGGTACGTATTGATTAAGGGTTCATTTACACGATTAACGGTGATATAAATGCATGGGATATTAAGGTGAGAGAGAGAGAGAGAGAGAGAGAAAATGTGTGTGTGTGTGTGTGTGTGTGTGTGTGTGTGTGTGTGTGTGTGTGTGTGTGTGTGTGTGTGTGTGTGTGTGTGTGTGTGTGTGTGAGTAACAACTATGAGTGTAGGTGAGACGGCAGAGAGAGTGAGAAAGTAGGGTGAGAGAGAGAAAAGTGGGAATGAAAGCGTGAATGACAGGATGAGAGAGTGAGTGATGTATGAAAGTGAGAGTGACGAAGACAGTGAGTGAGAGAAAGGCAGTCAGTGAGAAGGTGAGTGAGTGAGGTTATGTGCAAGTGAAGGAAAGTGAAAAGGAGACAGGGGGAGTGAGATCGTGTGAGAAAGTAAGAGAGTGAGAGAGTGGGGGAGAGTTTCGTTGGGTTAGACAGTGAAGGAAAGTGAAAGGGAGACAGGGGGAGTGAGATAGTGTGAGAAAGTAAGAGAGTGAGAGAGTGGGAGAGAGTTTGGTTGGGTTAGACCGCGTGTGAGGCATTTAGGGGGCAAGAGTTTAGAGGGTAAGGGTATATTTAGACGCGTGACTCTCTCTCCTTTTCATTTACTTCCTCTCTCTCTCTCCCTCTCTCCACACACACACACACACACATTCTCCTCTACTTTCTTTCTGTCTGTCTTTATGTCTGTCTGTCTGTCTCTCTCTCTCTTCACACACACACACACACACACACACACACACACACACACATTCTCCTCTCATTTTCCTCTACTTTCTTTCTGTCTGTCTTTATGTCTGTCTGCCTATCTGTCTCTCTCTCTCTTTTTCCTTTACTTCCTCTCTCTCTCCACACACACACACACACATTCTCCTCTCCTTTTCCTCTACTTCCTTTCTGTCTGTTCCCCCCCACCTCTCTCTGACACCAAGAACGGCATGAGAATAATGACGGAAAGAAGCAGGTACGGAAAAAAGGCAAGAGGAGGAGGAGGAGGAGGAGGAAGAGGAGGAGGAAGAGGAGAAGGAGGAAAATTGAATTAAAATTGATTACAAACCATTACTCATCCTCCCACATATTACACATGGCCACACGATTCTCTCTCTCTCTCTCTCCCCATCTCTCTCGTAACTTGTCTTCTCTCCCTTCCCTTCACTTTTTATGTTTCCTCCCCATTCTCTCTCTCCGTCTCTCCACATACAAGTGAATATTATACGTAATGACATGATGGCCCCATAATTACAGCTGAGAGAGAGAGAGAGAGAGAGAGAGAGAGAGAGAGAGAGAGAGAGAGAGAGAGACTTCCCACTGCTAGTTAATTGTTTGTGGCAGTGCTTAGAACACCCTCTCTCTCTCTCTCTCTCTCTCTCTCATTACTCTTGTACTAGTCACTACTACACCTACCAACATCTCCAGCCACTACCAAACTACCATAGCCACTATAACTACCGCCCTACTATCTTCACCCATCATCACTATCACCAGTATCTATCACCACAACTACCACCATCTACCAATACTACCACAATCCCTGTCCAACCGCAATTACCACTACCCCAAGCAACTACCACGACTACCATCAAGACCTACCACCACCTACCACAACTACCACCATCCCCAATCACCATCATGACCTACCACAACTACCACCATCTCCAACCACCTCCATGACCTACCGGTACCACAACTACCACCATCCCCAACCACCACCATGACCTACCACAACTACCACCATCCCCAACCACCACCATGACCTACCACAACTACCACCATCCCAACCACCACCATGACCTACCACAACTACCACCATCCCCAACCACCATCATGACTACCACAACTACCACCACCCCCAACCACCATCATGACCTACCACAACTACCACCATCACCTACTACAAATATCACCTAACACCATCACCATCCACCACAACTACCACCATCACCATCCACCACAACTACCACCACCATTACCATCCACCACCACAACCACCATCACCTACCACAACCACCATCACCTACCACAACTACCACAACCACCATCACCTACCACAACTACCACAATCGCCGACCAACCACAACTCAGAGTTCGTCCAGCATCAACAACCATCCGTCATAAGCAACAACAATTACTACCAGCCAACCACCATTCACCTACCACAACTACCACCATCACGACTGAACCATTTCCGCCCTACCAACATTCCCTCCTCTTCCTGCCTCTCTATAAACATTTCCTTCCTTTTCTCTCTCCCTCTTCCTCCTCCTCCCCCTCCCCCTCCTCCTCCATTCTTTCTTTTCCTGGTCATGTTGTCCGTTTCTCTTATAATGATGGTGGTTGTTATTATTACTATTATTTATTATTATTATTATTATATTTATTATTATTACTACTACTACTATTACTGTCATCATCATTACTGTTACTTCCATTACTATCACCATCATCATTACTATCACCACCACCAACACCATCATTATTATTACTAGCCTAATCACCACCACCACCACCACCATCATCATCATTACTAGTCACCACCACCACCATAACCATCATCATTATCATCCATTCATCAATCCTTCTCAGCCCATCACGAGTGTAGGGTCCGGAGGTTGGTCAGTTAGTCCATAAGGTAAGAGAGACAAGTCGTTCTCCCCTGAATAGCAATATGTGAGCAATACACCTCAACCACTCCTCGGATGTAAACCCTTATGAACCGAATCCGGATGAAGCACCTTAACACTCTACAGCAGACCACCAGGCGTCCATCTGGTGACATGGTTACCACCCAACGTAGTAAATGGCTTCCTGGGCTAGGTGAAAAAATTTGGATTAGTCATCAGTGTAGCGTTACCTTCAGAAGGCAGTACTAAAATACATCTACTGATAGGGTTTGGGGTACGTCTGAGAGAGAGAGAGAATGGTTTGGGTGGAGGAAAGAATTTAGCCAGCTGAATGGCTGGGGGAGAGAGAGAGAGTTACATAGAGTTACATAGATACACAGACCACACAGACCTTACGGTCCCTACGAGGTGGTCCGGCCTTAATCCTAATAGAGTGCATAGGAGCAGGAGAAAAGGATAGCACAGCAGAAGGCTCTCTCCCCCACCCTCCAGACCCTCCGGCATTTGCCGTACAGGAAACAAGAGAGGAAGTAATACCTTGCAGGAATGAAAAACCTGAAGGAATTTTATAGGATCGGCAGAAAGTAGAATAATGTGGAAAAGGAAAATTTGGGCATACAGCCACATACTTACTCTATATATTCTAGAATACTGTCTGTGTCTAATAGACACATGAATGCAGACGCGAATATGCAAATTGCTCCATCCTAACTAAACGATACCAATTGCGTCGAGATACATGTCCAGTCTCTTTTTAAACATATTTATGGTACCACTCTCAATCACATTCCCAGGGAGTTTATTCCATTCGCTTACAACAGAGTAAGTGAAGAAGTTTTTGGTTGTATCAAGATTAGCCCTTCTTGTTTGCAACTTCATACCATTTCCTCGAGTTACAGTCTCGGTAATTACTGTGAATAGCTTGCTTGAATCAGTATTACTAAAGCCTTTTAGAATCTTAAAGCATTCAATCAGTTGTCCCCTGAGTCTCCGTTTTCTAAGAGAGAATAGGTTTAATTCTCTGAGTCTCTCGAGGTATGGTTTGTTCCTCAGGGACGGGATTAACTTGGTAGCCCTCCGCTGGACCGCTTCCAGTATTTCTATATCTTTAATTAGGTGAGGCGACCAAAATTGCACTGCAAACTCTAAGTGTGGCCTGACTATGCTTTTGTATAGGGGGATTACAATATCTTTGCTTTTATATGTAAAATGTCTTTTGATGAAGCCTAGGGCCCTGTTGGCTTTATTGGCGGCAGAGATACATTGATTTGAACATTTCAGATCGCCTGAAATTAGTACGCCTAGATCTTTAACTAGTGAGGACTTGCTAATGATTTGGCCCTTCATTTCGTAATCATACCTTTTGTTTTTCTTCCCACATTGCAGTACCTGACACTTGCTTACATTGAAGGGCATTTGCCATTTTTCTGACCAGCTGATAATTTTATTAAGGTCATTTTGAAGGCTAATTCTGTCTTCTTCAGTTAATATAGTGTTGCCGATTTTTGTGTCGTCTGCAAATTTAGAAATGAAATTGTTTAGGCCAACATCGATATCGTTAATATACATAATAAATAGGACTGGTCCCAACACCGATCCCTGAGGAACACCACTGGTCACTGGAGCCCAGTCTGACTCTACTCCATTTATAACGACTCGTTGCTTTCTCTCACTTAACCAGCAACGTATCCACCTATGAATATTTCCGTCAATTCCAAGTGATCTTACTTTTGTCATTAGTTTATCATGCGGCACTTTGTCAAAGGCTTTCTGAAAGTCTAAGTAGATTATATCAAGTGACCTGGTACAATCATTCATTTTAAAAAGTGAATCGTAAAACTCAATTAAATTTGTCACGCATGATCTCCGCGTTCTATAGCCATGCTGGCTGTTCCTAATTACGTTATTAGTTTCTAGGAACTCAACTATCCTATCTCTAATTAATGCTTCGAGGATCTTTCCCAAGACAGAGAGAGAGAGAGAGAGAGAGAGAGAGAGAGAGAGAGAACAGAAAAGGAGGCAAGACAAAGATGAAGGCATGAAGGGAGAGAAGAGAAAAGGAGAGGAAGGGAACAGAAAGACTAGAGGGAGGGAGGAAGGGAAGATACAGACGGAGGGAGGGAGGGAGAGAAGGAAGAGAAATGAGAGGGAGGGAAGACAAAGGAGAGAGGGAAGGGAAAGACAGGGGGACGAGAAAAGGAGAGAGAAGGAAGAGACAGGAGGGGGGGGGAAGAGAGGGAGTGAGAAGTGAGAAAACAGAGGGAGGGGAGAGAGAAAGAGCGAGGGAGGGAGGGAGGAGGGCAGGTAAATAGGGAGGTATATATCATGCATCTTACCTCCCTCTCCTCCCTTCCTCCATCACTCAGTACGGTACACTCCTCCCACCTTTTTCTCTTATAACGAACGCGTCATTTTTTTATTATTATTATCATTATTATTATTATTATTATTACTATCATCATTACTGTTATTATTTATTATTATTGTTCATACTGCTGTTTTATCAAGATTTTATTATTATTATCATCACTGTTTATTATTATTTTTTTAATATTCCTCTACTTTTGAACTCAGTGACTCCGGGTGACGTCATTCCCAGTATATTTTGTTCCTGTACTCATGGTATTAGCCTAAGTATTTTATCTATCTAAGTCTGCTTATCTATCTTTCAATCTACGCCTGTCTATCTGTCCGTCTCTTTCCATCTATCTGGTTTTATCTACTATGTTTATCTACTGCCTGACGCCGCTTCCTGTGAGGGGTGGGCAAGACAAAGGGTCCTCCAAGAATTTCTGTCCCTACGCGGTGACGACTCCTCTTCCCACGACCCTTACATAACATTCCCTCACCTCTCCATCTCGATCTCCATCTCCTTCTCCTCCCACCCACCTCACTCCCATCCACTCTTCTAGTCAGTCTCTCACCCTTACACTCGCAACTTCTCTCCAGCCCATTCACTCTCTCCCCTTCCCATCACCTCCCTCTCATACACTCTTAGTCAGTCTCTCATTCTACATATGCACATCTCCCATACTCTTCTAGTCAGTCTCTCACCCTCCCTTACATACGCACCTCTACATCTCATTCTTTGTCTCCTCTCTCTCTCATACACTCTCCTAGTCAGTCTTTCATTCTCCCTTACTCTCATGCAACTTTCCATCTTGGTCTCTCTCTCCTCTCCCAATTACCTCACTCATGCACTCCTAGTCAGTCTCTCACCCTCCCTTACATGCAGTATACATGCACCTCCACCTCATTCTCTCCTCCCATACACCTCCCTCCCTCTCATACTCTCCTAGTCAGTCTCTCACCCTCCATTCGTTCCTCAAACTAGTACGTTCAACTGGTCATTTACCGCCTTATTATTTATTTTAAATCAAAATTAAAGACGACCATAACTTCTTAAATATGGAGACATTTTTTTGAGTTTATTTTTTTTATTTACACACGATTTTATTCAAGAGATTAATGACGGCAAAAATCTAACACCTCCAGTGAAAAAAAAAAAAAAATTCAAGTTGAATATGGGTAAGCCTGAAGGGCAATACAGTCATCATGGATTTCACCCTTTTTAACAACTAATAAAGATATGTATACAACTCAGCCAAATATGACACTTTTCCCAAATTTTCTTGCATGTCAATAATAACCTAACCCAACCTAACCTAACCTAGCTTTACCCTTTTCTCTCTATGCACACAAGAATCAAAGGCAAGGGCACTAGTTCTCAAACTAAGCCATGACGGCGGTATTTTAAGGGAGCCATGGTGGGCTGGTGTAAGTAGTACATCAGTGTCTGTGAAATCGCACTTAGGGTCCTCTTGCCATTTTCCACAACATATTTATGTGAATCTGGTTCCTCCACCCTTCCACACAAAAAGTAAAAGCGAAACCGGTTGGATGTGGACCCAGATATGAGATGCGCGTTATCAGTGACTCAACCTCGAATCAGCTGACTGACTGAAGGCAGTGTCATCCATCCCATTCAAGATCCATTTATTTCGGGATGCATCGACACATTCCGTTTGAAAGACTGGAGGTCATAAGCAGCGGGAATACAGACTACGGATGAGTTCTACGTAGCACGAAATGAACGGTAATGAAGTCAGTCACTCCCCAAGGATTTTCGGATACATGGTGCTTCACTCTAGCGATGCCCAATGTGATCACGCATCAGTCTAGTATTTATCTGTACATAATTGTTAGCTTATTTTTGTTGCCACTAGACGAATTTGTTGGGAAAAGGCCTCTCGTAAGGAAGGAGAGAGAGAGAGAGACGTCGCTGTTGGTGAAATCGGTTCCAGTAAAGTGCGGGAAACATAAATATTCAAAACACCTGCATCACTCCTAGCCTCTGTATTCCTCGCTTTTACCTCTTTCTTTTCTCTACTTAATCATCCACCAGGCGAAAAGGCGAATCACTCAATTATAAAAAAAAAAAAAGGAAAAAAAAGAAAGAAAAAGAATGGAGCGTCAAATCAGTGTTTACATGCGACCTAGAGGCGGGAAAAAATTGTGCGCTCCCTGGAACACCTGTATCAATCATTGGCTTTTATTTTACTTTTTTCCCTTTCTTCCCTCCCCTCCTCCGGGCGTTTGGATCTTGCAAGGCCGATAATTTTCTGTGAAGAATTGGTAATGGGTCACCGCCACCGGGATGAGGCCTCGACCGAAGAATAATGACCATGACGCCACGCATTTACACAGGCATCTCGACCCTATGGACTCGAACATGGCGATATCCGGCAACATTCCCCTCTATTCTCGTTGGCTCAGCAGCTTTCTTGGGACCTATTCCTAAGCGACTTATTTTGCTTATCTACAGGTTATTGTTACTTCTCATGTTGCTTATAGCTTCTTCATACCGGTATAGAGTGCATATGCATAACATACAAGAATCCATTAACGCACAAGGAACAAAAATAACTTAAGAGGGAAGAGGTGCTGGTAAACCTAAACTTACGAGTATGCCGCGAACTTGAGTCCTGGCGGGACCGAGGAGTTGCCGTATTAGGACTTGACGGTTTTAATGCATTCGTACCCTTTACATATACCCCAAATACCTAACACCACATCCATTAGGTATCAAATCATATGTTGCGGACCCGAAATTGGCTCCGTGTGGAAAATATCGAACAATAAACAGATAAACAAGACACATACTGCACTTAGGACCGGAGGGCCAGTTGCCAGATAGCACTATACTGTCCCCTATGATTACATTAGCCAGTATATCTGAAGTCTGCATTTAGGTTACTGATAAGTAGATACACAGGGACACAACTGGGGCCTTGCTGATAATATCCTCCATGATATGCACATCCGAGTTGGGCCAGGGGAATACACTTAGGAATAAATAAAAAGTTAATATACGTACACAACAGCAGGCACCCGCCCCAACACCATTTGTTAACATACTATCTATCTTCTGTTTATACTCTCAGCGTCAGTTAAACTTCTACAGCGAACAACTTTGCATAATATATCTGCCATGTCAATCATACTGGTGATCTCAAGACATACCTAAGACGCTAAAATGTTTATATAGAGACAGGTAGAAAGACAAACATTAACGTTCTTGTCAAGGATAACGCATTCCACACTCGTGTTTTGGGAACCTAAAATAAAAGTAACATTGAAGTTCTATTGCTACCTGTACAGCTGAGTTGTATTCCTTAATTTACGGCATAAAATATGGGAAATATTTTCACACTTAAGAACATAATTATCCTTCACAAATGACGAAGGCTGCCTTTAAGTTATTTTTTGTAATTCAGTTCAGAGACTTCCTTCACTTAGATTTTCGTTCATTCTCACTAATGTCATATATCATGGAACACATCCTGGATCGTATATCAAAGGCCGCCTGTATGTACGGTACTTTGTTAGACTGGCGCTGATGATAAGCCTTCATGCAGTGGCACCAATATGACCGGGCAACTTCCCTGCCTGGCTATCAAAAACTGTCCCTCAACTCCGTCCCAGTCCCCCGAATGGAGAATGGTGGACTGCAGGGAAAAGGGAACTTCAGCCTGCAGTCAACTAGGTAGCAATTATTCGTACGCAACATTACGACAAACAATACGACAAACTCAGGGAAACTTCGCAGGCATATTTTTTCGATCATTCCCTCCCCCAGATCGTATAAAACAGTCGAGTGATCACGTGGGCGTCGAGATTGGCCAATTAATGACATGCAAAACACCCGCCATTAGCCTTCAGACGCAGGGCAAGAGTCACTGCCCAGGTAATTGTTATGTAACCCGTATTTAGCCTCCTGCATTACCTGGCTGCACCGCGCGTATATCAGAGTTGCGTTGGGGAGAGAGAGAGAGAGAGAGAGAGAGAGAGAGAATGGACGATGGAGGGAACATGTGAGAGGACAGTTGGAGATGAGTTTTGAGAAAGATAAAGGCAATAGAGAGAGAGAGAGAGAGAGAGAGAGAGAGAGAGAGAGAGAGAGAGAGAGAGAGAGAGAGAGAGAATGGACGATGGAGGGAACATGTGAGAGGACAGTTGGAGATGAGTTTTGAGAAAGATAAAGGCAATAGAGAGAGAGAGAGAGAGAGAGAGAGAGAGAGAGAGAGAGAGAGAGAGAATGGACGATGGAGGGAACATGTGAGAGGATAGTTGGAGATGAGTTTTGAGAAAGATAAAGGCAATATATGGAGAGAGAGAGAGAGAGAGAGAGAGAGAGAGAGAGAGAGAGAGAGAGAGAGAGATGGACGATGGAGGGAAAAGGTGAGAGCATGGTGGGAGATGAGATTTGAGAAAGATAAAGGCAATACATGGAGAGAGAGAGAGAGAGAGAGAGAGAGAGAGAGAGAGAAAGAGAGAGAGAGATAGCCACGATGGAGGGAAAAGATCAGAGGATGGTGGGAGATGAGTTTTGAGAAAGATAAAGATAATAAATGAAGGTCTGAGAGAGAGAGAGAGAGAGAGAGAGAGAGAGAGAGAGAGAGAGAGAGAGAGAGAGAGGCACCAGACAAACCAACACACACACTAACAAACGATGACAGCTGATAATAACAACAATTAAAGTTGTCTCAT
>NC_137035.1:17386564-17669064 GCF_032717465.1 Coenobita brevimanus | reverse complement strand
TAGCGCGGCAATAGGCACACACGGCTGTATCTTTGACGCTGCAGGTATGGCTCAGTCTGCCGGTATGGGTGTGAGTGCGTGTGGCAGTGGGAGCAGGAGTGAGTAAATGATGCCAAATGGACGATGACAGCGCTGCGTGAGCCGTCCCAGCAACACGTGAGAAACCATTTAGCGGAGCGGAAAGACGAGTGTTATATTTGGACCAACCTGTACATCAACACGATACTGGCACTGCTGGACGGACACGTGACAAGAGAGCAGTGGAAATGAGTTATATATATATAAGAGCAGTGAAAATGAGTTATATAAGAGCAGTGGAGATGAGTTATATATATAAGAGTAGTGGAAATGAGTTATATGAGAGAAGCATGTGGAGTTACGTGGAGACAGGCAAACAAATGAAGTAAAGGTGCGTTATGATATGGATGTGACAACGTGGAAAATGAGAGACTGACTAGAAGTGCATGTGAATGACGTGGAGGGAATGAGGAGGAGGGAGAGACTAAGGATGAGATTGAGGGTTAGAGTGCGGAATGAGAAACTGACTGGATGAGTGTTGGTGAATGAGGTGGAGGAGGAGGGGGCAAGGGGGAGACCGCGGGGAGTGAAGTGGAGGGATATGAGAGACGGGTGTGAGTTGGAGGCAGGGCAGCCAAAGGACAGGACAGGGCGACATGGAGGCAATTTTTTGTGGCCACCCCTTACGGGATTAAGGTGTTTGGTATTGATATAGTTTCACGCCAAATAACACACCTTTGCTTCGATGTCTCGGTGGATCTGTGGTGTTATATTTTCAGATTTTAGGGTAACAATTGGTAAGGAGGGGAAGTATCAAGTAGATGTGGTCTGAGGAGTGTTCTGCTGTTGGAAGGGACGAACATTCGATTCCAGGCTAGGAGAGGGAACACAATAATGAATTGATTATATATCTATATCTATCTATCTATCTATCTATATATATATATATATATATATATATATATATATATATATATAACGATTTTACTGATCCTCCACCACACCCACCGCTGTTATAAATCACCCCCGTTAATATCATCACTCCAATTCAGAATGAGACAGCCCTGGTAAGTATTCAACATGGACGGTGGGTATTAGGGCCCAAGTGGTGCTACATAAAGGTGCTTGACACTAAGAGTATTGCTGGGCCTGAATGACTGGAATATGAAGTGTATGCCCAAAGTCGAACATTTACGAGAGAGAGAGAGAGAGAGAGAGAGAGAGAGAGAGAGAGAGAGAGAGAGAGAATGCAAGCGTTAGGGTGGGAAGGATGGGATGCGCGCGCAGAAAGAAGTCGACGTTCTGACCGCGCGATAAATCTTCAGCTTCATGAATTTTACATCAAGAGCTGCCCCTCGGTGCTGCCACGGCCTCCACCCCCTCCCCCACCGTCCTCCTTCCTCCATTTGTCCTCCTACTCCATCTCCCTGTCCCTCAACTCATGCTCCTTGACCTCCTTCCCTTCGCTTGTTCTCCTCCTCCACCTCCCTGTCTCTTTCCTCCTTCTCCTCCCTTCCAATGTCCTCCTCCTCCTCCACCTCCCATCTCTTTCCTCCTCCTCCTCCACCTACATCTCCTTCACCTTGTCCTCCTCCTCCTCCACCTCTCTCCACTTGTCTTCCTCAGCCACCTTCATCCTTTTCCTTGTCCTCCTCCTCCACCTCCATCCTCTTTCGAGAATTTTCAAAGAACCAAAAAATGAGTTATTCCTGCCACTCTCTGTCTTATTCAATAAATCGTTAAATACTGGGAAAGTCCCATGCGAATAGAAACTAACATATTTAACACCAACTATCAAAAAAGGAAATAAGTCGCTCAGGAAATTAAAGACCAATCACATTGACATCACTAGTGTGCAAATTAATGGAAACAATCACAAGAGATAAAATAGTTAATTATCTAGACAAAATAATATACTTAAAGACTAGCAGCTTGGATTCGGACATTGACGTTAATGCTTCACTAACTTACTGGACTTCTTCCATGACATTTACAAATCATAGACGACTCATAAGCTGCAGATATATTTACCTCGTCCTTCAGAAATCATCTGGCACTATCCCTCACAAGCGTCTCATTAGGAAAATAGAAACCCATGGAATAAAAGGACATTTGGGGAAATGGTTACAAGACTGGCTTTCAGACCGAAAACAGCAAGTAGTGATTAATGGAATCCAAATGGCGTAATGTGATTGGTGGTGTTCCCCATGGCTCAGTACTTGGACCGATACTTTTTATTTTCTACATAAACGACACAGATGAGGGTTTAAATTATAAAATATCAAAATTTGCAGACGATACTAAAATAACCAATAAAGTAACTTCAACGTTGTAGTGGCAGCAGTTACAAAATGACCTTAATACTTTGCCACGCTGGGCAGAAAAATGGCAAATGAAATTCAACATAGAAAAATGCAAAGTGCTTCATATTGGAAATAACGTCCATGCAAATTACAAAATGAACAATATCCAGTTATCAGGTACAGACAATGAAAAGGATCTTGGTTAGGTAATATCAGATGACCTAAAACCCAGATGCAGAGCACCGAGGCAGTTAAAACCGCGAACAAGTTGGTGGGTTTTATTGGAGGAACTTTTGCCTTTAAACAGGAAAGTCATACTTCCTTGTACAACTCAATAGTGCGCCCCAATCTTGAGGACTGTATGCAGTTCCAGTCTCCATACTACAGAAAGGATATTAGAGAAAATACTGCGAAGAATCACAAAAAAAACAAACCACATGAAGGACAGGATGTATTCCTTGTCCTCCTCCACCTTGAAGAACTGAAATTATTTAGCTTAACGAAACGCAGGTTAAATGGTGACCTTATTGAAGTTTTCAAAATCATGAAGGGATAAGATTAAAAATATTTTGAAATAGACCAGTCGTCAAACCAGGAGTAATGACTGCAGACTTATGGGAAGGCGTTTCCAGTCCCATAAAGCAAAATACTTCTTCAGGAGTCGTAAATATCTGGAACAGATTACTCTCAGATACCATGAACAGTATCTCAAGTAACATATTTAAAAACAAAATTGACAAGTACTTGCACGAGAATCCTCAGCTGACTCACTTTTTGTCTGAATAACTTACTTTTACCAGTTACGCATACGTTCATTCCCCTCCTGTCTACAAGTCACCCCATAAACTTAACGTACCCGTACGTACCATTGCATCACGTCATTCTATATTTATCAATTTATTAAATGCAAATAAAGTAGTAGGCTATATGCACAGACTAGGATCTCCAAAGACAGCCCTGAGTTAACGGTCACTACTCTTACCTTCGACCTGCTTCAGGAGGTAAGTTGTGTGCTTGTCCCGCATGGGAAAGTTCCTTCTCTCAGTGGAATGAACGAAGCTGGGACCTGAATGACTGCTGCCTACCTTAAAAGCGCCAGGAATGGCTGCCGCACCACCCCTGAACATCCACACTGTGCATTTTCCACAATGCGTCTACAGGCGCCCCGTTAACTCACAGCACCCATACATAATGTCATACCTTAGTTATTTACTTATTAGATTATTCATTTCACTTTATTAATTCTCTTTCAGGTTATTCAAGCTGGCAGCTTATTGATAAAGTATTACAGAATGTAACTTTTCCTTTTCAGTCTTTCCTTTGAACTTTCCATGTCAGTTTTTCCATGCTGCATGATGGTCCTTCTCACTTTCCTGCCAATTTTAACTGGAGGGTTTGGAGGTGGGGGGAGGGGGGAAGCTTTCTTGTTTTACACTCCTTATCCTTCAGCATGTCGAATTATATCTCGTAGTCATCGTCTACTCTGCAACAAGCAGCCTCGAAAGGACCATAAAGTCTGTTGCTGTTTGCTTTCCTTTGTATTCCTTGTCCTCCTCCACTTCCATCCTCTTCCCTGTCCTCCTCCTCCACCTCCATCCTCTTCCTTGTCCTCCACCTCTATCTTCTTCCTCCACCTCCATCCTCTTCCTTGTCCTCCTCCACCTCCCTTCCCGTGTCCTCCTTCCGAACCTCCTTGTCCCTTTCCTACACTTCGACCTCCTTGTCCTCCTCATCTCTCCATTTGTCCCCTTCCTCTTCCACCTCCTTGTCCTCCTCCCCAGCCTTCCTCGTACCTAGACCTTAAATAGGGACGTGTACGGTAAATTCGACGGTTGAGTATTGCAGTCTTCGGAGAGCAAGAACCAAATGCCTTCTTGACTCGTGTGACTGATAGGCACTTTTCTCCCGTCTTTTGTTATCTCCTTTCTTCTCCTCTTCCTTCTCCTTCTCCTCCCTTTCTTCCTTCTCTTCCTCCTCCTCTTCTTTCTTCTCTTCCTCCTCCTCCTCTTCTTTCTTCTCTTCCTCCTCCTCCTCTTCTTTCTTCTCTTCCTCCCCTCCTCTTCTTCCTTCTCTTCCTCCTCCTCCTCTTCTTCCTTCTCTTCCTCCTCCTCCTCTTCTTCCTCCTCCTTCCTCTTCCTTCTCTTCCTCCTCCTCCTTCCTCTTCTCAATCAACAGGCTCACCAGCTCATCCTCCATTCTCTCTCTAATCAATATTTACCTGTTCTTTCCCTCCCTTCTCAACCCGTAAATTTATCCTTCTCGTCGTCTTTACCACCTGATTCATTCTATTCCTGAATTTTGAAAACAAACATATCGGTTGTTTGGATGCCTCTGTACTCCTTTGAATTCCATACCCTCCTCCTCCTGTCTCCTCCCCCTTCCCGTCTTTTCTCATTCCTCCTTCGCTCTCCCTCATCTTCCTCCTTCCTCTACTTACTAGCTATTTCTCATTCTTCCCTCGTTCTCTCTCCCCTCCTCTTCCTCGTCATTCCTCATTCTTCCCTCGTCCTCCCTCCCTCCCCCCTCTCTCTTTCCTCCTCATTCTTCCCTCGTTCTCTCTCCTCCTCTTCCTCGTCATTCCTCATTCTTCCCTCGTCCTCCCTCCCTCCCCCCTCTCTCTTTCCTCCTCATTCTTCATTCATCTCTCATCCTCCCTCACCTCTTTCCTCCTCCGCCATCCTCTCCACAAAAACACACCAAACGCCGCTCCTCTTTAAAATGCAGGGCAGAGGAGGGCGGGAGGAGACGTGGAAGCGGAATTTCAAAATCAAATCAGAATTGCTGGGAGAGCGACCGTTTAAAGTACACTTGTCTAACGATCTCTACTTGTAACTTTCACAGCCAGTTAGAAGAACGAAACAGTTTTTACTCTATATTTATATGTGAAGAAAAATTACGGTAATAATAGTACGCAAGCATTAAGGGAAAGTAATCCAAAATATTAAGGAATTTCAATATCAAATCAAAATTGCTAGGAGGCCGACTGTCGATACGGTACTACACTTCGATCTAACGAACTATAAGTGACTCTCACGTCCAATTTGAAAGACGAAACGATTTTTTTTTCCTATAGATGTGAACGAAACTCGGTACTACATTATAGTTTTACACAAATTGGCCTCGATTTTCGTACATTTGCTGCCTATTTAACGTAGCTCAAAGGCAGAAAAAACAATACCACGGCTCTACACTCACCATTGAACTTTTTCGTGAGTGGCATCATATCAGTAGTAACCTACAGCTACAACTCAGCAGGCATGATGGAGAGATGGCAATTTCAGGTCAAGTTAAACAAAAAGGATAAAGTAGGCAAATATTTAGGCTAGTGGAAGCAACCCTATAGATTACGGAATATCCAAACCAACTATGCGAATGTGAAGGAAGAAAATGAATGAAGAATATGAATGAAGAATGTGAAGGAAGAACGTGAAGGAAGAATGTGACGGAAGAATGAGAAGGAAGAATGTGAAGGAAGAAAATGAATGAAGAATATGAATGAAGAATGTGAAGGAAGAATGTGAAGGAAGAACGTGAAGGAAGAATGTGAAGGAAGAATGTGAAGGAAGAATATGAATGAAGAATATGAATGAAGAATATGAATGAAGAATGTGAATGAAGAATGTGAAGGAAGAATGTGAAGGAAGAATGTGAAGGAAGAATATGAATGAAGAATATGAATGAAGAATGTGAAGGAAGAATGTGAAGGAAGAATATGAATGAAGAATATGAATGAAGAATGTGAAGGAAGAATGTGAAGGAAGAATGTGAAGGAAGAATATGAATGAAGAATGTGAAGGAAGAATGTGAAGGAAGAATGTGAAGGAAGAATATGAATGAAGAATGTGAAGGAAACTCGTTAATAAATAAAAGTAAATAAGTAAGTTACAGTTACGTGATTAAAGTTCTTCTCGCAACGGGTTCTCTTCGTAACATCTCTTCCTTTGTGATTTATTCTCCGCCTATTACATCTCCATTCCCTTTTGTATATTAGTGATGCAAACCATGTCAAGACTGAATATATAAACGACATGGGAATTTTAAGATGATAGAGATAAATCTCAAGGAAAGAGGTGCTATGGAGTCTCAAAAATAAATCGCAAGGAAAGAGGGACTTGGGAGTCTCTAAAAATAAATCGCATGGAAATAGGCGCTTGGGAGTCTCCTAATAAAAAATAAATAAACAAATAAATCTTCTTTTCCCGATGACCTTTGTGGCCTCTTAACACCTGTTCCTCGGCGATCTATTCTGCGTATTAGTTTGATATCGCCTTGCAAATTACTGATGCAAATTACTCCGCAAGTAAAAATAACATGAACTACAGGCGAATACAAAGGCGTACGGTAATATGGAAAATAAGTCGCTAGGAGAGAGGTGTTCCGTGACTATAATGGCGTACTATGGAAAATAAATCGCTAAGTTAGAGGTTTAACGTGATTATAATGGCGTAATATGGGAAATGAATCGCTAGGATAGAGGTGTTACGTGACTATAAAGGCGTACCGGTACTATGGAAAATAAATCGCCAAGTTATAGGTTTAACGTGAATATAAAGGCGTACTATGGGAAATAAATCGCTAAGTTAGAGGTTTAACGTGAATATAAAGACGTATTATGAAAAATAAATCACTAGGATAGAGGTGTTACGTGAATATAATGGCATAATGTGGAAAATAAATCGCTAAGAAAGAGGTGTTACGATGCTCTGAAGATTTCGTAACACCTCCCCGTAGGTGATTTTGTCTATTACTTTTTTTTTGTACAAGGAAGAAGGAACCAAAGGCCAGGAGCCCGTGAACTGTTCCCTGCAAGACAAAACAAAAACAACACAACACTCACTCAGACCACACAACCCTTTCTTTACGACGGGACCATTTATTATTATTCTGTCTACCCGTCTACTGCTAGTCGCCTTAATCCCGTAAGGGGTGGCCACAAACAAATCGCCTCCACGTCGCCCTGTCCCCTGCCATTTCACTGCCCTGCTCCCCGCTCACACACCCCTCTCTCATACACCTCTCCACTCCTTCTCATCTTTATTATTATTATTATTATTATTATTATTATTATTATTATCGTCATCATCATCATCATTTTTATTGTTATCACTGCTCCATTTTCTTCGTCCTATATCCTGACCACTTCCTTTCGCTCACTTCTCGAACTCAAGGGGTAGACAGCCTTCATTAACCCCTTCACTGCGAGGATGTTATGCAGGATGGTTCGTAAATAGCACATCACTAGAAACTCATGCCGCAGTATCTTGTGTTGCGGGGACGGCTCAGTCTGCTGGTGTGGGCGTGATTGTGGCAGGAGTATGAAATGAACGAAAATCAGTCTGCTGGTGTGGGCGTGATTGTGGCAGGAGTATGAAATGAATGAATATCAGTCTGCTGGTGTGGGCGTGATTGTGGCAGGAGTATGAAATGAATATCAGTCTGCTGGTGTGGGCGTGGCTGTGGCTGTAAGTGTAAGAAATGAATGAATATCAGTCTGCTGGTGTGGGCGTGATTGTGGCAGCAGAAGTCAATCAATAACGCAGGGCAGTTACTGATACCACTGAGCCGTCCCCACAACGCGAGAAATCGACCGGTGGAGTGGAATTAACCATCTAAAGTCTCAGCTAAGGAGGCTCCCTAACACCTCTTCCTTACCGATTTATTTTTGGATATTGCTGGTTAATATCCTTTTGTACGTTATTTATGCAGAGTATGGCGAAACATGAAGGATTTACGTAACACATACTGGTAAGTGAGACAGGTGTAATAAGCAAAATAAATCGCTTAGGAAAAGGTGTTAGGGATCTTCCTCAACCGAGAATACGGACTAAGGAGCTAACAGTAAGATGGAAGTTGAAAAATGAGAGAGAAAAAAAAAAATCGGTGTGCGGTATTTTAAGTGACTGGATATTTCGTAACATCTCTTCCATAGCGATTTATTCTTCACATTACGATTAAGGGGGACCGAGGATGAGGTGGAGGGATGGAGTTGAGAGGTATTTGAGAGAAGGGGGAGTGCGCTGGGGAGAGGGGAGTCAAATGGTGGGTGACAGAGCGACTTGACGGCGTTTTGTCTGCGTCCACCCTTTGCGGGATTAGGGCGTCGGGCTATAGACAAATAGATAGATAGATAGATAGACGATTAAGTGTCCTCCTGTGTTACTTATGCTATGTCGACATCAAAGCGATTATAGTAACCAACAGGCGATTGTCTAGGTGTAACATGGAAAATGAATCGCTAAGGAAGAGGTGTTACGAATGTCTTGGTGTAACAAGGCAAATAAATCGCTAAGGAGGTGTTACAAATGTTCAGGTGTAACATGGAAATTAAATCGCCAAGGCAGAAAAGTTACGAATGTCTAGGTGTAACATGGAAATTAAATCGCTAAGGAAGAGGTGTTACAAATGTCCAGGTGTAACATGGAAAACAAATCGCTAGGGGAGAGGTGTTACGAATGTCCAGGTGTAACATGGAAACTGAATCGCTAAGGAAGAGGTGTTACAAATGTCCAGGTGTAACATGGAAAACAAATCGCTATGGGAGAGGTGTTACGAAAGTCCAGGTGTAAGAAGGAAAATAAATCGCTAAGGAAGAGGTATTACGAATGTCTAGGTGTAACATGGAAATTAAATCGCTAAGGAACAGTTGTTACAAATGTCCAGGTGTAACATGGAAAACAAATCGCTATGGAAGAGGTGTTAAGAATGTCTAGGTGTAACATGGAAATTAAATCCCTATGGAAGGTGTTACGAATGTCCAGATGTAACATGGAAATAAATCGCTATGGAAGAAGTGTTACGAATGTCTAGGAGTAACATGGAAAATAAATCGCTAAGGAAGGTGTTACGAATGTTCTGGTGTAACATGGATATTAAATCGCTAGGGAACAGGTGTTACAAATGTCTAGGTGTAATATGGAAAATAAATCGCTATGAAAGAGGTGTCACGAACCCTCCTGTCACCTGCACTTCAGCCCAGCATTCAAGATAGCTCTCTTATCTTGATTTACTGTTATCTTCCCGCCATGATAACGCCAGCTATCTAAGGCCGGATTCTAGGTAGCAATGGGAGCTCCGTAACACCTCTTCCTAAGTGATTTATTCTGTACATCTCAATATCCTCTTGTACTTATATGTGCCCATGTATGTGTATATGTATGTATGTATGTATGTATGTACGTATGTATGTAAGTATGTATGTACGTATGTATGTGTATGTATGTATGTATGTATGTACGTATGTGTGTATGTATATGTATGTATGTATGTACTGTACGGTATGTGTATGTATGTATGTATGTACGTGTGTGTATGTATGTATGTATGTATGTATGTACGTATGTGTATGTATGTATGTATGTACTGTACCGGTATGCATGTATGTGTATGTATGTATGAAAACGCTATAAACCTGGTAAAACAATAATACAAAACATTAAGGCTTCATATATATAAATTAAGTGATTAGTGAAGTGTTTGGTGGTAGTGAAGATAAATGTATGTATAAAAAATCTTACACAAGTTACAAGGCTTAGGATATCGTACAGACTTCGTGAATGTGGGTCCTGTTATCTCTAAGCTGTACTGCTGTGTTATCTGTTGGGGAGATTATGGGTTTTGAAGACTGTATGTGTGTGTGTGTGTGTGTGTGTGTGTGTGTGTGTGTGTGTGTGTAGGTCTCTCTCACACACACACATAAACACATCCAGCAAACAAAGCAAACACTAAGAGCACACACACGCAAATAAACACTAAACTCCCCCAAGCAGGATCACATAAGCAAAGAGCCGCATCATAAACGATATATCAACTTTCCCTCATAAACAGACACAGCCTTAACCTCTCTCCCTCCTCAGGTACACACACACACACACACACACACACACACACACACACACACACACACACCAGCATACGAATGAGTATGTGACCAGCTGCACACTTACACTCCTCTATGCTTTATGTGCAACCTTGTACTTATGTATGTATGTCACTGCGCGTCCCTGTACGTGTGTGTACCCATGTGTGAGTTCCAATATATGTGCGTGTACCGGTGTGTGCGTTCTTGCATATGTGCGTGTGTGAATCCCTGACTACGAGTACATACCGTACGTGTTTGTGCGTTTCTTTATACTGTATGTGCGTTCATGTAAAAGTTTGTCAATGCCCATCCCTGTGTTTATGCACGTATGTGTGGTATTGGTGGTAGGTGGTGGCGATCATCATCCACTCACTTGTTGTAGTGCTGCGTACTACTTTTTTCACCTTCATCATTCTTTTTCTGTCTACCCTCCTCTCTTCCTATTTCCCCATCTATCTTTTCATTCTTTATTATTCGCCTTTCATTTTCAGTTAGCTTTACACTGACAAGATTAATGGTTTTCTGTAACCCAGGAAACCATTTACAACACTGGGTGGTAACCAAAAAAACAACCCGAATGTGTTCCTTACGTGTCAACAAGAGGGTTGGCGCAGGGTTGGTGCCCCTCCTCGTAATACCACTAACTCAAAGACAAACGGCCACCCTTTACGGAATTATGGCGTCTGGCTATAAATAGATAGATGTGCAGTACTGTTTTCTCACACTGGGCAAACAGAAACAGGTTGCAAAAGGACGAAAATCTAGGCAAGTTAAAGTGAACAAACTATATACTAGTATTTAACAGACCCGTATTAGCATCAATACCGTACATATCCTCCTCCACACTCTCTCGTATAAGAACATTTTTACTCTTTCTCTCTCTCTCTCTCAATAACCAAACTACTCCTGCCATTTTAGCACATAGACAGTAAACACCACAGCCCCTGCCATTACCACTCGACCACCGCCTCTCTTACCCACTGTAATATTATCATCATCGCCAATATTACTACCCCGCTTAATCACTGCTCTCACCACTATAAACAATGATTATAATGAGAGAGAGAGAGAGAGAGAGAGAGAGAGAGAGAGAAAGAGAGACAAGTAGTACGTCTAAAAGTCTTACGGCCCAGCTCGAGGAGATACAGTACCGGTATCATGAAGTTGTCAGGCACTTGTTATACTACTCTGCTAGTATAGTGAGAGTATAAGGATGAAGGCTCTCCCCACCCACCTGTCCCACCCGCAGCACTGACATTGAAAAAGGAAGTGCACCTAACCTGGGGGAAAAATGCAAGGTTAGGGAAACTTTACAGGAAAGGAGGAATTATTCAATCTACCACTCCATTACCTCCCTAGCACCCTTTCCTTAGCGATTGATTTTTGGCTATGGCTTGTAAATGCCCTCTTGTAAGTTACCTGTGTAGAGCATTGTGATATTAGGATGATTTACTCAGACTAGGAGAGCAGAGTCTAATAAGCAAAATAAATCGCATAAGAAGAGGTGTTACGGATTTTCCGTTTTGTCAAATTTCCATCCGTGGGTTCCTCCTCGAGTTGGTATCTAGTCTATAATTTATTCTATGTGAGATAATACGAGAGAGAGAGAGAGAGAGAGAGAGAGAGAGAGAGAGAGAGAGAGAGAGAGAGAGAGAAGAGGGGGCATAGGCTACCCCCTCATTTCTAAGGCTTCACAGCACTTCTTCTTCCCCTTCATTTTATCATTGCTTCTCTTCCCTCCCTTGTCTGAGTCTGTCTGTCTTATATCCACTCTTTCCTATACTTTTTCTCTTTTCGATTCATCCTTATCTCACTCCATCCACCCATCCTGCCAAATGCTCTCTCTCTCTCTCTCTCTCTCTCTCTCTCTCTCTCTCATATCCACTCCCTTCCTACACTTTCCTTCCGATTCCTTCTTTCCCCTGTCTCTCCATTCATCCATCCTTCCATACCTCTCCCTCCCTCTCTCTCTCTCTCTCTCTTATATCCACTCCTTTCCTATACTTTTTCTATCCAGTTCATTTTTTCTCTCTCCATCCACCCATCCTTCCATCTGCTCTCTCTCTCTCTCTCTCTCTCTCTCCCTCCCTCTGCTTATCTCCCATCTCCCTCACTCTAATAAGCACTCAAGGGGATTCTAAACACAACCTTAAAATATGCATGATGACAGAGGCCTTCAGAGTGGATGGATGAGTGCACAGATGGACAGACTGACACATGGATGAAATGATGGATGGATGAATGGATGGATGGATGTGGGGTGCGGGGTGGATGGATGAATGGATGGGTCGATGGATAGATAGATGGATGTGGGGTGGGGGGACGGATGGATAGATGGATGTGAGGTGGGGGGACGGATGGATAGATGGATGTGGGGTGGGGGGACGGATGGATAGATGGATGTGAGGTGGGGGGACGGATGGATAATGGATGTGCGGTGGGGGGACGGATGGACAGATGGATGTGGGATGGGGTGAGAGGATGAATCAATGGATGGATGGATGGATGTGGGGTGAGGGGTGGATGGATGAATGGATAGGTCGATGGATGGATGGATGTGGAGTGGGGGGATGGATGGATCGATCTATGGATGGATGAATGGATGTGGGGTGGGGGCGGATGAATGAATGACTGAATGGATGGATAGATATGGGGTGGGTGGGTGGATGAATGGATGGATGGTTTGAGGGATGGAATGAAGGATTAGGTAAAAGCCTTGCATTATGAGAGAGAGAGAGAGAGAGAGAGAGAGAGAGAGAGAGAGAGAGAGAGAGAGAAATAACACAAAAGATGGCTGGAAGGAGGGAAAGGGGGGGATCATGAATGTAAATAGGGAAGAGGGACGATATTAATAAACAATCAGAAAGCTAAAACTCCTAACTAAACCCATTCTAACATCACTCCTAAACCTAACACTAACCTAACTTATCCGTGCCTAACCACACATATTAGATTACCGTAAAGTTAGATTCACGTTAGGTTTGTTAGGTCGTTAGATTAGATTACGACCATGGAATATTTATTAAGGTAGTGTCAATTTTCTCCCCTTCAACAAATACAAAAATGCCTATAGAGGGACAGAGATGGACAGTCAAAGGGATGGATAGATGGATAGATAAAGGGATGGATAAATGGACATATAAAGGAAAGGATAGATAAAGGGAAGGATAGACTGACTGATAAAGGGAAGGACAGATGGACAGATAAAGGGAAGGACAAACGGTTAGATATGGAAAGGACAGATGGATAAAAGGAAGGAGGGACGGACAGATAAATTAATGGATAGATCACGCCATGCAGAAGACAATAGAAAAAAAAAATAGTGAATACGAGGACAAATGAATGTACTGACACTATGAATGAATGGCCTGAACAGCCTAACAGTTGTGAATTTATAAACTGCCAAAACACCAAAATCCCAAGGCTGTACGAGAGTAAACATTGCCCTACCTTAATTAATGGTCTCACACAAAGAATGACGAGTGGTGTGGGAGTTGCTTTCGGTATATTGTGGAATTACACCCAACTAACAGAACCTGAAATTAATGTGTTCGCCACTTGTGTTACGCACTTTAAAGCAAATTCTCTTTTATAAAACATTTGTTGTACTCAGAAGATAAGGATTGGGAGAGAGGACAGTCCAGCTCCTAGCTCGGTCCACTGCTCCTTCTGTTAAAATCAGGCTAGGTTATATTAGGTTAGGCTGTTAGGTAAGATCAGGTTAGGTCAAGTTAAACAAAATTGGGTAAGTTTATATTAGGTTCAGTTCGATTTGGTCAGATTTGGTCAGGTTGGTTTGCCATTATTCATTACGCAACAGAGATAAAGAGCTGGCATCTCCCCCTCTTTATTTCACTTTATAAATAAATTGTTTAGAATTGCTTAAGTAGTGAACATATCAATTTCAGTGTGTTAATTAGGTGTAATTCCGAAAAACTACCTTTCTCGTGAATAGTACTTGATGGAAAATTACTTTTTTTTTTTTTTTTTTTTTTTTTTAACAGGTCTCATGCAGCCATTGGAGTCACTGATAAGGCTCGCGAGTCTCAACTGAACGCAGGGGCGCCGGCAGGATTTTTTGTAAGGGGAGGGGCAAAATAAAAGAAATTATACATAAATGTGCGGCTATAATTATATCAAAATACACACACTCCAAATAGGGATAGGCATAAACTTGCATGAGTTACATGACTTACATCAAATGCATAAAGTGACAATGCATGAATCGACTCAATCATCCTTGAACAAGAACTGAAGCACTTTGGAATTCCAAGGGGGGACAACTACGGTACCACCCCCTTGCCCCCCCCCCCCTCCGGACGTCCATGACTGAATGAATATGAATGGAGCGAAAATAATGTCCAGTTATTATCGAACAAATTTACACATTTGCAGCTGTAAGCTTCAATACTGTATTTTGTTCAGGACGAGCATAACACTTGACCATCTTTGACACAGAGCTAAATATGTGTCAGGTTATGTAACTTTGCTGATTACTACTACTTGGTTTCAAGTGAAAAACGACAGATGCATGGTTGGAACTAAAAACACATCACGTGCAATACGACATATTTACCCATTTCCACCTACCTGCTTCGACTTTTTAGTTTTCTAATGGACGATAAGGCATCCAACTGCCGGTATATCTCTGTCACATAGTTACATACGATACCGTATATGACTGTGATGAATGGGACATTTCTGAAGATTACAAGTGGATACTTTCAGCATGAGCTAAAATGTATGCCACAGGCTTCCTACTGCGCATGCGCACCCGCAGGCAGCTCCCTGAACGCGAATCTCCAGTTATGTCACTCCGTGCATACGACACCGGATTCTAACGATGAAGCTATCATTTTCTTGTGTTTTGAAAGAAAATGGCCCTGATATTTATTGCAAAGCACAAGTAGTTTCCGAGTAATAGACCTGCCGACCCCATCCCAGAAACTAGTGTATTCCAAGCCATCTTTTCCTGAACGCCACTTAACCTAACTTGAACCCGCGTAATTCAAGCCCAAGACCAATTTCCAGTGGTTGGCCACAGATGTTACATACACAGGATGTCCACCTTGATGATTTAGAATCTGACATGAGACAGACCCACTTCCTCTCATTACCTGAATCGGGACCATTATGCACCAGCGAAAACAAATGCACACCACCTGCCTACAAAGCACACCCATGCACCAATCACCACCAGACACATTAAACACCCCACAATATCTTGCTTATCTTTTATTTGCGGAAGAAACGGCAGAGAAGCAAGACGACTTAGAACTGTGAAACGAATTTGTTCCCAATTTGTTTCTTACATATCGCTTCCTAAACATTACCCAGTGAAAATATGCCTTCAGGGTGAAACGGCTGAAATGTTCATGAAAACTTTGGGGCTCAAAAAGTTACAATAAATAAATAAACAAACAATGCGCCCTTGGATTATTAATAGAAACACCTTAGGCCACCCAAAATGTTTAAACTAACTTTTTTTCTAACAATAAAGCACTTAGTATTACGGTACATTCCAGCTTACAACGGACGATTTCATTCAGCTTATACTTACCACACACGATTCTATTCACGTTACACAGGCTAAAAACACCACGGTCAATGGATTAATATACAGATTTAACTGAATAGGTTGATGGATGTGAGGGGCAGAGATGAATCATATACGAGTGAATGATAACCACTCATCTCTCTCTCTCCAGTGAGTCATCTCTTTCTTCTATACCCTCCCTACTTCTCTTTCTCCTCTCCCTTCCCTACCGCTTCTCCTTTTCTCCTCTTCCCTCCCTACTTCTCCCCTTCTCTCCCGTCCCTGCTTTCTCCCTTCTCCTCTCCCTTCCCTACCCCTTCTCCCTGTCTCCTCTCCCCTCCCTACTTCTCCCATACTCCTCTCTCACCTTGATCTATTTCCTCCTCTCCCCTCCCTACCTCTTCTCCTCTTCCCCCTTACTCTCCCTTCTATGCCTCATCGGTACTTATGCCATTCACTCTCTCACCTCTCGCTCCCTACCTACCTACCCACTCCTCTCCTCCACCTTCCCTCTCTTCCTCCTCCACCTGCTTCCTCCACCCTCCCACCCTGCCTCCTCCACCTTCCCCGCCTGCCTCCTTTACCCTCCCACCCTGCCTCCTCCACCTCCAACGCCCGCGCCTCTCTTCCACCCTCCCACCTCCACCTCCCGCGCCTGCCTCTTCCACATTCCCTCCCTGACTCCTTCACTTTCTCTCCCTCTCTCCTCTCTCGACCCTCTTTCCCTGCCTCCTACACACTCCCTCCATCCTCTTCCACCCTCCCTCCCTGCCTCCTCCACCTCCCCTCTCTCCTTCCTTCTCAGCCATACAGTGTGTGTGGGTGAGTGTAGGTGAGGCGGGAGGGACACACACTGGCTCTCTCTCTCTCTCTCTCACACACACACCTCACCAGTACTGTAGACACGCACATACCCGCCTGTTCACACCTGACGAGGCTCCAAGTCGGGTCCAAACGGCTGTTATTCTCACTAAACATTCCAAAGTAGCGGCACCAATAAGACTGTCAAGGCCCGATTTGTAAACTTCCTAACACCTCTTCCTTAGCCATTTATTCTGTAAATTACACCTCAGTATCCTCCTGCGTGTTACTGATGCAAACTAGATCGATTTGAGAACGACAGAGAGTATGCAGGAGAATGTCAAGGTGTTGTATGCAAAATAAATCGCTATAGAAGAGGTGTCACGAAGCTTCCTGTCCCCAGTAGTTTTTCTTTTTTTTTTTTTTACTGTAAGAAAGAAGGAACCAAAGGACAGGAACCTGCAAGATTGTTCCCTCAAAAAAAAAAAAAAAAAAAAAAAAAAAAAAAAAAAAATCAGTTCGTTATGGCTTAACGGACGGTGAGGAAAAAATATGCTATACCCGGTACGGTACGGTAGTTCATTCACCGTAACTTTGCTCAGGTTTTCGTCCTTTTGCAGCCTATTTCATGTAACTTACTAGCAGAAAATGGCAGTGCTACAGATCTACATTCTCCACTGCACTTCTTCGTGACTAGCACCATATTCAATGTTACAACTCAATATTCAAGATGGAGAGGTGTCAGTTTTAGGCACGTTGGAGTAAAAAGTTCCTAACACTAATAAACTACTTGTGTTTACATGGCCACAAAAGGTCTATGGTTATGAAATAATCAAACACCCATCATCTGTTTCGTCTGAAGAAAACTGTCGAAATACAATGAAAATCCTCTCTCTGCTGGTGCGTGTTTCAGAGGGTTAGACTTTCAACCCTATAGGTCAAACTTCGGGCCGATATTTGTGTGCATGTGTGGTTAGGTATTTGCCCAGCCTTTGTCCTGTGGTAGACTGATGATGATGATGAGGAGGAGGAGGAAGAGGAGGAGGTGGAGGTGGTAAGAAAAAAAAAATGGCCATAATGATCACAAATATACCTTATGATTACAAAACACTACCACATCGTCAACAAACAATCATTTCCAAAACAAATTTAAAACTCCAATTAGGTTTCAGTACCGCATTATCGGCATAATCCTGACTTTTATTTCCCCGAGAGAGAGAGAGAGAGAGAGAGAGAGAGAGAGAGAGAGAGAGAGAGACAGACAGACAGAGAGAGAGAGAGAGAGAGAGAGAGAATTTTATCAACAGTATGGACGGTGAAATAGGCCACTCCTTCAGTCACCAAACCCACGGAATTCTGGTTTTATCCCACAGGCCTAAATTAAGATTCTGCACATTCCTCTATACACAGACCCTCTCCACGGTACGGTATTTGCCACAATCAATCCGCCGGCTATAAACAAAGTATCAAACCTGTCATGTGATCCTGCGTACCGGTACTGTACATAATTCCTTCCAACCACCTCCATCTTCCATCAGTTCCCTTGCCTCATCAATTTCATACAAAATACAATAATAAGATATCCTCTAGGCCTAGGGACACAAGGTTGAGAAGTTGCAGACACGACAAGGTTGAGAAGTTGCCGTAATATTAACGATGTAAACAATGGAACTTTGGTTATGTAGCCTAATAATGATGTTAACAGGTTTTAATGGTGTCTTCCCTTCCTTCACTCCGGATCCAATGCACCCTACTGAATAACAGGAAGTAGTGATATCCATCCCCCAGTTTACAGACAGGTGGTAGAGTTATGAATATATGACATTGTAAAATATATACATCGCACATATAAATACATATCAACAAAATAAAAGTTCGTAGCGATAATGGTAAATGCTGAGAAATAAACAGTTTAATTAGTCACAAGAAAAAGGGCATCAGAAATCAATAACTTCCGAGGTAAATGACAGGTGACATACCATACAGATGCAGCGAAGGTGAAGTAATACAGGAGGAGGAAGACGACGGCACAGGTGGTGTGCAGGGCCCCCTCAGTGACCCCCACCAGGCCAAGCTCAGGGTGCTGGTAACACGACACACTCTCGGGGCCCGCCAGCAGCCTCACTAGGTACCCGATGGACACCAGATTGTAACACACCACGAAGTGAACCGCCGCACGCTCGGGGTAACGGAACGACCCTGTGTCTATGGCAAAGCTGAATAGGGTGAAGGCGGTGACGGCGAAGCACACCACTGCCCATATTGCCATCCACACCCCAGCGAAGGACTTGTCGCTGGTGGTGAAGGATATGTTGGTCTGGCACAAGGGAGCACATGTGCCGGTGGCATTGATGTACCGGTACTTGTGTGGCTGGGCGTACTGGCTGCAGTGTGGGGGCGGGTGGTGCTGTGGGCGTGGTGGGGACAGGGGTGTGGGCGGGGCTAGTAACGGCATCTTCTCACCCGGCCCCTCCATACACATGTGCTCCTCGTTGTTCTCTGGGGGAAAGCGTGAACAGTTAAGGAAAGGCGGCCACGGGAAGCCCAGTTCGGCCATGACTGGGGCGCATCGGTCCCGCACGGTCTGGCACAGGTGGCGGCAGGGACCGATAGGCGTGGCCACCTGAGGCGTGCACATGGGCGTGTAGATGGAGCATAGGAAGAACTGCAGTTGTGAGGAACACCCGTACTGGATGAGCGGGTTGAATGAGTCCAGGCGGGATTCAGCGTCCTTCTGCAATTCCGTGCCCACCAGGTTGGGCATGGAGGTGAGGTTGTAGCCCACGTCCTGACAGGCGGGCACTCTGATGGGCTCACAGCTCAGCGGGCCCCCCGGGTGCCCCTGTGACATCAGCACGGGGTAGTCCGCCCATGAGCACCCCCACAGCACGCCCACCACAGCCCAGAAGAGAGCCGTGGTGGTGGAGGGCGCCGCCATGGTGGGGGAGACTGTTATCTGAGCATCTGAAGGCGGCTCAGCGACCTCACCGCTCCTCACATCCTCCCTGCCGAGCCTCACGCGTCCTCCCGCCCGCCCTCACACATCTCACTAAGGCCCGCACCTCTCACTGCCTCACCACACCTGCTCACAGGCCACAGATCACAACATTCCTCTCCAGGCCACCACGTAACCCCTCCCGTTCGAAGGCCAGTTGGCAAATACAATGAATGTAGTGTTGGCAGCGTTGAGAGTCGCCTCGCCCCGCCCACCTCGCGCCACACAGCCTCCCCATTGGTCCCCTTCCCGCGTCTCAATGGCGTCGCACACCTTAACACACCTGCACTCCATCTTCTCTCATTTTTTCACCTATCACTTACTTTATCAATCTTACACCTTCTCAGATTCGAAACATTAATATACCAGCCAAAGTATCTACAATTACTTATTATTTTAAACCGAACCTTTTTAATCATTATTAGACTTCGTAAAACTCAAGTCAGGGTCACAATGTTAGAGTCCGAACACAGAGAGGCCAGTCAAGTGAGCGTGCTAAGCAAACTTGGCATTCTCAGGCGTGCAAATTTCGCATAATCAGCGCGAAAGAGACACAACGCGGCAATGCAAATACGCCCTCTCTATACCTCACTCCGACAACAATACTCCTAACCCTCTAGACCCATCCTATCCAACCTCATCTCGAGGCTAAATACAGGAAAATAAACACGAGAAGTATGGATGTTGTTTTGATTCTGGGAGTGTAAACATCGGGCGCAGATACGAGGTGAGTTATGGCCACATTTCACCCGAACTTACGACCGCAATTAAAGCTTTAAAAGGGTGAGGAGTGGACCTTTTGTGGGAGGGTGAGCGTGCAAGGGAGGAACAGAGTGAGGGTGTGGGTGAGAATGTGTGGCAGTGTGAGAAAGTGTGTCCTATTCTCGCTGGCGGTGGAAGCTTCGTGGCATCTTAGCGATTTATTATCCATATTACACCGTGATATTCTCTTTCACGTCATTTATATAGTTTTAATACTGACCAAAGGTAAAACATGGAAATATATCGGTAATGGATAGGTGTTACGAAGCTTCCCACGCTACCAAGAATGTCTCAGAGTGGGAATGGAAAGTGTATGAAGGAATGTGGAATGTGAGCGGAAGCATAAGTAGTGCATGTAAAGTGAGACAGAGGAACAGAGTGTGAGACGAGTGATAATATGAATGAGCAGCGTGGGAATCTGTTGAGTATGTACGCTGAGTGTGAACGCGAACTATAAACCCAAGTAAGTACAAATGTAGAATATGAGAAACGAGAGCTTAGTATGGCGGAGCAAAAGAGGAAAGCTGGTACACATGTGAAAATGGGTGCATGGTAGTGTCAGACCAGCATAATAATAATCCATAATAAATAGTAATAATAATAATAATAATAATAATTTAACGGTTTATTGACAAAATTGGATGAACCGAAATATTCATGAACTTTTTTTCTTGTGTGTGTGTGTCCGACGATGGGCATAGGCTTCACAGCCTGCTATCAAGGCACAGCAGTCCTCCTACATACCATACACCTCTTCGGCGCTAACACCCACCGTCCATATTGAATACATGCTAGGGCTGTCTCATGCAGGACTGGTGTTTATCCCTTCAAGCTGGTGACGTATCTGCTTGTCAAATTCTGTCTCCAGACGATTTTTAATTAGCTTATGGAGGGATTAATCAAAGCCATAGCTAACCCCTCCAGTTAGTAAAATCTCCCATAGTTTGGGTATAATGTTTAGGATTAAAAAAAGAAAAAAGTAATCGGAGTGGAGGGGATACATGAGTGTAAATACAGCACAAGAAAAAAAAAATCTTGCTGTGTGGTTGCAAATTTCCGTTGTTTACTATTTATGTGCAACGTGCTAAGCTTGATTTTCCCAGGACGGTCACCCTCTTCTTCCTTAAACTAACTGAACTATCCTAACCTAACCTAAACTTGCAGATTAACCTGACAAGACTAACCTAACCTAAACTAACAGATTAACCTAACTGACTAACTAGCCAAATACGATAGCAAAAACAAACCTACCCTACCCTAGACTTTCCTGTATAAGAAAAAGTGTGGACATGGTAAATAGCCTACCGGTTATATTGGTGCCACTACGTGAAGGCGCCCCTGTCCAGCACCATCTGTAGCAGTGAAGGAGGTATTAAAATCTTAGTATTATTCCCTTGAGAGTAGTAGTAGTAGTAGTAGCAATAATAATAATAATAATAATAAATAATAATAATAATAATAATAATAGGATTGAAGGGATAAAGTATGACAGGCACAGTATATGTAACACTGACCTGACATAATTTACACGAATTGGCATGGTTACACAGAGCATACAGAGCTAGAGCGGGGGGGCTAAATAACGAAATAGAGCGTGGTAACTCACTCTTCACATGGGACAGACCCACATGGTTACACAGAGCACACACACCTAGAGCGGCAAGGTTTAACAACGGAATAAAGTGGTTAATTCATGCATCACATCAGACACAAACCAGATGGCGCCTTACACACACTCAATACATCTACCAAACTGTCTGGGAATATTGGGAAAGAGTAAATATATATCTATCTAATTGTCTGTCTTTCTATCTGTCTATTAGTCTCCCTAAGTATTTTGTATGTCTTCTGATCTGCCTGTCTACTTGTCTGTCTGTCTATTTGCCTTCCTATCTATCTGTATCTACCAATCAATCCACCCATCGATCTATCTAGCCATCTCTACTTATCAATCCATCCATCTATATATCTATCCATCTCTACCTATCAATCTATCTATCTATCCATCTCTACCTATCAATCCATCTATCTATCTGTGTTGACCTGTCTGTCTGTTTCCTCCTGTCTATGTATCAATGTTTATATGCTTTTTTATCCAACTCTTCCCTCATGCCGCATCCTGTAAGGGGTAACCTCGTCAAAAAGGATCTCAGGCATTTTTGTTCCTACTCACTAATGACTCCTATCACGACACACAACCCTCTCCTTTTCATATGGCACCTCTCTCTCTCTCTCTCTCTCTCTCTCTCTCTCCGATTAGAGGGAATGATAGTGTACTGAGAAAGAAAGAGAGAGAGTGAGTGAGGTACAAAGCCAGCAAAAGAGAGTGGGCGAGGTAGAAACAGTAACAGTGAGTGAGGTAGAACAGGACAGCAGTAAAGTAAGACTAAGCGAGGTAGAGACAGAGTGAGCGAGTTAGAGATAGTGAGAGAGGAGCCAATTTGACCCTGGCGCCTCAACTGATATAATTCTAGACGTTTATGGTGGTCAGTCCTACAAATACCTCCATACCTCTCTCTCTCTCTCTCTCTTATTGTCATCATCGTTACCTCTTCATCATCTTCCTCCTCCTCCTCTCCTAATTTCTTTTTCTTCTTTCCTTCTTCTCCCCCTTCTTCTTCTTCTTCAGGCAATAAATCAAGAGTCTTTACACTTGTCTGTCAGTCCCACTTGAGCTGCCTCACCCCTCCCTCCCACTCTATACCCCTCTCTCTACACTACTCCCTCCCACTCTATACCCCTCTCTCTACACTACTCCCTCCCACTCTATACCCCTCTCTCTACACTACTCCCTCCCACTCTATACCCCTCTCTCTACACTACTCCCTCCCACTCTATTACCCCTCTCTCTACACTACTCCCTCCCAACACCCCTCCCTCTCTATACTCGTTCCAACATCATTCCCTCTCTATACCCCTCTCTCTACACTACTCCCTCCCAACACCCCTCCCTCTCTATGACTATACCACTCCCAACATTCATCATTCTCAGTACCCCTCTCTCTACACTACTCCTAACACTCCTCCTTCTCCCAACACCTCTCTCTACACGTCCCAACCCCCTTCCCTCTACTGTATATACCTCTCTCTCTCTCTCTCTCCCAACACTCCTCTCTCTCTCTCTCTGTACCCGTCCCAACACCGCTCCCTCTCTACACCTATCCCAACACCCTTCTTTCTCCACACGTCCCAACACCTTTCCCTCTATACCCCTCCCTCTCAACACCCCCCCCTCTCTACACTGCTCCCTACAATGCTACGTAAGAGATAACTGGTATTCCTAGTCATCCACCAAAACAATTCTTCATTTCCGGAACACTTTTCTCCCGGGTCTGTTTCCCCCACACTACGACCTCCACCATTTACAGGCAAGATTTCGCCGATTTTTGAAAGTTATACCATTCAGAAGCAAGATAAATAGATACAGAGATACAGACAGGTAGATGGATATAAAGACAGACAGATGGGTACAGATAGACAGATAGATATATAAATGTCCTCTCTTCCCCTCATCATCATTTCACTGTCATTACATTCAATTTCCTTTCGTAAAATAATCACCTCACGCACTTCCTCCCACCATCACTCCAAAAGCGTGCCTCTCCCTTGCCCTGGTCACCCACAAGGAGTTTCTGGGACCTGGATGGAACGTCGACTGTTGCGTGGCTCGGGGGGGGCTTGACAAAAATTTATCGTGTCTCTGTGTCGTATTTCAGGTGGCACAGGATTTCGTAACACCTGTTCTATATTACATAATACACGTCGTTCATTTTGCATAATACAAGTCATTCATTTTGCATTATACACGTCAACATTCACTCTACATAATACACGTCAACATTCACTTTACATAATACACGTCAACATTCACTTTACATAATACACGTCAACATTCACTTTACATAATACACGTCAACATTCACTTTACATAATACACGTCAACATTCATTTTGCATAACACGTCAACATTCACTTTACATAATACACAACATTCATTTTGCATTATACACGTCATTCATCATACATAATACACGTCAACATTCATTTTACATAATACACGTCAACATTCATCTTACATAATACGTCATTCATTCTGCATAATACGTCAACATTCATCTTACATAATACACGTCAACATTCATTTTACATAATACACGTCAACATTCATCTTACATAATACGTATTCATTCTGCATAATACGTCAACATTCATTTTGCATAATACACGTCAGTATTCATTTTACATAATGCACGTCAACATTCATCTTACATAATACGTATTCATTCTGCATAATACGTCAACATTCATTTTGCATAATACACGTCAACATTCTCTCGTATGTTATGTTATGTGAGTATCGACATAGTTTTCATTAATAACATACAAGAAGATAATGAGGTGTAATGTGGAAAATAAATCGATTGAGAGGAGATACTACGAAGACTCCTGGTGTCCCTCAGGCAGTTGGCACCGTTAGCATTAATTTTCAAAGGATACACTAACATTTTCATATTTAAAATGTTGAATGTTACGTGGAATAAAAGCCCTGTGAAGCTGTTGATCAGTATTCTCGTCGGTTAAGGAAGCTCCCTAACATTTTCCAAAGCGATTTATTTTCTTTATACATTTACCTAAGCGATTTATTTTGTTTATACATTTACCTAAGCGATTTATTTTGTTTACACATTTCTCAAGCAATTTATTTTTATGTTTTCCCAAGCTATTGTTTACACATTTTCCTAAGCGATTTATTTTGTTTACACATTTTCCTAAGCGATTTATTTTATTTACACATTTTCCTAAGCGATTTATTGTTTACACATTTCCTGAGCGAATTATTTTGTTTACACATTTTCCCAATCTATTTTGTTCACATTTTCCTAACGAGCTAGTTTGTTTACACATTCCTAAGCGATTTATTTTGTTTATAATTTTCCTAAGCGAATTACTTTGTTTACACATTTTCCTTAGCGATTTATTTTGTTTATACATTTTCCTAAGCGATTTATTTTGTTTATACATTTTCCTAAGCGATTTTTGTTTATTACGCCCTACTGTCCTCTTCTTTTAAATAAATTCTTCCACTTCCACCACACCCTGCATAAATAACGCACACAGTTACACTAACCAGCCATATCCAAAAATAAATCGCTTAGGAAGAGGTGTCAGGGAGCTTCCTCAACCAACGAGAAGACAGGTAATAGTAGTAACGCTCGGGGAGGGAGGGGATACTTGAACAACAACAGCAACAACAACAACCACCACCATCACATGGACCACCATCACACTACACCTACAACCAACACTACCACCACAACAACCACCACCACCACAACAACCATAACATTCATTTTCATAGTCTAAATTCACTCTATAACAAGTGCCACTAATACACGCTCGACCGGTCCAAGATGGCGGCCTCGCAGACGCATCCCCGCTGTAGTAAAGAACGGGCAATGCGGTATCTAGGTTTATTTACATCTATGGGGGAGGCGGTGGCTCAGTCGGTAGAGAGGTGGCCTGCAGTCCTGCCGGACCCAGGTTCAAATCCCAGCTGGGGCAGGGAACAGTTCAAGGATTTGAATTTCAGTAAATCAGACTTTACTGACGTACCAGAAGACCCGCCGACATGTCGTAAAAATACCCCCGCTAATACCAATACACCAGTCCTGTATGAGACAGGCCTAGCATGTACTTAGCATGTACTCAATATGGACGGTGCGTCTTAGTGCCGAAGTGGTGACATGTAGAGAGGTGTATGGTATGTAGGAGGACTACTGGGCCTTGGAGGCAGGCTGTGAAGCCTATGGCCGGAGTCGGACACACACACACACACACACACACACACACAAAAGACACCCCTCCATCCTAAAGTTCATATTTCTCCTCATACCTGAGAATCTGAATTAGCCTCTAGCTCCTCATCTTGGTTGTCAGAAGGGGATTCCATTAATAACACACACCACACGACAACTAAAATTCCACTGATTTCAAATCCTCGCTGCATTCTGATTTCTGGCGCGAGAGTTGGAGCGCTGCGATTAGTTGTAAATTCAGAAGTCGAGCGCTGATTGGTTCTGTAGAGTTCTTACGCAGGCGGCTGGAGAGACAGCGGAAGCAAGCACACAAATTCGCACATTAAATGAATTCCTTAATTACTGATTTGCAACAGAATTATTATAGGTGCTTCCAAATGTTGATATAAATACCGTTATGTATGAAGCACTTCAAAAACCATGAAATAGTTATGGCTTCTGCTTACTATATCCCTTTTTCTTTCTTTGTTTGTTTGTTTGTTTTTTCTCCTGAAAAATAGCATTTTCTCGTAGCTACCTGAAAAAACAAAATAACTTTTTTTTTTTTTTCGCAGCAAATCTATTTTGGCAAGAATATCGGACGTGGGAAGGTTTGACACTCATCATTTTTTTGCAGAACACAAAATGATGCGTGACAATTTCTCTTAGGCAAAGAAAGTGGTTGAGGAGACGAAGGGGAAGACAGGAGGAAGCAGCTCCTGTGAGAAGAGTCGAGAAACTGCAAGATAGTGAGAAAATGACAGAGTATAAGAGCATAGTGGAAGAAAGATTGGGAAGGTATGAGCTAGAGCAGATGGAAGGGGTGGAAGACGTATGTAAGACATTCACGGAAGATATAGGCGCAACGTGTGAGGCGGTTTGTGGAGTGAAGAGGAGATGCAAGGGTGTGCAAGGGACAGCATGGTGGAATGATGAGGTGAAACGACCTGTAGAACAAAAGAAGAAGGCATATGATGAATGGTTGGCGAGTAGAGGTAGGGGAGAAGATGAGAGAGAGAAGAGAGAGGTATATGTGAGCAGGAGAAGGGAGGTTAAGAGACTGGTGAAGGAGAGTAAGAAGAAAGTGGATGAAGAGTTTGGGAGGAATCTGAGTGTGAAATGGAGGTAGAGTAAGAAACTGTTTTGGAAGGAGGTAAAGAAAGTAAGGCAGTGTGAAAGGGGAAATAGTAGGGGAGTGAAAGACAGGAATAATAGATTGTTGGTGGAGAAGAGAGAGAAATTGAGGAGATGGAAGGAGCACTTTGAGGATTTGTTGAATGTAGAGAGTGAGAGCAGTGTGAGTATAAGTGGTTGGGGAATGGCTGGGAGAAGAAGAGATGAGAGGAGGGAGGAAGAGATCAGTAGGGCGGAAGTAGAGGAAGCGATGAAGAAGATTAAGCTGGGAAAGGCCCCAGGAATTGATGGAGTGTGTGGTGAAATGCTTAGGTATGGGGGTGAGATTGTTGTGGAGTGGATATGGAAGTTGTGTAGATTGGCTTGGGAAGAGGGAAGGGTTCCAGAGGACTGGAAATCAGGTATAATTGTTCCTCTGTACAAAGGAAAAGGGGAGAGAGAAGTATGTGGTAACCATAGGGGTATTTGCCTTCTTAGTGTGACTGGTAAAATATATGGTAGAATAGTCATTGATAGGGTTAGGTATATGACAGAGAAGCTAGTTGGAGAAGAACAAGGGGGATTTAGGAAGGGAAAAGGGTGTGTAGATCAGATATTTGTTCTAAGATGTTTAGTGGAGAAGTATCTAGAGAAGGGAAGGAAAGTGTATGCTGCCTTCATGGACTTGGAGAAAGCTTATGACAGAATAGATAGGCAAGGTAGGTGGAAGGTATTAAGAATATATGGAGTGGAGGGGAAATTGTTGAGTGCTGTGAAGAGTATGTACGAGGGAGCTAGGGCTACGGTGCGAGTGGATGGTGAGCTGAGTGAGTTCTTTGATCTCAATGTGGGACTGAAACAGGGGTGTGTGATGTCTCCATGGCTGTTTAATATATATATGGATGGGGTTGTAAAGGAGATGCAAGGTAGGGCAGTGGATGTGGGGCTGGCCCTAATGAATGAGGGTGAGATTTGGAAGCTTCCGGTGTTGCTGTTTGCTGATGATACAGTATTGTTGAGTGAAGATGAATGGGAGTTGCAAGGTTTGGTGAATGAATTTGGGACAGTGTGTAGGAGGAGGAAGCTGAAAGTTAATGTAAACAAAAGTAAAGTTATGGTGTTTGAGAGGAATGAAGTCACAGAGTGTGCAGTGAGGTTGGATGGTGAGGATATGGAGAATGTGAGTGCATTCAAGTACTTGGGTAGTGTGATGAGTAAGGATGGAACTTTGGGGGATGAAGTACGTGAAAGGGTACAGCAGGGAAGAAAGGTTGTTGGTACACTGAAAGCAGTGATAAGAAATAGAGAGGTGAGTATGGAAGTTAAGAAGTCACTGCATGATGGTATTGTGATCCCTACCCTGACGTATGGAAGAGAGGCGTGGACCTTGCAAGAGGGGAACAAGTCAAGAGTGAGAGCAGTGGAAATGAGTTACTTGAGAGGAGCATGTGGAGTGACGTGGATGGACAGGTTGACGAATGAAGAAGTGAAGGAACGTTGTGGGGTAGATGTGGATGTGATTGAAAAGATTAGGAGAAATACACTGAGGTGGTTTGGACATGTGGAGAGAATGGAGAATGAAAGACTGACTAAGAGGGTGTATGAAGGTGAGGTGGAGGGAGGGAGAGGGAGGGGTAGACCGAGGATGAGGTGGAGGGATGGAGTTGAGAGGTATATGAGGGAGGGGGGGTTGAGTTTGGGGGAGGGTAGTCAATTGGTGGGTGACAGAGTGACTTGGAGGCGTTTTGTCTGCGGCCACCCTTTGCGGGATTAGGGCGTCGGGCTATTGATAGATATAGATAGATAGATAGATAGATTCTCTTTTTGCAGGAGTGGAAGCTACGCGCACCTTTCCCCGCAATTCCTGTGAAGGAAACATAAAAGAATTCACTGTCCTTCCTGTGAAAACAATCTCAGTATGGGAAGAGCTGATAATTAGTGGTTTATAATAAAAAAATAAAAAAATCCTGTACATATCGTTCTGAAACATGGACGAAGCATTGTGATATCTAATCGGGGCACCCTGTGATTATCAGTGTTTAATCTTTTCCTTGGTACTGCCTAGGACTCAAAATCCCATAAAACTTCCACGTACTCAATGCTTTTTTAAGACTCATGTGTCTGCAGAACTCGCTCTTTTTCCCATCCACCAGAGTATGGATGCGGTTACTTATTTGGTTGACTCTGTGGTACATCCTATTTCTGATGCTGGAGAGACGCCTTCCTGCGGTGGTATCAGTGTAACTCGCCGACTCCATTGCCTGATTATATAAACAGACCTCAACTTCGTATTCTCCGAAAGGAGGATGGTGGACTGTATGAGGACAAAATTAGCCAGCCGCCCACCAAATTCACATTCAGATGAGCTACAACAACGGATAACAACCCTGCTTTCTTTAGGGTTATATAATTTGGGTGGCACTGGAGGCTTCCTAGCACCCCTTCCTTGATTTATTTTGCTTACTACATATGCGCTGATGTGTTTACCTTCGCCAGGAGGTTCATGTTTTACCCGCTTGTGTTTGTTTGTTTGTCTGTGTTAGTACGATTATTCAAGAAGTTATGAACGGATTTAAATGAAATTTTGTGGATGGGTGGGCCATGAGCCAATGAATAAATTACTGAATTTTGGGCCAGATCCGGTGTATCCCGCACAATATCTCCAAAAGTTTTCTGTGAATTTCAATGAAACTACGTGGAAAGGTGCATCATGGACCAAGAAAGAATTGATTAAATTTTTGGGCTGATCCAGATTCTATATCCACGGATCCGGATCTTTTATCCACAGATCCGCATCCGGGATTACTCAAAGTTATGAAGGATTTTGATGAAATTTTAAGGAAGGATGGGCCATGAACCACTGAATAATTATTTTGGGCCGCATCCGGATCCGGGGTATCCCGCACAGTATCTCCAAAAGTTCACAACGAATTTCAATGAAAGTTTGTGGAAAGGTGGGCCATGGACCAAGAAAGAATTGATTAAATTTGGGGGCGGATCAGGATCCTTTTAATGACAATGACACTGGCGGAGGTATGCGCTTTCTGAGCGCTTTCTGGTAGGCTACTACGGTATCTTAAAGATTTCTATTATCAACATTTTCTTGTTTCCTATATAAATATTTTCATATTTTTATACCGTTTTAATAGATTCGGTGAAATACAAGACATTAAGACGCAAAGGGCTACGAAATCTCCCAGGTACTGTGATTCCGTTCGACCCTTGTACGATTGTTGTTATCCTAATTTCATGTGGCCCCAGTGGATCGCATAAACCGAACACTGCTACTGGGTGTGGTCAGACATCTACGGTTGATGTTGAAGAACTGTGTTGTGAAAGCCAAGTGCAGAGAATAACTAATATTTTTGAGTTCGCCACCTGTGTGTCACTATACAGTACTCTTTACACCTAAACCTGCCCTAGATTTTCGTCCTTTTGCAGCCTATATCACAGTTTAAATACCACGGAGCTACGTAATTTCCATAGCACTTCTTCGTAATTAGCAATATTCTAGTGTTAATAATCGCTTGCTATAAATCACTATTAATGATGATACAATTTTAGGTCAATTTAAAGTACAAAGGGTAATTTTGTACCCCACAGCATTGACACACGCGCGCGCACCATTTCACATACTTTCACATACACTCTAACACTCACATACATTCTTATATATCCATATACACTCACACACTCGTATATTCTCTCTCACCCTGACACATACTTCACTCACCCACATACCTTGTCACACCATCATACACATACGAGTACTCACATGCACTCCACGCATGCCACGCGGGTGGGTGTGTAGAATGAGTGTGAGTGGGGATATGCGTGGGTCTGAGCGTGGAAGGGTGTGGGCTAGTGTGTGTTTTGGTGTGGAAGGGTGTGGGCATGTGTGGGTTTGAGTGTGGAAGGGTGTGGGCATGTGTGGGTTTGAGTGTGGGAGGGTGTGGGCATGTGTGGGTGGGTGTGGGCATGTTTGGGTGTGAAGGTGTGGGTTTGAGTGTGTGTGCATGTGTGGGTTTGAGTGTGAGGGTGTGGGCATGTGTGGGTTTGAGTGTGTGAGGGTGTGGGCATGTGTGGGTTTGAGTGTGTGAGGGTGTGGGCATGTGTGGAAGAGGGTAGTAAAGGATGCTGTCTGTGTGCCTAGTTGAAAGGATTGTGGGATAACAGACCACATTGCTGGTGCAGGGGATGTTGTCTGTAATTTATAAACTGTGGTTTCGGGGAAAATTGACATGGTTAGCCAAGCAAAGAGCTCGTAGAAAATTAAGGAGTTTAAAAAAAAAAAAAAAAAAAAAAAAAACGTTACTGCACGTCACAACCCCACTTCTAAGTATATCAGCGTTAGCTCTAAGGAAACGGGGGGCTTCTTTTCGTTGTTAGCAGGTGAGAGAAATACGGCTAACAGGAAACCGTGGCTGCACCTACCACCCTCACAGACCCCACCTACCAGCCAAGGTGCAGTGCTCTGAACTAGACAAAAATAAGACCATCTCAGCGTGACACCATATACAAGTTTGAAAGTGTACTGCAGTCTGTTTTCATTTGACGGAACTATACCACTTACAACTTTAATACAAAGTCGCAGTTGCATGAAATTCAGTAGGTCTTAGTTTTCAGCTAGGAGTCTCCATGGTTACTAGTCAGTATAACCCACCATCCTCTGATTACACTTTGACATTAACTTACCTGAAAAGGAATCTGTTAGACAAAAGAAGCTGATTATACAAATAGGCAAAGTTTGAGGATCATCAATGGCACATTTTATCAATGGTACAATATACTATAGACACCCACTTATACAATTTCATCTCAGAATGGTAAACTTAATGAACTATAACATATGAGAAGTGGGGTGGAGTGCTCCTTGTCCCCCTCCCGCAGGGTCTGTCCCCCTTGTCTCATGCTAACTAATCAAGATGGGGTTAGATGGATGTGATATCCACAGCCACTGGAGGCTGATGTGGTTAGTGACGCCCATAAATGATGAACCTGTAAAGTATGGGTAACGATAGTTTTGTCCAAACTCTGGGCCCAGTCCACCACCTTGGAAATGAAGGGCTATTGAAATTATCACAATGCGTTTAAGCAATCGAAAAATTAAACATGCTATTATTTTACTTCTTTACTTATAGAAATATAATAACGAATGCAAATGCAATATTTATTGCATATATTTTCGTAAATAACTTACTAAAAATAATCATTGGTCTGCCAAAAATAAGGGGGGAGTAAGTCCCCAACACCCTCCTCCTACATCCATACCTGCATACCGGTGTGTGGCACTCCTTCATGATATTAAATGATGTCTGAATCTGAGGACAAGGCTGGCACAGTAGACAGTAACTCTCCTAATGATCCTTAACTTGGCGAATACTCTGCCTCAGCTGCATTAGAATATAACAAGTGCTCGTGGGCCCTTCGATCCCCTCGCACTTGCTCCTGCGGAGGGCTCTCGTGTTTATGTGCAGTTCTAGTGTAACATTGTCACTTGGATTTTTTTGCAGCTAACCAATTGATCGTGTTATTTGCAGCTTCGGGAATGGAACCCAATTGTCTGAACGCAAGTCCGAAATACTTTAGTTGTACCTGAGTAAAAAATTCTACGAAGATCCTATGCCGGGCGCCAGGAGTGGCGTTTTTTTGGTCAAAATGTGATCGCTCATTAAATATAGTAAAAGTTTTTCAATCGTGATGGGACCAAGTTTATTCAAATCAGCGAATTTTTTGTGATTTCTGTGCCAATTTTGGTGCGATTTGAAAGTGTAGTTTTGGCTGCCCAAAATACACACACGGCTACTGCTATAGTATATTAGATGAGTGCCTGATGAAAGTCTGAGTAGGAGACAATTGAACTTTGACTAAAACACTATGTCTGTCAAAGCCTCCTGACACTGTAGGATGTAGCTGTAAGGGTCATCCTTTGGTGTTAGATCATGGAGGGCAGCTGCAGTGATGGGAAAGTCCAGCGTAAATCTGTGATGATAAGAGATGAGGCCAATGAAGGGGTGTACGTCTATTACTCTTGTTGAGGGAGGAATCTGGTTGCCTATTAGGGTGAGGATGGATGTTGTCTTGAAATCATGTGGCTCAAGAATGGCAGGAATCCAAGCCCAATAAGACAATTTTCAGGCTTCAGTAGGCCAGTCTACTTCCATCCTTCCCCTTGTAATCCTTAACCCGGTTCTTCTCCTTCTTGTAGTAATCAATTTCTCTCAAACAGACTATCCATTTGTTGTTGTGTAATATTTGTCCCACACTTGGTGGGTCACGGGCAAATGAAGAGCCCGTCAGGGAAGCAGCAGATGATGGCTCTCCAATGAGAGCATAGCTGGGCCGGCACGAAGGCTGATGAGGTGGCGAACAAGGCGAGGGGAAGGCGCGGTGGTTACGGCAAACTGGCGCACGATGGTCGAGGAGGGCAGGCCGGGACGGCGAAAGCACGGTGGACTGCGTGGCGCCGATGGACGGGGCGCCGACAAGTGCTGAGATGTAAAACCGCCCCGACACTGCCCTCAACCTCTGGTGGAAAGGGCGATGGAAACTCGCCCAGCTCTCCAGCAGCAGCAGATGGAAGCATGGAGGGGAGGCCCGGTCCCGGTCGTCACGAGGGCACAACCCCGGTCCTGGTGGTGGCGGAGGGAGGGTCGTCGGCCGGGTAGTAGAGGGCGGAGGAGCCTCGACCTCCTGGTGGACCGACCAGGGCACTCCCTCAGATGGTAGGACAGGCGACCCTCGGCTGGTACGGCTGCTGTGGAGAGCTGGTCCCGCCGGGACCGAGGTGTTGCCTCGGCGAGAGGTGGGCTGCGAGTCGGACTATCCATATAACCACCTGTATGTCCACTGCTTGCCACCCCAACATTCGTCACACTCATATCTCAAGTTAAACCTGGAGAACAAGTGGTTAGAGAGGTCTGTTGTCTGAAAGATTATGGCACTGAATGAATGGTGAGAAAAACTAGCACCAAGCCTAGAGAGGCTAAGTAGCACTAAGGCAGCAAAGAATGAAGGATAATTAACTTAGATGCAAAATACACAGAAGAGAAAGAAAAGCAATATTAGAAATAGAAAAAGTAGAAGAATCATCAGGGAAATCAGCAAGCAACGAGGGGTGGGGTAATAATGAGAGGAAGGGAAAAGTAGAGCGATGATCAAAAAGTATGAACGGGCTGTCAAGAAAAAGATGTCTGATAGTCAAGGGGCAGTTACAGCGTGAACAAAGTGGCAGGGGGTCACCATTCATTGAGTGAGTGAGTGAGTCAGGTGTGACCCAACTGAAGACAAGCAAAGACAGTCTCCCATCGACGATTGGGATGAGTGGAAATAGACCAAGGAAGAACAGAAGGTTCAACGAGATGAAGCTTACTGGAGACCGGGGAGTCCCAGGAAGTTTGCCACAGGTCACGGAAGAGGCGTGTAAGAATAGGAAAACAATCAAGAGCAGGAATGGGCTGAGCAGAAGACGTGAGAGACCGAGCAGCAGAACGAGCCAGTGAATCTGCACGTTCATTACCAACTCCAACATGACTAGGGACCCAGCAATACTGAATCGACTTCTTACGCAGTGAAAAATAGAAGGGCCACTCTTGAATCTGGGTGACAAGGGGATGAGAAGAGGCCTGTAAAGAAGAAAGCACACTGTGAGAATCGGAGAAGATAACAAAAGAGGAGGAAGAGGAAAGAAACAGTGCCTTCAGAGCAAAAAGAACAGCATAAAGTTCTGCTGCGAGAACACCCGCAACAGAAGGAAGGGAATTGGAAAAAGAAGACCCAGGGGAGACAACAGCAAAACCAACACCACGAAGGGATTTGGAACCATCGGTAAAGATAGGAGTAGCAGAAGAGTGAGAAGACCTGTGTTCTAGAAGAAGGGAGCAGAGAGCAACAGGAGAAAGAAGAGAACGAGAACATGAGGGAAGAAAAGAACAAACCACTGGCGGAGGCAAAAGCCAAGGGGGGAAAGAAAGGTAAGGATGGGTGGAAAGATGAAACCAAGACTGAAGAAGCGCAAGGACATGGAGGGAAAAAGGACGCAGGTGAGAAGCAGACTGAAAAGAACAGTGAAGAAAGGGAGGAGGGCGGAGCAATTTATCAGATGGAAACTAAGGCAAATGTGCATAAGACCTAACTGTAAGGAGAGAACGACAAGAAGGGGGGGAGGGACGCCCAATTCGACACAAGCAAAGGCTTGTGACGGGTTGACCAAAAGGCACCTATGGCTAAACGAAGACCAGCATGATGAACGAAGTCAAGTTTTGAAAGAGTATAGGCAGAGGCAAAAGAATAGACACCCAAAATCGAGTTTAGAAAGAATAAGGACGGAGTGGAGATGAAGAAGCGTGGTGCGATCAGCGCCCCAAGAAAGGTGAGACAGCTTGTAGTAAGTGAAGACAAGGAAGAGTAGAAGAATGAAGGAAAGAAACACGTGCATTTCAGTTTAACCGAGAATCAAAGACAAGACCAAGAAAGGTTGCATAAGATCGATAAGGAAGAGGAGCTTCATACAGGTAAAGAGGTGACTGAGGTACAGTACGGGAACAGGTAAATGACACAGAATAAGACTTGGAGCGTGGGATACGAAAACCATGAGTGCTGGCCCAAGTCGAGACTGTGGTAACGTCAGACTGAATAAGAGATTGGAGACGAGGGAGATCCAAATCCGCAGTGTTAATAGCAAAATCACTGACATATAGAGAGGCAGAAATGGCGGGAGGCAGGGAAGAGACAATACCTTAATGACGATGAGAAAAATGGTAGCACTGAGGACACAGCCCAGGGGGATGCCCTCATGTTGAGGGAAGCCACGGGAGAGATGGGAACCGAGATGGACATGGAAGGTGTGGAGGGAAAGGAAATTTGAAGAAAAACACCAGAGTTACCATGAAGACTAAGGGACGCAGATTAAGGCAAGGAACAATTTGATTATATTAATTTTGTTACTTTTTCCATACAACCCACTGATATATCATATAAAAACATCACTGTTATTATCATCACACCATTCCTTAATGAGACAGCCCTAGCATTAATCTCAGTATGGACAATGAGTCCTGTATTAGTGCTGAAGTGGTGAGTTGCGTAACATGTGTAGACCGCTGGGCTTTCAAGTCTATGTCAAGTGACAGCTATTATCATCATACCAGTCCTTAATGAGACAGCCCTAGCATGACTTTCAACATTGACAATGGGTATTAGTGCTGAAGTGGTGCGTTGTGTAACTTATGTAGACTGCTGGGCTATGCCCAGTGACATAAAAACAAAAAATAATCTACTAGAAGTGGCAGCTTCAGGGTCTGCTGGTAGTAGTAGTAGTAGTAGTTGTTCCCTAGGCAGTCTGGCCGAAGAGCCCCGAGTCCCTCAGGAAGGCCATGGCCGAGACCGGGCTTTCCCACAGAGCTCTCAAAGAGTGTATGTTGTGTTGTTGGCATAGGTGATTGTGTGTAATGCAGTCTTCCATAATGTGCTTAATAGTATGGGGTGTTGTGTTGCATCCTGGACAGGCATCAGCAACGGAGTCATCCAGCCTCTTCTGATAGCTTAAGAGGGCTGGATGGTGCCCACATCTCAGCTTTGCCAGGTGGACCCTGTCCTCACGAGGAAGATAGGATTCAGAAGGTTGGATGTCAGGAGGCCGTGCATGCAGCTGTGTGTTGTCTTTAAGTGACTGAATGGAGTGGCGAGTGATCCGAGTGTGGATATGCTTCTGGAAGCTGGTCTGAGGTGGGCGAGATGACAGTATTTGTGTATGGTATCGTGTGCTGGGTGTTGTTTTGATGTTCCTTGGTGTGGGTGGATGTGCTGCCATGTACGAGTACTGTAGTGGATGTTGTGAGTTTGTGGAGGCTGCAGCAAGAAACTGGGTGCCTCTCATGTCTAGGTGATCCTTGACTTTGACTTTGGTTTCTTGATGTAGGTGGTCTGTGGGTGTAGTAGCTGTGCAGCCTGTGATTATTTTTAGGGCCTTGTTCTGTATGGTCTGTAGTGTGTTGTAGTGTGTTTTGGTGAGGTTAGAAGCCCAGGCAGGGCTTGCATAATTCATCACTGAACGTATGTATTGTTTGCATACTGTGGTGGTGGTTTCTTTGTTGTGTCCGGATGTTGGATGGGCAAGTGACCTCAAAGCATTGAGTCTTGGTATTATTTTATTTTTAATATTTGTGATGTGTTGTTTAAATGACATTGATGTATTGTACGTTACACCAAGGATTTTGTGTGTGTGTGTGTGTGTGTGTGTGTGTGTGTGTGGTAGGGGTGTTGTTTATGGTGAGGTGTGGGATGTGACTGTGTTCTGCTGTCCAGTTTGTGAGAAGAGTCACTGTAGATTTGGCTGGGGCTATTTTGAGCATGTTTGTGGTGAACCATTCATGTAGTGTGTTGAGGTAAGGTTGAATGATGTGTGCAGCTGTGTTTGCATTTTGGTGCGTACATGTAAGTGTTATATCTGCATAGGAAGCTATGTGTATCTGTGGTTTGTGGGGTGTGGGTACGTCGTGCATGTATAGGTTAAAGAGTGTAGGGGACAAAACAGATCCTTGGGGAACGCCGTTTGTGAAGTTTCTGATATTAGAAGACTGACCGGCAAATGTTACGTGTGCACATCTGCCTGCTAAGTAGTTTGCCAGCCATCTTTTTGTGTTATTGTGCATGTTTGTGTTGAGTATTTTGTTTGTGAGGTTGTGCCGAGGGATAGCATCAAAAGCTTTGCTAATGTCTAGTGTGATTAGGATTGTTCTGTGTGGTGGCCTAGCTGAATTCATGCCGTTGAAAACTCTCTGCGTAAGGTCTGTAAGAAGGGTGTTTGTGGAGTGTAGTGGCCTAAAGCCATGTTGTGACTGGGCTAGGGGAATGTGAGGTGTGACTAGTTGTAGTACCAGTCGTTCAGTGACTTTAGAGGGGGTGCAGAGGAGTGTGATGGGGCGATGTGAGGAGGGTAACGTGGGGTCTTTGTTGGGTTTAGGGATAGTGATGATATTGCCATGCTTCCAGATATTGGGTATTATGTTGTGTGAGTAGCTGTAGTTTGATATGTTGGTGAGTGCTTGTATGCCTTCTGATCCTAAGTGTTTAAGGTGAATGTTGCTTATGTTGTCTGGTCCACAGGCAGATGAGTGCTTGAGGTTGTTAATGATGTGCTTCGTCTGGTTGTAAGTGAAAGGTGCGTAGTCTGGGTCTGTGGGGAACTGTCTCTTACGTCGGATGATACGTCGGTCTTCGGGATGGGGGTTTAGATGGCTGACTTGTGAAAAGTGATTGATGAGAGTGCTTGCTTGCTGTTTGTTTGAGGGTATGGTGTCTGTCGTTGTGATGGAAGCGTGTGATTGTGTGGTGTTGCTGTTGGAAAGTGTGATGCTGTTTAGTGTTTTGTAGAGTTTGCTGATGTTTGTTTTGTGGTCAAGTGTTTGGAGATAATTTTTCCAGTTTAGTGTTTGCTGTTCTGATATTTTATTGTTTATCTGAGTGTTGAGTTCTTGTATTTGTATTTGTTGTATGGTGTCTTGTGTATGGGGTGTTGGGGAGTGTCGCAGTGTGTCCCGTTGTCTGATGAGGCCCTGAATTACTGGTGTGAAGTTGGGGTTGTGTCTCTTTCTGTTGTCTCTAGGGATGTGTCTTTTGTCTGCGTTTTGTATAACTGTATTGAAAGTGTGCGCAGCGGTGTTGATGTTTGTGATGGGTGTACTGTTTAGTGTTTCGAAATGTTGTTCTGTTTCAGTTACAAAGGCTTCCCAGTTGGCTCTCTTATAATTAGTGTATGTGTGTTTGTGGCCAGCTGGGGTGATTCTGGTTTTGGTAGTGATGATGATTGGGAGGTGATCAGAACCTAGGGTTTTGACCACTCTCCATGATGTAGTGGGAGCGAGGTTTGGGGAGCAGAAGGTGATGTCTGGAGATGAAGGGAGGAAGAGGGCTTGGTGTGGGATATGGGTATGTTGGTCTAGACTGTTTAGTATGAAAAGATGATCTGTCTGGGATTGTAGTACCAGCCCTCTGTCTGTGTCAGGGTTGTTGACATGCCAGGCCGACGACTTGGCGTTGAAATCACCACCCAGGATGATGTTGGGTATGTTAGTGATGTGGTGTATCTGTGGAGAGTAATTGTGTGGTACTGTGGGGGACGACTGGGGGGGAATGTATGTGTTAGCGATTGTTATGTGTGATTTGTTACCAGTGCGTATTTTAATTGATTGTATTTCTGTCGTGGTGTCATGTGGGGGGAGAAGTGACTTTGTGTGTGCACTGGTATCTGCAAAGTTGATGGATTTGTGTACCAAGTTGATGAGTCCACCGCCACTGCCGTCGGCCCGGTCTTGTCGAATGGTGGTGAAATTATGAAATGTCGGTGTTTTCTGTGCTCTGTGTAGTTTTGTTTCTTGCAAGATGGCAATGTGTATGTTCTGTTGTTTGATGATTTGTGTGAGTTCATGTTTTTTGGTGTTTATGCCATCTACGTTTAACTGAAGGATGTTTATGTTGTGTGTGCGATGTGTGTTGCCTGCTGCAGCACGGGGTGATGGTGGTGTGGGTGGAGGGGAAGGGGTAGGAGGTGGTTGTGATGGAGGTAAGGGTTGAGGTGGATTAGGATGGGTTGGAATGGGAGGAGTTGGGGGATTGGATGGTGTGGGAAGGGTCGGTGGGTTTGGCTGTGGTGCGAAGGAAGTAGGAGTAGGATTGGAAGAGGGGTTGATGGGTAGGGGGAAGGAGCATAAGGAGCAGGTCCAGGTGTTTGTGTAATGTTTTCTGGATGCAAGTGTTGTGCAGGTGTAATGGGTCCAGTTCTTGCAAGAATCGCACTGAACTGAACCCTTTGTCTGTCGGCTCGACGTGATAGGTTTTGAGGATGTTGGACATATGTATTTGTTGGTGGGTCCTGGATTGCTCTCAATGTCTCCGGCTAGAAGTTGTCGAGAAATGACAGCCGGGGAGTCATTTCTCGGTGTAGAAAAAACGGTGTTGTTGTGCGTGTTATGTTGGGAGATGTGGTACTTGCCCGGGCGACTGAAGCCACTCCCAGGTACTCGAGCCCCGTGAGGGGCTGGGGGGGTTTGCGGTGGTTTGGCCCCCATGCTGTCCTCCTCTTCTCTTCGACAGCCTCTGGGGGGTAGACCTACGACGACTGCTGGTTAAAGCCATTGGTGTGGTATAATGTGAGAAGGTGGTTTTCTTTGGTGTGGAGTGTTTTGGAATAGTGTGGTGTCGCTAAAGTCTAAGGGAGTGAAGCACCTTGTGCCTGAAGATCACAAGAAAGGGAGAGCCTGACCAAACCATACCTAGTGATGCTCCTGCATCTAAAAATTAACACTCATACAGCATGCCACATGGCTGGTGTGCCAGCTCATTCACCTGAGTCAATACACAAGCAACCTTACCTCAACCTAACAGACAGTCTTATTTTGTTGGAAAGGCAGAAATATACAATAAAGTACAGGTACTCATAATAACTTCCCTCCCAACTCTCTTTTTGTGGGAAGGACATGAAGTGTGCAGAATCTATCAAAGTTTTCTGTTTTCCGCAAAAGTAAATCTTGGTTACCAGGAGAATTATCACGAACTATTTTATTTTTAAAAAAATTATAAGGAAAGACAAGTGAACAAAATTCCCTTGCCTCCTGTTTTTCCTGCAGATCACACTACGGGTTATACCAGGGAATAAATTACATGTTTGTTAACTGAATCTGGCCTCTGAAGCATTGTCCCAGTCCTAAAGCATTCATGGAAGAACAGGCTAGCTGAACTACATTCAGTCATCCAGTGTAAGAATGCAGGGATTTAAATGAGGCAATCAGTTGGTGGCTGTTGGACATTTAACCCCTTTAACCTGAGAATTCATTTCAAAATTTATTCTTGCTTTCTGTAAATAATTTTAGGGGTTTGTTGATGTGTGTGAGTCCTTTTCAGATCGAAAAGTCTCCTCTAAGCCAGATAAAACTGTCTGGAGTTATCAAGAATAAAACTAAAAACAATGCCACCAGTCACCTGCTTCAACCACAGCATCTCTCAACTCACCACATAATTACACTGACTCTCAATGCTCCACACAATTACAATGGCTATCAACTCACTGACTCTCAATGCTTCGCATAATTACACTGACTCTCAACTCTCCATTCAATTACAATGACTCTCAACTCCATACAATTACACTGGCTCTTAACTCTCCACACAATTAGACTCTCAACTCTCTGCACATTCTACGCCACATGCTGAACAATCTTAGCACTTGTGTACGGTATAAGCATTAAGTCCTCATTATTAGTTACTTTTTATAATTTCAGTGTTTGCAATCGTTACTTTTTATAATCTCAGTTTGATCAATGAAGTCCACAGCATAGTTAAAAAGAAAAAAAAGAGAGAAAAAAAAAAGTTCCATTGCTACTCATAAATCTGAATTATCAATTTCCTTACGAGGAGCCTACACATAATGGCACTGTGAAACCCAGGTGGGTAGCTGTGTCATCCACTTGGGGGTAAAACCTCCTCATATTTCTCTGCAACTCACTCTGGGAAGGACCTGGGTCCAATCCTGGTGAGGTTCTGTCTACTCCAAGTGAGCACTGATCCTCACACGGTGTATGTACCGTACTGTACCTGTAGGATAGCCCCACAGAAGCAGTTGTTTACCTGTGGTTGACAGGTCTGCTCAGGCAGGCAGACTAAGGTCAACCAAGAACAATAACCAAGTTCCCTCACTTTACAATATTGGTTGTATGAAGAACGTTGTGATGTTCTGGAACCCACTCCTATTACATAATGACAACTTCATTACACCAAACCATGTCTATACAACATTAAGTGGCATGCTCAGTTATTAATAACAGAACATAAATCATTTAGATATTACTGTCATCAAACATTTGAAGTACTGTCCTGATCAAAAGTTTCCCTTCCATTCTCTGCCTTTTGTGACGATGAAAGGTGTTATACTGTACCGTTATGTGACAGGTGCATGTTGGTGATTTCTCCTTTATGGGATACTTCTCTGATGCACACTTGGAGCTCAAGGGTGGTTGTACTGCTGTAGTGTATCAGCTCCATTGCTTCCATACAATTTTTAGATGCTTGGTGGTCTAGTGTGTTACAGCACTCTAACCAGAGGTGAAACATAAAGGTAGATTTCTGAGGTGTGCTTGATGTTCACTGCTCATGTCCTTTCACTAAAGGGCATGCAATTGGTTACTTTTTCCTTAAACATCTGGTCTGAATAGCCTAGCCTTGGGCCCCTATGCTCCTGATGAAACAATACAGGATTGGATGATAGTATTAGCAGCAACATGAAGTATATAACAAAAAAAATATATATATATATATATATATATATAAGAAAGGTGGATATTCTTTGACACTGAGGTGGGAAAGAGAAATATACAAGGCATAACAAAATGCAGGCAGGGGAATGTCGGCAAACTTTTGCTCAAGATAGTACACATTAATAAAAAAATGTTGAATAAAACACCATTCCATTGTATATTGTAACTTAGGCAATTACATTTAAAGCACCTACTGTATATATTGTACTAATCACAAAATATAAACCATTTCACAGCATTAATATCATAGAACTTCTAAGGTTACACATTAATAATGACTGTTCAGTAAAATATCACACCATATTACACTATAATAACTTTGCCATTAAAGTTAAAGGTACTTATACTAACCACAAAGTGTAAATCATTTCAAGGCATTAATGTCATGAAACTTCTAATGTTGTGCATTAACAATTGCAGTTTAGTACAATGCTTCACCACTGTATACTATGAGAACTTCAGTACAGTACCCTCGCATCCAACACGGTAATATTGTCATGCATGGGTCCGGTGTTGGACCAAAAACGTGTTGGACAAACAACAGAGCTTATGGGGAAAAATGAATTATGTCAGCAACCCTGGGAAAAGTCACCCTAAATACCTACCATATACCTATACATATACTGGTACTACTGTAATTATAATAAATGATACTGTACTATGAATGATGACTAACCTTTTAGGATAATGTTGGTGGGCTTGATGGGAATGGAAGGTGATATCTGAGACTAGGTAGTCCTACTGGGTCCCTGGAGGATGGCTGCTGGCGTCACTAGCGGGTAATGGCTGCTGCTCCTCCTCAACCTCCCTCATAAATCCTTTGAAATTCCTCTCCCCTTTCTTCTGCCTCTCGAATTCTAGCCTGGTGGCCTGAGGGAGGTGCAGCCGCTTCTTGGGGTTCTCAGAAGGCTTCCTAGGCATCGTGAGCAGGGTAAAATGCAATAGCAAGGGCAGAAAATGCAGTAAGAAAAAAGCACCGTCCAATGTGAATTATACAACTGAGTGGCGCTGTGGCGGGAGAAATTTAAACAAAACATCACGTGAGAGCAGAAGCATTTTTCATTGGGCGACATCACGATCTCGTCACGATAGCGGGGAGGGAAGGCTACTTGATCGGAAGTTTTGATTGGCTGTCAGCGTCATGGGAACGTCCAGTATGACCGTGTTGGACCAGGGGTGATCGTGCTAGAGGCGAACTCTGCGGATTTCGCCCACTTCTCGGAGCTCCGTCAGTGTTATGCTTACGCACCCGTTTTACAGTACTTAAATCATATTAAATCGTACTAATTTTTTGCTCTCCGTGCTGGACGCGAATCGAGCTGGACAAACACATGTTGGACGCGAGGGTACTGTAGTTTTATTTAAAGGCACTTGTATATAGTATATAAATCACATGCAGTAACAACCACATATATCAAATGCACATACTCTAAATAGCTGTATCCAAATATGCATACAACACACTGTGCAAAGCAATGCACAGATGCAAACGATTAAAGATGTGGTCAACTTATCATGTCAGAATATGAACTATATTTAGACTGAAATAAGCAAGGCATATTCAGATTTGGCATATTAATATATGTTAATAGTTCAGGGGTACTTGGTGGTGTATTGGCTATGATGATCCCATTCAGAGTGATGGCCATTCTTAAGTTTGATTCCCAAGAGGTGAATGAAGGGTTTTCAGTCACATAATACCTCCAAGGGAAGCAGGCTGGTCAACTATCCTTAAACATACTGACAAAAGTATCCTAGCCCTGGGCCTCTGCACTTCAAAGAAGGTAAAATGTAACTGGCTGTTGTGATACAGTAATGATCCAGAAAAATATCTTGGCTACTGGTCACACATGCATGTATGCTGTACCCCTACACCAGCCACTAATTTACTGGTTTAACCTTTCCGGGGCTAGCCAGTTTTACTTTATGCAAACAGGCCCAGATACTCTACCAAAACCAAAGACCAAATTTAGAATACTATCCTGCAGTGCCTCATAGGCTTAATCCTTCCATTCTCACTTTTTAACCTCCACAACCTACCAACCCTTCCTCTTTCATTAACAGTATGGTCCTATGATGTTAACCTGTCAATACTTTCAACAGACAAAACTCAACAAGCTGCAGACTGGTTCCAACAGTACCTACTGGTATTTATTATTAGTCTATCAATCTATCTACAGTTAGACACCATAATCTGGTAAGGGGTGGCCATTTGACTTTGAGTTAGCTGTTTTGAGGGGAGGGGCACCAACTCTCCACCAATCCACATGTAGACGCATAAGGAACATGTATAGGTTGGTTATATGATTACCACCTGACATTGTACATGGTTTCCTGGCTTACAAGAAACCACTCGATGTAAAGTACATATTGTGTGTGTCTGTATATACTGTATATATATATACTGTATATATGCAGTAGGCTTGCACAGTGTGTAAGATGATGGGCAGTCCACAATCTCGCGTACTGTGAATACATAATCTTATGGGAAAAATAACATATGGGCGGGACTCCTCTATCTATCTATTGCTAGACGCCTCAATCCCATTTGGGGTGGCCACAAACAAATCGACTCCATGTATCCCTGTCCCCCGCCATTTCACTGCCCCGCTCACAACTAACATCCCCCTCTCTCATATACCTCTCCACCCCATCCCTCCATCTCATCCTCGGCCTCCCCCTCCCTCTTCCCCCCTCCATCTCACTGACATACACTCTCTTTGTCAGTCTTTCACCCTCCATCCTCTCCACATGACCAAACCACCTCAGTGTATTCCTCCTAATGCTTCCTATCATGATGCGGGACTCCTCAAACCTTTATATATTTTTTAACCTTAAAGGGAAAATTTTTAAGACATATACTACAGATACAGCTAAAATACAAAAACATGGTCAGTCACCTTAAAAACAGTAGACGAAAGGCCTGATGGACTTAAACAGCAGGGGTTCTGAGGTGCGGCAACACATTTAGTGTGCCCCCACCGCTCCACCCACACCACACGTGTTTAACGCTTGCCAGTGTTGTATTATTCCAGGCTCTGACAAAGAAATTTACGGCCTGTCGAATGTTATATTTCTCCTAGAATGCAGCGAAAGTCATTATGGTGAGGGTTGCAAGTATGCAAGGTGAAGCAGGCGAGTCAGGTGGGGCTGTGGAAGTGGAGGGGGAGACGGCTGGAGAGTAAAATGGGGCCGTGGTGGGGGAAGGGACGGCGGCAGGTGAGTCAGGGGAGGTGGTGAGGGGAGGACCCTTGATCTCCTCACTACTGTTCACATTTTCGGTAATTTCTTTCATCTCTTCTTGTTTGTCCATTTCATTCCTCATCTTGTTATGGATGTATTTGCAGTATAACAACTTGACATTCACGAAATAACCATTATGCAAGTGAATTAAAACGTTATTATAGAAACTGGATATCTATTCTTACTTACAGTTACTGCCGAAAACGTTATTGTCGAAGTCGTTATTGGTGAGATCTTACTGTAGACTCCTCTTAAGCACCTTCCCCAGGAGCCTCTAAGTCAAGATGGGCGCGTCATGCGTGGAGGAGGGTCGCGTAGTCAGGGAAAATAGCAGTTTTGGGCTATTCCTTGTCTCTGCCTTACGTATTGTGGGCTAAACTCGCGCATTCAAAGTTTTATGGTTATGATTTTTGGTCACTTGTGTACTATGCGATTTGCGCCATATATATATATATATATATATATATATATATACATCTATATACATCTTTCTATCTATCTATCTATCTATCTATCTATCTATCTATATATATATATACATCTATATATATATATAAATATATATATATATATATATTTATATATATATATATATATATATAAAATCTATATATATATATATATATATATATATATATATATATAATCTAGCTATATATATATATATATTCTATCTATCTATCTATCTATCTATATATATATATATATATAATCTATCTATCTATCTATCTATATATATATTAGACAGCAGCCCATTTCCCAAGACCCAGTCCTCTTCTGTGCCAAAAAACTTCATGTTACCACTTCAGATAACATCTCTGATAATGAAGGTATTTTTTATTGCTATATCTAACTCCTCCAGTCTGAAAAGTCTGTAATAAGTTTAATAAGTTTGTTAAAAGACGACACAAATACAATTATAAGATGGACTCAGGCTTATTGGGATAAGAAGACCTCAGAGTTTGGGTGAATATCATTCAATTTGGCTGGGGTGAGCAGACACAGGACAATGTCATGTAATATTAAGCTGCTGAAAGCTAAGTAATATATTATAGTTGTGGTTATTATGCTGAATTATTTTTCAACCAGTTTACTGTGGTTCTGCTAGTGTTCAACTGAAGAACCAAATATCCCTCAGACTGCAACACCCATCCATCAATTTATATATCCAGGTGCCTTCTTCAGTTGTCTATAAAAGACTGGGTTAAAGGGACCCAGCTCAATTAACTCTTGGTTGGCCTGGAAGCAAACCCAGGATTTCTCAGCTGAATGCCAAGTGTGCTGCTAATTTTAACACTGCCACCCCCATTTGAAAGCCACCCAGTTCTTCCATTAATGTTCCAGAGTTACATGTTGTGCTGACTTATCAATGTTATTTAGATACCATGGATTTCCCTAGTGGTACCTGGTGGTCTAATGGTTAGAATAGTCCAGTCAGGGTGGTCTTGCACAGATTTGATCCCCAACAGGTGACTGGCTTTTTTTTTTTTTTTTTTTTTTTTTTTTTTTTAAATGCCATTATAAGTAAGGTTGCCACTGACCTACAGAGGTATGGAATTATGATCTTCTAGCCCTGGGCCCTTGCACCTTAATGGGAGTAAAATGGGAATCTCTTCCTTTAGTAGAGAACCAGGAGTTTCAATGTACAGTGGTTATTCTGCGTTTGTAGGGATATGATGGTTATCCTGCTCTTTAAAGTTTAAGTTCTAGGTGCAACTTTTTCAGCATGGTTTACATAAATACTGGTTGGTAAAAAACAGTAACACCCAGTACCCCCTGTGAGGTGTACGGGTTCAAGGCTAGGCAATAGCAGTCCTTCACTACATGCCTTAAGTTTAAAAACCATCCACAAGTAGCATGAATAAAATAAACAATACCTGACTGGATTGACGGGGTTCTTGTTGCACCCCAAGGTTCATCCAGGGGACCACTGAAACCAATCACTTCAACCAGACACTCCCAGAGATGTTTGTTAAAGTTTGACTGAAGGGTTGTCTATGTTGTGACAGTGTGGTGCATGAGGCAAATAAGTGTGTTGTGGTGTGAGGGGCTGCACTGCAGTGTAGGCATAGTACTGTAGATTGACTGAGAGTTGTATCTGGTGTACGTAGGGAAAAGAAAGAGGGGTGGTGGACACATTGCAGTCTGGCTAGGTGTACTTGTGTCTTTCAGGGTTGCATAATATTTATGGGGTGGCCATCTGGTGGTGGTTTATGAAGGATGTTGTCTGACTAAATGTTTTGGATGGCTGCAGTGGCTATGGAGAAGAGGGGATGTTGCTGAGGCTTTGTGTGTGCAGTGTTCACAGTTTTCTCACTTTCTTCTTCTCTTTCATGGGGGTGATGCAACATACAGTTACACAGGTGGGATGGTGGTAGGTGGAGGCTCCCATCATCCACACATCTGATGTAGTGTTGCCGACTTTTCTTCATCTTTATTGTTCTTCTCTGTGTCTGCCCTCCTTGCTTCCTACTGACTACCATCCTTCCTTCCTGTCTCCTTTTACTAATCTGCTTTCCATTTAAGGTGACACTACACTAAGTGACAAGTCTAAGGGGTTCCTGTAACCCAAGAAATCATTTACAATGTTGAGTGGTAAACATATAACCAAATAATAGGGTAATGTGGAGCCTATTATGATGCCCCTGCTAACTGGGTGGAGAGATGCAAAAGAGCAAGTGTGGCATCCATCTTGGTACCAAACCTTCACACTCCTCCCTGCAAGCTGTCTATCACAAAGGAATATCAGTTCACTGTACAGGATGGCCCTGCTGAGGTGACTGTTTGCCTGGAGTTGACAGATGCACTTGGCCTGACAGACCGGGGGTACTTAAAAACATGGGTGGGATGGACCTTGAGCTGAAGCAATGAATTGTGTGCTTCTCATTTTCACGTGATATTTGACTAGAAGTACTTTCATTTCTTGAAGCAGGTAATTATTTATTTTTGTAGCTTTTGTGTAACCTAGCATTACCAATAAGGCTTTGTTTTGTGCATTATCTTTTCCATGTTGCTGACAGCTAATGTGGGACTCCAACCTAGGGTCAAGTACTTCTCTGCCATTCTTATGGACTGCTTGTAGAATGTTTTCAGAGATTCCTTCTGCTGTCTGCAGTAAGCACTTTCAGGGCTTCAAGTTTATGAGATATCTTTGCATTACTGTTGCCTGTATGGTGAGGAAAGGTCACGTGAGTATCTTTCCAGTGGAAGTGATTGGTTAAAGAGGGGAGGCTTGAGGGTGTGGGTGTGTATAAGATCTACATCTCGCCGGAGATAAAGAAGTATTGGTTTATTTGGCTGGCAAGGCAGATACAGTACCCTCGCATCCAAGAGGGTTTGTCCAAGATGTTTCGCATCCAAGATGGAGACCATAAATAATAATCCAAAATCTTGCTGTAATACAGTTGCATACGTCCAATACGGAACCAAAGGTTCATAATGGGCCAAATCCGAGGAGAATACAGCTATGACAGTTTCACCCGGTCCAGCATGGTTCCCGCGCCTGGGAGAGTGACGTGGTTGAGACGTTGTCCAATAAAATACTGGCATCTGGTCACGTGATGAGCAAGCAGGGCTTGATTTTGTCTTTCACTAGAACATCGTGGACACATTTACCGTGTGTTGCACTCAGTGTTTGTTCCTAGGTAACTGCCTATCCTTACGTAACCATGCCTAGGAAACTGTCTGCTAACCCCCTGAAGCATTGCCATCTACCTCAGGATACTAAGCTGGAGTTAAGCTCAGAAACACACAATTTCAAGGTGAGGAAATTTGTTTTGGTGCCAAAATAGGTCTAGGTTGATGTTTTTAGGGGCACTTTTCTAAGATTTTGTGACAATATTAATTTTTTTCATAAAGTCTTCTGTTGGTCCAAGACATTTTTCGTCCTAGAAGGGACCCTCAGGTGACAATATTACCGTCCTGGACAAGAGGGTACTGTAATCTGTTTCATCTAAGCCAGTATTCTAGTAAATATACAAGTAAATGTTTTGTTTCAATTTTAAAGGCCCCAGCATGATTGCAGGAGTCGGCCTTGGTCACCTAATGGTGGCTCTCCATGCTGATCGATCTCTGGCGGCTTCCCTATTCAGTCCCGTATTCCTAAGTTCACACTCAATGACCTCATCCCAGGTCTTTTTCGGTCTACATCTCGCAACCCTACCCCTAACGTTAACACTTCTAACTTTCTGCACCCAATTATCATCCCCCATCCTCTCCCCATGCCCAAACCATCTCAATCCACCTCTCCTCATCACAACACCAATACACTCCAGTTCCATCCTACCTCTCAACTTTTCCATCGTAAACCTAATCCCCCCCCCCCCCCCAAGCCTCACACTCAAGGATGCACTGTACATCTACCTAATCACTGTTATTTCTGTATGTGTGAGCCTCTGAATATCCTCTTCCTTTACTGCCCTGGTCTCACTATCATAAAGCATTACACTCCGAACACATGCTGCATACAAAGATCCCTTACCATGGAGGGAGAGCCCTCTCAATGTCAAGAGAGGCAACAGCTCCATGAACTTCTTCCAACCACTCCTCACTCTAACCACAGAGCTAGCTCCAGCACATAACATGTCTCTCGAATAACAAAACTCTTCCAAATACTCAAGAGCCTCACTGGCAAGATCAATCCTTTCATACCTGACAATCTCCACAAGCTCTCCCCAACACACTGCACACATGAAATCAGCATTATCTCTCTCTCTCTCTCTCTCTCTCTTTTTTTTTAAGTGTCCGACTCTGGGCAAAGGCTTCAGGGCCTATCCCAAGGCCCAGTAGTCCTCTTACACACTTCCACATGTCACCACCTCAACACTAACACCAACTGTCCATACTGAATACATGCCAGGGCTGTCTCATACAGGACTGGTGTACTGGTATTAGCATGAATATTTTAAAGACATGTCAGCAGGTCTTCTGGTAGATCAGTAAAGTCTGCTTTTTATGAAATTCAAATCCTTTGACTGTTCCCTGCCACGGCCGGGATTTGATCCTGGGTCCATTAGGACTGCAGGCCGCCTCTCTACCAATTCGACCACCACCTCCCCAGTCTAATACAACTACATTTCTTACGCACCCACTTATCACAAACTCGGCAAAAGATGAAATTACTTCCCATGCCCTTGTCGCAAATTGCACATGCCCACTCTCCCCCTTCTTTGAGAGTACAACAACCAGCCCTAGATACCATAACTTTTGTTTTATCTGCATTTACTCTTAGCTCTTTCAGGTAACAAATAGGTCCGTAGGTCCAGTGTGAGAAACTGCATTTTTCCCCAAAAAATCAAGTTTGTAAATTTAGAAAAAATGTTATATTTATGCATAGGGAACAAATGCATCTGTCTACAAAAATATTAGGGCTCTGCTTATCATACAAGAGCTGTAACAATGATGGGAAATTGCATAGCAAGTGGCGTGTGGTGTCACAAGTACAGGTATGCCCCGGTTTAACGATTCAATTGGTTATGTAAAAACCCATCGCTAGGTGGGGTATCGTATATTGGGGTAGATTCAACATGCAAAGTAATGGGATGTGTTTCTCAGCCATGGGTTTCCCCCCAAACCAAGTCCTAAACCCACGCAAATGAGCCCCAAAATAAAAAGCCAATCTAAATGGCCTAACAGCTGTAAAAGAAGCTAACCTAAGCCTAACACCTGTAAATACCTCACTAAAACCAACAAATAAATCTGAAAATCATCAAACATAAATCTGGAAAAAATCAAACTCAGTAAACTGTCATCAAACCTAAGTCTGGAAAAAATCAAGCTTAGTAAACTGTACCCCAAAATGACAATGTTCACCCCACCTATGGCTAAAACACATTAATCTGGAAAAAATCAAGCTTAGTAAACTGTACCCCAAAATGACAATGTTCACCCCACCTATGGCTAAAACACATTAATCTAAGTTTAAAAACAGTTTATGAATCAACCTATATACACAATTTTAGTCCAAAATATCAAAACAATCGGTTAAAAAATTCAAAACCCATCGTTAAACCAGGGTTTGGCCATCGTTAGGGGGGGTATGGTAGTATTTCTACCCACATCGTTAAGCCGAGGTATCACATCTAGGGGTATTGTATATCGAAGTACAGTATACATGTACATGGATTTCCATATATAAAATGATAAAGAAACACTCCTAATAACCTAAAATAATAAATCTCTGTTTATTTCTTCTCAACTGGACTCTCTAATACCCACGAAATCAGTAACAAATACTGATAACATTCACCAGCCTCCTGCCACAGCTTAAAATCTCCCATGCAAATGGGTGAGCCACGATTGTGGCCAAGAGACCTGTACCCATAAAGCCACGATCGTGGCCAAGAGACCCCAAAGGGTTAAACCCTAGCACCCCATACCATCTCTCCACTTCCTATATCTATCCTCTGCCTCCCTTTCATTCTCTGCAATCAGCACCAAATCTATTAGCATACAACGTCTCCCACAGAGTCCATTTCTGAAGTCACGTGAGAGGGTTTCAAGTACAGGTATACCCCAGTTTAACGATGCAATTGGTTAGGTAAAAACCCATCGTTAAGCCGGGTATTGTATATCGAGGTAGTTTTAACATGTAAAGTAATGGGATGTGTTTTTCAGCCTTGGGTTCTCCCCCCCCCCAACCAAGTCCAAAACCCAATCAAATGAGGGCAAAAACAAATTTAAAGCCAAACTAAATGGCCTAACAGCTGTAAAAGAACCTAACCTAAGCCTAATACCAGTAAATGGCTCACTAAAACCAACAAATAATATCTGAAAATCATCAAATATAAGTCTGGAAAAAATCAAACTTAGTAAACTGTACCCCAAAATGACAATGTTCACCCCACCTATGGCTAAAACATCTAAGTCTAAAAACAGTTTATAAATCAACCTAAGCACATAATTTTACTCTAAAACATCATCAAAATCGGTAAAAGAAAATCAAAACCCATCGTTAACCTGGGGTTTAGCCATCGTTAGGCTGGGTATGGTGGTATTTCTAACTCCATTGCTAAACATGGGTATCACATCTACGGGTATCATATATCGAGGTATACCTGTATACAGATCTCTTGCTCTCTCTGATATATAAAGGTACAGATATATAAAGTGAACTACAATCTTTCAAATCCATAATGCTTGGGTTCAAAGGCTCTGTGGAAAATGGAATACTGTATATTGAAAAGCAGAATGATTAGTATGGTAAAATTTTATTAATAATGGTAAAAAGAAATAAAGAAAAAAAACTACAGCACCATGAAGAGTAAATGCGATGAAGTACGGATATACCCAGAGATGAGGCACATCACTACCCGACGATTCGCTAGACCAGACAAAAGAAACGGGGGAACATTCCCACAATCCAAACGGCCATCGATTTGCTAGTCCAAATACTTGACCCCTCTCTAGGTCTGAAACGCATGCGTCTGAACACATATGTAGTGAAGCACGAGGCTCTCCCAGTCCTCCCTTCATCCCCTCTCTTCTCCCCCCCCACCAAGGTCCTTCCTCCATCCCCTCTCTTCTCCCCCCCCCAATGTCCCTCCTCCATCCCCCACTACACTTAGCACAGAAGTCTCCCAGGCATGTCTCCCTCCCCCAGCCCTGGTTTTCTCCCTCCATATCCCTCCACCTTCCCCCACTCCTGCTTGTCTCCCGTGTGTGTGTGAGTGAGTGAGTGAGCAAGAATGAGTGAGTGAGCGAGTGAGATGATGGAGATAGTAGGGCAGTCTGGCTTTCCTGTCTCCCTCCCCATCCTCCTACCCACCTCCACCCCCACTTATCTCCCTCCCCATTCCCCATCGCAGCACTGCACGTCCCACCACCTTACCTTCCTGCATGTAATGTTTGATGTTTCACTTTTTAGCAACAGTATTGTTTATGAGGACAGTAACATTACCTATTGTGTTTCTTTGTCAGTCTCTATTGACTGAGTAGGGTATATGAGAGTTTGGGTTTGGACCTGGAACACATCTCTGGCTTTTCTTCAGTATATATCTTACAAGGAAAACTGCTTTGATATCCGACATACTGTACTCGCTGACCGTACACTCCCACTGGGACGCAACACTTCGGGGTAGGCCTGTACCATGCATTAGTACTGGTAATATATCATCTGTTGTTATATTTGGTTCACATATTAACCCTATTAGGTTTCAACCCCAGTCAGATTACATCTGTCCTAGAGTCAGCTGCTCTAGTGCTGACCCACATCTTCGCTCTGCGATATTTTTCTTTGATCGGTCTGTGTAAATACACTTTTCATGACAGAATGATAGTTTTGGTGTCATTTTAAAGCTGAATAGTTGTACTTTATCACAGTATGTTAAGAAAAGGAAAACAAAGAAATTAAAAAGTCAAAATGGCAAGTTGAAGTTAGACAAAAACCAAAGATTTTATATCTTGCCTTAGGAAAATATTTGCCAAGAATAAAGTTATATGTGGTAGGTGGGGGTGCCCATCATCCACTCACTCAATGTAGAGGTGCCATAAGATCTCTACACTGAGTGACAAGCCAAATGGTTTCCTGTACCCAGGAAACCATTTACTATGCTGGGTGGTAACCATATAACTGGGGTTTCTGGCAGGGTTAAGTGTCCCCCAGATTCCCCTATCCAAAATCACTTAATCATGGCAGTCGTTTCAAAGAGCCTTGGAGGGCCCAATACTTGCCCAGGGCCCCAACCAAATGGGCAGACTCACGTGGCCATGTGGAATGTGAGAGGTGTGAATGAGGAGAGCAAAAGGGTGGAAGTGGTGAATGTGTTCAAGAGTGCAAGATATGCTGTGATGGCACTGTGTGAAACGAAGTTGAAAGGGTGCGACGTGGAGGAGTGGGAGGGTGTGAAATGTGTAAGATTGGGAATGAATGGGCGAGGAAGATGCAAGGAAGATGTTGCTTTGTTGATGAATGAGGTGTGGCAGAGTGGAATGAGAGACTACAAATGTGTTAGCTCGAGGTGTATGTATGTCAAGTTCAAGTTTGAGAAGGTGAAAGTGGCGCGATTTTAGTGTATGCACCGTGTCAGGACAGGAGTGAGAGAAAGAAAGCCAGGTTTTGGGATGAACTGGGTGAAGTAGTGGGAGAAATGCCCAGGAGCTATGAAGTGTTTGTGATGGGGGATATGAATGGAAGAATAGGCACTGGTCCTGAGGGTGACATAATGGGTTGTTATGGAGTACCAGGAGAAAATGATAATGGGAAGAGACTACAGGATATGTGTCAGGAGAGGAGGTTGTGCATTTGTAACTCGTATTTTAAATACAGAGATGCACATAAATATACATGCTATAGAGGGAATGAGGATCGTGATGAAAGAAGCCTGATTGATTACATGCTCGTAGAGAGGTTGATGATGGGAATGGCTGCTGATATGAGGGCTGTGAGAGGACGATGTGGAGGTCTGTCAGATCATATGATTGTGGTATGCAAGACTGATATGAGAGGAGTGAGGTGGATCAGGAGAGAGAGGAGCAGTCAGGGAGAAAGACTGAAAGTTGAGAAGCTGAGGATCAAAGAATGGCAGATGAATACAGGACCAAAGTTGAGGAGGAGTTGGAAAGAGTGAATTGCAACGAAATGGATCTGGACAGACTGTGTAATGCATATAGGGGTTGCTTAGTTAGGAATGCTAAAGCGGTGTGGCAGGAGTAACAACAAAGAAGAAAGGTACGGCATGGTGGGATGAGGAGGTAAAGAGAGCGGTGGAGGAAAAGAGGAAGAAGTGGCTAAAGTGGTTACAGGATAGGGGTTCAGCTGAAATAGGAACTGAGTATAACGACAGCAAGAAGCACGTGAAGAGCCTACTGAAGAGGAAAAAGAAGGAGGTAAATGAGGATCTGGGAAGAAAAATGAACGCGAACTACTTTGAAAATAGAAAGTTATTCTGGAAAGAGATGCGCAAATGTAGAACTGAAAGCGGAAAGAAATGTGATGGTGTGAAGGATGCAGGTGGTAGATTATTAACCAATGGAGATGAAGTAAGGACCAGATGGAAAGAATATTTTGAAAGCCTGGTGAATGTGAATAGAGAGAGCAGAGAAGTGGTAAACATGATTGGTTTCGGGGGTGTGCAGAGAAGGAATGCAGTGCCAGGAGACATGACACTCGCACAGGTGAAGAGTGCTGTGAAGCGGCTGAAAAATGGGAAAGCAGCTGGGGTTGATAAGGTGTAGGCAGAGATGCTTAAGTGCAGTAGAGAGAATGGAATGAAGTGCTTGTTGGAGATATGTAAGAAGGCATGGATGAGTGAAACTGTGCCTGCAGAGTGGAAAAAGGCTGTGATTGTACCCCTGTACAAAAATAAAGGTGAGTGAAGTGAGTGCAAGAATTACCGTGGCATAAGCTTACTGAGTGTGGTAGGGAAGGTATGTGGAAGAATTATTATAGAGAAAATCAGAGAGATATCAGAAATCCTAGTGAGTGATGAACAGGGTGGCTTTAGGAGTGGCAGAGGATGTGTGGACCAAATATTTGCAGTGAGACAGATAGTAGAGAAGGGTTGTGAGAAGGACCATAAGGTAATTATGGCATTCATGGATCTGGAAAAAGCATATGACAAAGTGGACAGAGAAGGATTGTGGAATGTTTTGCGCATGTTCGGTGTAAAGGATAAGCTGCTAGGTGCCGTCAAGAGTTTTTATGATGGTAGTGAAGCATGTGTTAGGGTTAATGGGCATCTAAGTGAATGGTTCAGGATCAGTGTGGGTGTGCGACAAGGTTGTGTGATGTCCCCATGGTTGTTCAATACATATATGGATGGGGTGATGAGAGAAGTAAAAACACGAGTAATGGAGAGAGGGATGGCATTGGTAATGAATGGTGATGGGTGGAATATCTCATATTTGTTGTATGCTGATGATGCAGCTTGCAAGTACCGGACAAGAGCTTGGTAGGCTAGTGCAGAGTTTTGCTGATGTCTGTGAGCATCGTGTCTTGAGAGTAGATGTAGAAAAGAGTAAAGTGATGGTTATTGAGAGAGAAGATGACACCCAGTGCGATGTTACTGTGTATGGAGAGAGGCTGGAATTGGTAAGAAAGTTCAAATACCTGGGTACAGTGATAGAAAAGAGAGGAAAATGTGCAAAAAAAGTGGAAAGTAGAGTGACACAAGGAAGAAAAGTAGCTGGTGCAATGAAGGCCTTGATAAGAAACAGAGGCTTGAGTGTTGCAGCTGCACGAGGCTTACATGAAGGAGTGTTACTGCCAACTTTAACATATGGATGTAAGACTATGGTGTGGCATGAAAATGAAAAGTCAAGAGTAAGAGCAGTGGAGATGGGACTGCTGAGGAATGTATGTGGAGTACAGAGGGTGGATAGGATACGAAATAATGTGATTCGCGAAAGATGCGGAGTGAGGAAGTCAGTGGACACCAGAATTGAAGAGAGTGTACTGAGATGGTATGGTCATGTGGAAAGAATGGACAACAATAGAGTGGTGAAAAAGGTATATCTGAGCGAATTTGAAGGAGGGAGGAGGCAAGGTAGGCCAAGGAGAAGGTGGAGAGATAAGGTGGATGAATATGTGAGGAAGAGAGGTTTGGAAGTCGGTGAGGCTAGGGAACTGACAGGAGCTCGGGCTGGCTGGATGAATGTTGTGAGGAGAAGTGCATGATCAGGGATTTTTGGCACCCCTTTTTAACATGGCAGCGTCTGGACTGACTCTGTCAAATATGATTATGTGACGCTACAGAACGTGGTGAATGTTTCTGGCGTATCCGATAGAGCCAGGATTCCGGGGGCTTGAATGATGAGTGAATGGAAGCGTGGTCCATTGAATTGTGCAAATTTGGGCTGTCTGGACATTGCTACTCCTCACCCTGCCCTAGGGTGGGAAAGGTCCGGATGATGATGATGATAAAGTTATACAGATATATCAATCTGGTTTGAACCATGCAAAGCTACAATAAATTACCTTTACAGTGATATGTAGTTTATGGCTTATTTATGCATGTTACTGTGCAGTAAAGCAAAAGAAAAAAGATGCACAATTTTGTATGATTCTCGGCCACATACAACATTCACTTAATGATCTTCTTCGTTGATCAGCCTGTGTAAATATACTTTTCATGATAAAAAGCTGGTTTTAGTGTCAATTTAAAGCTGAATAGCTGTACTTCATTGTAATATGTTCAAAAAAGGAAAATAAAGAAAATAATAAGTCAAAATGATGAGCTGAAGTTAGACGAAAACCAAACATTTTATATCCTGCCATATAAATTATATTTGCCAAGAATAAAGTAATAAAGATATATAAATCTGGTTTGAACCACGCAAAACTATGATAAATTACCTTTATGATATACTGTTTATGGCTATTTATGCATGTTACAGCGTGTCTTTGTTATGACACTTGAACGTGATTTATGATGAATATATTTCAAAAGTACAGTATGTGCAGCATGTGATGTGGTGTGTGGGAGGAAGAGAGGACGGAAGGGGGTGCAAGAAACAGTGTGGTGGACTGAAGAGGTGAAACAGGCTGTGGCACAAAAGAGGAATGCATACAATGAATGGATGAGTAATAGGGGCGTGGAAGAAGATGAGAGGCGGAAGAGAGAGTTATATGTAGAAATAAAGAGAGAGGTGAAAAGATTAGTATGAGAGAGTAAGAAGAGTGGATGAGGAATTTGGAAGGAGTTTGAGTGTAAAGTGGAGGGACTGTAAGAAAATGTTCTGGAAAGAGGTGAAGAGAGTAAGACAGGGTGGAAGTGAGGTTAGCACGGGAGTGAAAGATAAAAATGGTAGATTACTAGTGGAGAAGGGAGAAAAAGTGAGCAGATGGAGAGAACACTTTAAGGAATTGTTGAACATACAGGATGAAAGGGATGCAAGTATAAGTGGCTGGGGAACGGCTGAGAGAAGGAGGGAGGTGAGAAGACAGGAAGAAATCAGTAGGATAGAAGTTGTGGAAGCAATGAAGAAAGTTAAATTGAGGAAAGCCCCAGGAATTGATGGAGTGTGTAGTGAAATGCTGAAGCATGGGGGAGAGATAGTAGTAGAATGGATGTGGAAGATACGCAGATTGGCCTGGGAGGAAGGTAGAGTCCCGGAGGATTGAAAGTCAGGTATAATTATTCCCTTGTACGAAAGAAAAGGGGAAAAAGAAGTGTGTGGTAATCATACAGGCATTTGTCTTCTTAGTATAATAGGAAAAGTGTATGGTAGGATACTTATTGACAGAGTTAGAAAAAGAACAGAGGAATTACTTGGAGAAGAACAGGAAAGTTTTAGGAAGGGAAGAGGTTGTGTAGATCAGATATTCATTCTTAGGTCTTTAGTGGAAAAGTTTCTAGAGAAGAGAAAGAAGTTGTATGCGGCTTTCATGGATTTGGAGAAAGCATATGACAGGGTGGATAGACAAGGATTGTGGAAAGTATTAAGAATATATGGAGTAGATGGGAGGTTGTTGAATGCTGTGAAGAGTATGTATGATGGTACTAAGGCTGCAGTGCGTGTGGATGGTGAACTAAGTGAATTTTCCTCTTTGAAGGTTGGGTTGAAACAGGGATGTGTCATGTCTCCATGGCTGTTCAATCTGTACATGGATGGGGTAATAAAAGAGGTACAAGGTAGGGTAGTGGATGTTGAAGTGGCCCTGGTGAGAGAGGATAATGTTTGGAAACTCCCTGTACTGTTGTTTGCAGATGATACTGTGTTGTTGAGTGAAGACGAAGGGGAGCTGCAAGGCTTGGTGGATGAGTTTGGGAGAGTGTAAGAAACAGAATCTAAAGGTGAATGTAGGGAAGAGTAAAGTGATGGTCTGTGAGAGAGGTGAAGTCAGTGAATGTACAGCGAGGTTGGATGGTGAGGAATTGGAAAATGTAAGTACTTTAAGTACTTGGGTAGTGTGATGAGTAAGGATGGAGGTTTGGAGGGTGAAGTGCTTGAAAGGGTACAGCAGGGAAGAAAGGTTGCTGGTTCTTTGAAAGCAGTGACAAGAAACAGGGAAGTGAGCATGGAAGTGAAAAAGTTACTAAATGACAGTATTGTGATACCAACTCTAACGTATGGAAGTGAAGCTTGGACGATGTTGGAAGGACACAAATCAAGAGTGACAGCAGTGGAAATGAGTTATTTAAGAGGAGCCTGTGGAGTCACATGGAGAGACAGGCTGACGAATGAGGATATAAAGGAGCGTTGTGGTGTGGATGTGGATGTGATAGGATGCGTTATGAGGAACACACTGAGGTAGTTTGGCCACGTGGAGAGGATGGAGGATGAAAGACTGACGAAGAGAGTGTATGTGAGTGAGGTGGAGGGGGGAAGAGGGAGGAGGAGGCCGAGGATGAGATGGAGCGATGGGGTGGAGAGGTATATGAGAGAGGGGGGTGTGAGTTGGGAGCAGGGCAGTGAAATGGCGGGGGACAGGGCGATATGGAGGTGATTTGTTTGTGGCCACCCCAAACTGGATTGAGGCATCTGGCACTAGATAGATAGACAGATATTTGAAAAGCACTTTAAAATGACGGGTGAATGTGTCATCGAAATCTCCGAGGTTGGATCTGAAATGACACGTGAATGCGTCATCGAAATCTCAAAGGGTTAAGTTTGTTTTCAAATATGCAATGACTGTGTGAGGACATATAATGTGATTTCAGCACCGATCTATTGCATGAAAAAATATTTTGGAAAATGGAGGTTTTGGGAAACAGGGTCTTCGGATCTGGGTGGTTGTCCTGTGTGTGTGTGTGTGTGTGTGTGTGTGTGTGTGTGTGTGTGTGTGTGTGTGTGTGTGTGTGTGTGTGTGTGATATATACAGTTTCGTTTCGTTTTCGTTTCGTTTTTAAAGGCTCCAACATGCTTGCATGTGTCGGCCTTGGTCACCTAATGGCGGCTCTCCACGCTGCACGATCCATTGCAGCCTCCCTGTTCAGTCCCTTAACCCTAAGGTCACACTTAATGACCTCGTCCCATGTCTTTCTCGGTCTACCCCTCATAACCCCACCCCCAATATTAACACTTCTCACCTTCCTCACCCAATTATCATCCCCCATCCTCTCCACATCTCCAAACCACCTCAATCTACCTCTCCTCATCACAACACCAATACACTCCAGTCCCATCCTACCTCTCAACTCTTCCATTGTAAAGCCAGCCCCTCCAGGCCTTGGACGCAGGGACGCACTGCACATCCACCTAATCATTGTCATTTCTGTACGTCTGAGCCGGTGAATATCTTCCTCCTTCACTGCCCAGGTCTCACTGCCATACAGCATTACACTCCTAACACATGCTGCATACAAAGACCCCTTAGCACGTAGGGAGAGCCCTCTCAATGTCAGGAGAGGCAAGAGCTCCCTGAACTTCTTCCAACCACTTCTCACCCTAGCCACAGAGCTAGCTCCAGCCCCACCTCCAGCACACAACATGTCTCCCAAATAACAAAACTCTTCCACACACTCAAGAGATTCACCAGCAAGTTCAATCCTTTCACGTCTGACGATCTCCACATGCTCACCCCGGCACGCCGTACACATAAATTCAGCATTATCTCGCAGTCTACCTCTGATACCACTACATCTCTTATGCACCCATTTATCACACACACCGCACAAGATGGAATTACTTCCCACGCCCTTGTGGCAAACTGCACATGGCCACTCTCCCTCGTCTTTGACAGTACCGCCACCAACCCTAGATATCATCACTTTTGTTTTATCTGCATTTACCCTTAAACCCTTTTGCCCCATACCATCTCTCCACTTCCTAAACCTTTCCTCCGCCTCCCTTTCATTTTCTGCAATCAACACCAAATCATCAGCATACAACAACTCCCACGGGAGTCCGTTTCTAAAGTCACGTGAAAGGGCTTCAAGTACCATGATAAACAACATGGGACTCAAGACTGACCCCTGATGCACACCAACATTCACGGAAAACTCATCACTCAAATCTCCATTCACTCTCACCTGGGTGTGAGCACCCACATACATGGCCATAACCATCCTAACCAGCCACAGTATATATACGACAACGACGACGACGACGACCATCATCATCATCATCATACTGTACTAAAGACCACTGGTATTTGTTCATTAGGCAAATTATGAAAATCATTACATTTCTAAATGCAAGTTACACTCATACCTTTCACAACAAACTTTAGTTAAAATTTACCAGTTATGCTAAATGAATCATGATATTAACAGAGGTGACCGGACAACTGAACCATTGACTACTGAACTAGTGGAAAACTGAACCAGTGACAACTGAATAGCAGGCAATTGAACCAGTTGACAATGGTTAAAAATTTACTGAGAAACATATTCATCACTGTGAATGTTATAGTAAAATAAAGTGTAATATAAAAACATGTACCAGAGGATAAAGAATATGAAATTTTATAATTATGGTGCATTAGGCTGGGTTGGGTTAGGGTAAAAATTTATTGAGAAACATATTCTTCATTGTGAATGGTATAGTAAAATAGTATATAATATAAAAATTGTGTACAAGTAAGCAGTGCTTCAAGTGCAAAATGTAGAAAAATCACATCCAGGGCACTACAGTGTTCCTTATTTACAACACTGCTTCAGTTGTGCAATAGTTCAAGTCATTTGTTCGACTGTCATTGGTTCAGTTGTCCGGTGTCGTATGCACAGAGTGACTTACGTAGGAAGTTACCATTCCCTTCTCTGTTTAGCCTAAATTAATCTAACCTACCCTAACCTTATCCTAGAAATATTTAGCTTAAATTAACCTAAACTAACCTTAATTCATGAAATGACTGATTTCACAATCTGCCCATAACATCCACCGTTGACATAACTCATGCAGTAGCTCTTGATATTTCTAAAGCTTTCGACAGAGTATGGCACCGTTCCCTGCTGTCCAAACTCCCTTGCTATGGACTAACGTCTTTTGTTCCTTTGATTTCTTCATATCTTAGTGACAGGAAAATACGAGTAAAAGTAGATGATGTATATTCCAATTTTCACTCAATTAATACCGGCGTGCCGCAGAGGTCAGTTCTGGTGCCAACCCTATTCCTGGTTCATATTAATGATCTCTTATCTGTCACCCACAATCCCATCCACTCATACGCAGATGACTCAACACTACATTGTTCATTCACACTCAGACACCCATTTACAAAGTCTATCATCTCTACCTCTCAACTCAATACAGCCATCTCCATAAATCAAGACCTATCTACAATCAGTGAATGGGGACAAAACAACCTTGTTTCATTTAATGCTAGTAAAACTAAATATATACAATTTACTAATAGACAGATATTGCCAGATTCGTACATTGCCTTCAGTGCTACTAATATTTCCATCTCCAAAAGTATTGAAATTCTTGGCATCTCGCTTAACAATGCCCTCAGCTGGACCTCTCATGTTAGATCACTTGCTAAAACCACCTCAAAAAAACTTGGATTATTGTACAGAGTCCGTAACTTCTTCACTGATGAGCAGTTAGCTATAATTTATAAGAGTCATGTGCACGCTCAGCTTGAATATTACTCACCCTTGTGGAATGGATGTGGAGAGGTTGCATTAAAACAACTAGACAAAATTCAGAACAAAGCTGTTAGAATTATTAACAACCCTGCCATTACAAATAAACTACCTCCCCTGCAAGTAAGAAGGAATGTTGCCTCCCTTGCATTATTTTACAGATATTTTTGGCAAATGCTCAGACGAAGTTGTGTTCATGGTGCCATCTCTCCATGCCTTCCCTCGTGCTACACTGGCATCTGGTAGCGCTCATGACCGGAATGTCACTCAGCCATATTGCAGAACTTCTGCCTATCAGAATTCTTTCATTCCCCAAACTGCATCTCTCTGGAACTCGCTTCCCCAGAGTTGTTTCCCTCCAAATTTCAACCCACAGCTGTTTAAGTCTAACTGTTACAGATATTTTATGAAAAGAGGACACCAGTAATCTGATGTATGGATTATCTTTTCTTTATTCAATAGTTTTTCCTTCCTCCGTTGTTATTTAAAAGAAAAAAAAAAAGTATATATTTATTTATATTATCTGAGTGGGAGTGCTCACGATCCACTCACTCGATGTAGTGCTGCTGTCAGGTGTCTGCCATTTCCTCTCCTCCATCCTTCTTTCCTTCCATCCTCTTTTGTCTTCCTTTCCTTCATTCTTTCCTTGTCCTTCTGCCCACGGGTAACTTTACACTCGCTCTTCTGTCTTTCTTTCCTTCATTCTTTCCTCTTCCTTCTGCCTGTAGGAGTGACAAGCCAAACGGTTTCCTGTACACCAGGAAACCATTTACTACACTGGGTGGTAACCATATAACCAAATTATGGCGCCTGGTGGTTTAGTAGATAGTTATTGCGCTCCAATCGGACTGAGCTGGTGAAGGTTTATATCCAAAGAGTGGTTGGGGTTGATTGCTCATGTAATGCCACTCAGGGATGAGTGAGGCTGGTCACTCTCATCTTAACCCTTAGACTTACCAATGATGACTTGGGTCGTCATGCATTTGTCAACCTCTGACGTCAGTATGACGACTTTGCCCATCATCCGATGTAAGCTCTAAAGAAATATTTAGGAAGTTGTCGTTTTTGTTGGATGATGGGCAAAAGTGGGTGGAGCTAAGCCTGCCACAGCTGGTGCATGGGTGCTTACTTGGTTTGCTTGGCTCAGTGTGGTGTGAGGTTCCTCACAGGTAGGATGTACACCTCTTGACTTCCTGCCAAACACTTATGCTCCTTTTTCTCACGTATATATACGGTGTTATTATTTAAGAAAATACAACAAATTATGCATTATTGAAAAGGAAATTTATTCTGCTACGTATTGAAGCAAAAAATATTATTACTTCTTGAATAGTTTTTTTGGGGCAAATATTTTTTTAAAGAACAGTGTAACTCTAGCATGTCAGCTAACTTCAACTCACTTTTTTTGCTTTTTATTTTGTATATATTTTCTTTTTGAACAATGTACGACAGAGCAAAAGTCTTCATCTTCAAAATGAGACCAAAGTGGCCTTTCTATAATGAATAGTAACTTTCCTATGAGCGTTAGAAGTAAAATATCTCTACGCGACTGTTCTGAAAGCTCTTGAGCAAGAGACACGCGCCACAGCCAGAATTTACGCTCACCCCTTTACAGGATAGAGTTAAATGTCGGGATCAACTACCTAGCTCCGGGCTCCTACGCTCCTCATGGGGAAATGTAGGGTTGGATGATGGATGGATCTATATATCGACCTATAATTACCTATAGGTCGATAAAACATCCAACTATTTCCCTGACACATGTACAGTATTTCATAAAATGTTGTTGACAAATGGCACAATATTTGAGATAATATGCAGATACTTTCAACACAGCAGCTAAAAGGGCACTCGGAGCATGCACACTTATAGAGAGTGTGCAAAAAGAAATGGGCGCGGAAGCGCGTGCTCATCTATTTTTGCCATAACTGACATCACCGGTCTCATTAGTCGACTGTTTGTCAGGGTATGATTGATCGTACGTCAGGCATTCAAGCAGAGATCCCTCTGTATGATAAGGCCCGATATGATGAGCTCAGTGTGCTTGCAACTGTGACAGGGGAAGGATTGTGTGACTGCCTCTCACGTTTCAACATGCTGTCACACCCTGGGTCGTGTGTGTTTTCCCCCCCCAATAGGCGTTATTATGGTCAGAGGCAAAAACTTAACGTCTGAGCAGTTATCTACGATAACTATGCTGTGTAGGGATGGTACCTCCAACAATGAGACTGCACGCTTAACTGGAATTAACATCAAGACAGTGCGTCGTTGGACAAAGCGCTTCCGTGATGGCGGCGACAGCACCCCACTGCACCACAAGAAAAAATCTGGCAGGCCCTGAAAAGTGACTCAACGCACTTTGCATGTACTCAGAAGACAAATAGAGAGTAATCCTCGTCTAACAGCAAGACAGTTGAAGGAAAATAACCCGGTTTTCTTAAGAAATGTCAATGTTAGAACAGTACGACACGTTTTGCTCCACAGGCTCGGCTACCGCTCACACCGGCCTCGCAGGAAGCCACTAAGAACTTATGCCAAGCTCGCCTTAGGGTCGATTTTGCCAGGCGCTACTTACAGTGGGATGTTGCCAGATGGCACAAAGTGCTGTGGACAGACAAGGCAACCTTTACTGTGACTGGAAATAGGTGTGGAAATGTGAGGCGCTGCCGCACCAGCAACCCTCTCGCGAATAAATACATTGCTGCTACCACTAAACACCCTGATTATCTGATGGTTTGGGGTGCTTTTAGTTTCTTTGGTGTTGGTGAGCTAGTGTTCTTTAATAAGAAAGAAACTGTGAACAGGTATTCCTATCTTGAGCTTCTCTTAGAGCATTTGCCAGAGTGTTTCCGCCAGTGTTGCGCTAACTTTTTCATGCAGGACGGTGCGCCTGCACACACCTCAAAATATGTAACTAAGTGGTTAGATGATTGTGATGTAAGATACTTCAAGGACTGGCCTGCTAATTCTCCAGATTTAAACCCAATTGAAAACCTGTGGTCAATCGTCAAGCACCGGTTAAGGGGCCAGGACACCCCAACACTCGACAAGCTCCGCACCACTATCACGGATGAGTGGTGCAATATTCCACTCAACATCATCCAGAACCTTGCCTCATCAGTCTCTTGCCGTTTATGAGCATGCAAGAAGGCTAAGGGATGGAGCACGAGGTATTAGAAGTGGTAAGTGTTAAAATTTACTGTGTTTTATGGATGTAATAGGGTAACTTTTGGTGCTCACTCAGAACTCAGAGCCACTGCCCAATTCTTTTTGCCGCCAGATATATATATATATACAGGTTATCCCTTAATTCACGCGAACTTTTTTCACGCGATTTCGGTTATCCACAAATTTTTCGTACAATAATTAAAACAAAATTATAGTATTCAAATAAGTAATTTCAATATACAAGAGAAATAAATAAAATATAAAAAATGCCTACCTGCTGCCCGTGTGCACACATATATGTATGTGTGCATGTGTATGTGTGTGTGTGGGAGCCTGAGAGGTCGGTCTACCATGCACCACACAGTCAGTCTGAATCCGACGGTTGAATCATACATGGCTCGAGATCGAGAATCGTTATTTGTGGCTTATTTTTCTGCCTTCCAGTGATTGCTTGCCTTGTCTGCCAACATGGGGCCTAAGCGTAGTGCTAGTGATCCATGTGGTAACTCACCAAAGCGGCTGGTAAAGTGGTGTCACTGACAAAGTTAAAGTGTTAGACAAACTTCAGGGTGGAATGTCGAACCAATTCTCCATCAGGACGATTCCCCATCATTTATTTACATACCAGTTTATTTAGCACAGTACACTAGTTTTTTACCTATATGAATTATAAAATCCCCCTGAAAATTAGTTATTAAAGTATTAATTATTCAATAATAAGTATATTAACAGAATGACGGGGAACTGTCCATGTTTTGACGGTGAATTGTCTCAGAACTGTATGTTTGGGGTGAGTCAACTGTTCATACAATAAAGAAGGAGAACGTAGCATATGGGAGACAGTGACGGCTAGTGCACCAGACTGCTGAAGTGTCTCCACCTACGCCTGTGAACTGTCTTGGAACCGCATGTTTGGGGTGAATCAACTGTTCATACAATAAAGAAGGCAGAATGTAGCATACGGGAGGCAGTGAGGGCTAGTGCACCAGACTGCTGAAGTGTCTCCACCTACGCCTGTGCTTGTCAGGTTTCAGTTTTAAATTTCTTACATTTTTGTTGTTTTTAATACTTTATGCTAGTTTATAAGGTGTATGTAGTGCATAAACAGTATTATGCAGACGTAATATACGTATAGGCATGCGTAATTATGTGCACACATGGGCAGAACATATACGCGAATTTACCACATACGCGAAGGGTCTGGGAACCTAACCCTCGCATGAATTAAGGGCTTACTTGTATATATATATATATATATATATATATATATATATATATATCTATTGCCAGACGCCTCAATCCCGTTTGGGGTGGCCACAAACAAATCGCCCTGTCCCCCGCCATTTCACTGCCCTGCTCCCAACTCACACCCCTCTCTCTCATATACCTCTCCACCCCATCCCTCCATCTCATCCTCGGCCTCCCCCTCCCTCTTCCCCCCTCCACCTCACTCACATACACTCTCTTCGTCAGTCTTTCACCCTCCATCTTCTCCACATGGCCAAACCACCTCAGTGTGTTCCTCATAACGCTTCCTATCACATCCACATCCACACCACAAGGCTCCTTTATATCCTCATTCGTCAGCCTGGCTCTCCATGTGACTCCACAGGCTCCTCTTAACCCCTTAACCGTGGGGCGTCACTTTTGTGACGCTTGGGAGCATGGGATCATACCGCGGGGTGTCACTTTTGTGATTCTGTGATATTTTGAATTCACCCGGGCTTTCAAGTGGTGGCTTGTATCACCTATCAGTACTGCCAACGTCCAACACTAGTCAGCACTCCTAAACTCATCTGTACTCCCATCCATTGTTGACAATTTAGCCATTTATCCCCGTTCTTGACTCCCCTTTCTACCCCCCCTCCATTACCCTATCCTCTCGCCTGCCCGGCCGTGCTACGCTAAGTAAATCTTCCCTGGAATTTTTCACTGATTTCATCCATTGAAATAAGCCCTATGCCCTATTCTTATACCAAATAATATATACAAGAAAGAAATAAGGTAAGTGAGAGTGCCATACACCTGGAATTGGCTAATTATCACCTGACAACACCTCACGTGCACTCGTTCACTAATTTTCGCTGTTTATTTCCCCTTGAAATATGCCATATAATCTATTTTCATAATAAATATACATATAAGGAGGGAAGGGAGAAGCCTAAGTGATATTTACATTCACCTGGAACTACCTAATTTATTATGTATTGTCTAGATTTCCTGCCAATCATTTCACTGCTATATATTAGCTGCTGTCAAGAGGCTAACGTTGGCAGTAATGCATTTCCCTAGGTAGCCCACCACCCCGGCCCACCCTTATCAGTTCACTCTCATCTTCCAATGTGAAGGTACGTCTCTTTGCTCCTGCTTACTTTAGGCACTTTTCACCCCCATGCAAAGGGCCCTGTGACCTTTACTCCCTACTAAACCTCGAGTGGAAAGAGGTAAAGGGCTGACAAATGATAAAAGAGTGACTACGATCTTTCTATTGAGTAAAATAGTGCAAGTGGAATTGTATATAATGTGTAAACAGCAAGTGAAAGTAATGAATGTAAATATACGTGAACAGTGGAAAATAGTTTTATGTTACTTCAAGTGACGGTGCCTAACACAGTGTAAATAAAATAGAAATGTAAATAACGTAAATAAAATAGAGAACGTAAATAGAAATGTAAATGAGTAGTATTATAAGAGTACGAGTATATACCCTAGGAGTAATGAAAGTGAAAGTTTCACTCTAGCATGTATGAATACTATGAGCTATGAGAGTGAAGGTGAAAGTGACATTCACTCTCAATGCTAGTATACAGGACGAGAAAGTGAATGCTACGTATTTTACTGAAAGAAATTGAATCCCTACAGTGACAATAAACTAATACTACTGAAGGAAACTTATGGATAAAGACTGTAGATATATATAAGTGTTATATAGTAATAGAAATATAAAGTGTGAGGGGTTTTATGAATAATAAATGACAGAATAACAACAGCGAACTAGCGCAAGTGGGAAGGTCATGTGCGCTCGTAATTTTCATTGCTTTCACAGTGGTTTTTATTTGGAGTATGGATCTCAAACTACTTGATAATCATAGAGTAGTGTTTATAGTGTTAATATCTGGCTGTGGTAATCATATTACGGGTTGTCGGGAAGTGTAAAGTGGAGACTTCGTTACCCAACTTCAGCGGTCTCCACAAGTCCTACGGTAATCAACGAAAGCTCAACAAACATCCCAGGAGAAAGCTGAAGGTATGTGCCATATGCATATGTAATTTTAATATTCTAGGACTAATAACTGATTTTTGGGAAATATTTTTTGAGAGTCTGTCGGAGACCGAATAACCCCACGGGAGACGCAAAACATCGGGAAACGTGCCCGCGGTGTAAGGGTTAAATAACTCATTTCCACTGCTCTCACTCTTGACTTGTGTCCTTCCAACAACATCCAAGCTTCACTTCCATATATATATAAATATATATATATATATAATGTGTATGTGTGTGTGTATGTGTTTGTAACAAGCCAAATGGTTTCCTGTACATCAGGAAACCATTTACTATGCTGGGTGGTAACCATATAACCAAATTTTGGCGCTTGGTGGTTTAGTGGGTAATTACGGCACTCCAATCGGATTGAGCCGGTGAACATTTTATATCCAAGGGGTGGTTGGGGTTTATTGTTCACGTAATGCCACTCAGGGATGAGTGAGGCTGGTCAATCTCATCTTAAATGTCAGGACCAACATGCCTAGCCCTAGGCTCCTACGCTCTTCATGGGGTAAAGTAGGATTGGATGATGGATGTGTGTATATATATATATATATATATATATATATGGAGCCTCTGTGGTACAGTGGCAGAGTGCGTCTCGCACGCTGGTGGGAGGTGGGTTCGCCTCCTGCCAGAGTTGTAAAAACTTTGGGTTCACTGAGCCACTCACCACTTTGGCGGACACAAGGGGTGCTGTGGTTGAACCAGTGTTGCATACTAGTATGCTTGCACTCAGTTGGCTTAAGGCGGGCCAATTACACTTGGTTCAGACTACACAAACATCCAAAGCCACTACAACACTACAATCACACTCACAAGCACTTCTCACCCTACATACAGTCTCTACCAGACAGCCTAAGCCAATGGGTAGAGATACATTGGCTGTATCGTCCCTGCTACGGTAGGGATAGGCCGGTCCTGCAGTGGACCTCACCGGCTGATGATGATGATGATATCTATCTATCTATCTATATATATATATCTATATATATCTATCTATATATATATTGTTACGGAACAGAAAGATAATGTACACTTTAAGTGAGAATACTAAAAATCACTACTGTCCCGTAAAGTTCCAGGTTCAAAACAAAAGAGTTAGGTAAAATTACAAGTTAAAGTTTAATGCACAAACTAACAACAAAACATTCAGGACTCATAAGGATAATGTAATGGCAAATAAACAGGATAAATATATGGTTAACTGCAATAGCCTCTATTAACACGAAATTAGCAAGAGTAAATTTATCTAAGTCAGCCCTGATAAAATGAGATACCAGATAATACTCAGTGAATGCCAGATAAATAATTACAGATACAAACTATTATCAAAAATGACTGACAGAAAGAACCCTACATGAATTACAAAAACTTCACTAGGCCTACAAATTAAACTTATGCTATACAGTACAAGAAAAAATGCAACAATTATACTCAAATTACACACAGCTGCTAGATGTTTGGAGATTTCTTGAGCACTCACAATAATAATATCTGTACAGGGGAGGACAGAGATGTGAACAAAATGAGGAGCAGATCTAAGTGGCAATGATGCAGAGACTGAGCTCATTATATAGGAGCCAGGAGAGCTTGATACAACTTGTAATAAGGACGCGCAAATGAAGCCATGGGGACATAGAGTTGACAATCCCGCTCTGGACAACAGAGAGAACGACTTACTCTACTATAACGGTAGAAGGGGGGGACTGAGGCAGAACACGCTCGTGATCAAACATGCAGCATACTGTGCGTTAAAATTACACAAAGGATGATGAAATCATAGGCTATGTAACACCTCCCCACAAAGAAAAAAGAAATTTACAAAGGAAATTTCTTATTACTCTAAAACAATCTGTACATGGCATTACAGAACATGCAAATGTCTTTCCTAATGTTACAAAACATGAGATCTCCCTAGCACGTTCAGTCATAGGTACTTGCCAGTATCCCTTTAACAAATCAAACTTACTTATGTACCTAGCCTTTCCGATCTTGTCTATGCAATCTTCCACACGAGGGAGAGGGTAAGTGTCTGTTTTAGTTATCTGATGAACACGTCTGTAGTCGATGCAAAGCCTCTGTGACCCACCTGGCTTAGGGACTAGAGTGACAGGAGAACTCCACTCGCTCTGACAGGGCTCAATCATCTTGTGGTCCAACAGGTAGCCAAGCTCCTTCTGGATGAAAGGAACTTTCACTGGGTTCACACGGTAAGGAGGCAATTTAATTGGCTTTGCGTCTCCAACATCGACATCATGCATCAACACAGTGGTTCTTCCTGGAGTGGCACGGAACACTTGCGGGTACTCCTGCAGTAATGCCGAAAACTCCTGCCTTTCCTTCGGAGGTAGATGAGAAAGCTTAGTCTGGAGATCATTCATGATATCAGGATTCTTCCCCAAACTATCACTCAGGCTCATACTGCATGGGAGAGCTTCACTTGCAGACTCGGGTGGAACAGCTACAGTGCAGACTGGATTATTTTCGTCCCGCCTGTGATATAACTTTAGCATGTTGATGTGACATAGTTGCTTGCTCTTTCTACGATCTGGTGTGGCGATGACATAGCTGACATCACTGAGTTTCTTCTCCACGAAATAAGGACCACTAAACTTGGCTTGAAGAGGTTGCCCATGAACTGGTAGCAGAATCAAAACCTGATCTCCTGGCTGAAAGTGGCGTAACCTGGACTTCTTGTCATACCAAGTCTTCATCTTCTCCTGAGCAGCTCCTAAATTCTCTCTCGCCAGCTGTGAAGCAGTGGACAGCCGTTCTTTGAACTTCATCACATACTCCAGCAGGTTGACGTCATCTTCCTCCGACAGCCAGCATTCCTTGAGTAACTTAAGGGGTCCTCTTATTTCATGGCCAAACAGTAGTTCAAAAGGTGAGAAGCCCAGTGATTCATTTGGAGATTCTCTTGCAGCAAACACAACGAATGGAAGACCTTTATCCCAGTCTTTCTGATGTTCCAAACAGTATTTCTTGAGCATCGATTTGAGTGTTTGATGATATCTCTCCAACGCTCCTTGGGTCTGGGGATGGTAAGCTGAAGACGTGATCTGGGTGATGCCCAACTCTTTCAGAGACTGCTTGAAAACGTTTGACATGAAATTACTTCCCCGGTCTGACTGTACCTCCTTAGGCAGACCAAACTTTGTGAAGAACCCCAGCATTTCCTTAACCACGTTCTTTGCTGAGATGTTTCTAAGTGGAATGGCTTCAGGATAATGAGTAGCCATGTCAATCATGGTCAACACATAAGAAAATCCTGAAGAAGTCTTAGGAAGAGGGCCCACAATATCCACCAACACACGGGTGAATGGCGCCTCAAAAGGAGGAATGGGAACTAGAGGTGCAACCTTTTCGGTCTGATTACACTTCCCCACAACTTGACAGGTGTGACAAGACTTACAATACCAGGAAACATCCCTGAAGATACCTGGCCAGTAGAAGTGTTTCAAAATGCGTGCCACAGTCTTCCTCACTCCAAGGTGTCCTGCCAAACTGGAATCATGAGCCACTCGAATGATATCCTGCCTACAAACATGAGGGATGACAACTTGATGTACAACCTCCCATTCACAGTCGGCTGATGCTGTTGGGGGTCTCCACTTCCTCATAAGTACTCCTGACTTTACATAATAACAAGTAGAAGCACCGGCTGACTCTTCTTCACTGTAAGCAGAGTTAGCTAGACCTTTCAACTCAGGGTCAGCAACCTGCAACTCAACCAACTCTTGACGAGACAAATTATCAACACTACGGGGTACTGCCTCATCTGGTGAGTGGTCCAAATTAGCAAGAAAAGTGTCAGCTAGGATAACATCATCATCATCATTATCCTCTAAATCACCAGTAACTTTAGACTTAGCCCTAGTGACAGCACATGCAGGGAACACATCAGGGACATCACAATCCTGGGACGCAGCCACTGGCTCACTAGACAACTGAGGAGCTGGACACACTTGACTTCCACCAATATCATTTCCATACTAAAAATCACTACTGTCCCGTAAAGTTCCAGGTTCAAAACAAAAGAGTTAGGTAAAATTACAAGTTAAAGTTTAATGCACAAACTAACAACAAAACATTCAGGACTCATAAGGATAATGTAATGGCAAATAAACAGGATAAATATATGGTTAACTGCAATAGCCTCTATTAACACGAAATTAGCAAGAGTAAATTTATCTAAGTCAGCCCTGATAAAATGAGATACCAGATAATACTCAGTGAATGCCAGATAAATAATTACAGATACAAACTATTATCAAAAATGACTGACATAAAGAACCCTACATGAATTACAAAAACTTCACTAGGCCTACAAATTAAACTTATGCTATACAGTACAAGAAAAAATGCAACAATTATACTCAAATTACACACAGCTGCTAGATGTTTGGAGATTTCTTGAGCACTCACAATAATAATATCTGTACAGGGGAGGACAGAGATGTGAACAAAATGAGGAGCAGATCTAAGTGGCAATGATGCAGAGACTGAGCTCATTATATAGGAGCCAGGAGAGCTTGATACAACTTGTAATAAGGACGCGCAAATGAAGCCATGGGGACATAGAGTTGACAATCCCGCTCTGGACAACAGAGAGAACGACTTACTCTACTATAACGGTAGAAGGGGGGGACTGAGGCAGAACACGCTCGTGATCAAACATGCAGCATACTGTGCGTTAAAATTACACAAAGGATGATGAAATCATAGGCTATGTAACAATATATACTATATATATATATATATATATATATATATATATATATATTACTGTTAATTTCTCTGTGAATTACAAAATTATTTCCAGAAGTTTGACATATTCATAGCAACAGTACTGATCTGCTAGTCCCCAGAATTTACAACATTAAATGTATGGATAAAGTTGCATATTCTGGAGCACATTCTTGACATATCACAAAAACTAACTGTATTTGCGCTTTTTATAAAAAGATAATTATACTATGTGGTCTTGTGGATTAAGGCACTTCTATCAGGTGTGTCCCATAAGGGTTTATGTGAGGGAAGGTTAGGGTTTACTGAAAATAATGACACTCAAGGAAGTGCAACTAGTCACCCTTGCCTTGAATATGTCTTGATTGACTTTTGTAGCTCTGGGTTGTGATGCACAGCATGATGTAACAATGGACTGCGTGACTGATGGATAAACAAACAGACTGGCCCATGGCAGCTTCATGCGTTTGCTGTCATTTCCACTTTACCATATACTCCTTGCATCATTGCTGTGGAATAAAAAAAACATCATATCATTATTTACACTAAAAGCAGTGCAAAGTATAAGTGGTTGGGGAATGCCTGGGAGACGAGAAGTGAGAAGGGAGGAAGAGATGAATGTGTGAGGCACTGAAGAAAGTCAAAATGAGAAAAGCCCTCCAAAGTGATGCTGTTGAGAGAGAGAGAGAGAGAGAGAGACAATATTGACTTGGGTCAAATTTTCAACCAATACAGAATGACACTTACTGATGATCTTATGGAACAATTATGGGGGAGATCATTTTTGTTTGTATTGCAGGGACATGAGTTATTGCTGCTCCATAAGAGCTAAGAACTGGACCCATGCTGATGTAGCATTTTTAAAAACTCAAATTAGCCCTAGATATTATTATTACCTCCTGCAGTTAATAGGTCAAGTCCTGGGACATCATGTATATGGATGGTGTTATAAATGAGACACAATGTAGGACTGTCAATGTTGGAGTGTGCTACGTGAAAGTGGGTAAGGTTTGGAAACTGCCTGTACTGCTGTTTGCTGATGATACTGTATTATAATGGGAAGATGAATGGGTTTCAGAGTCTATGTAAGAAACAAAATCTAAAAATGAATGTAACTAAGAGTAAAGTTATGGTCTTTGAGGGAAATGAAGTAACAGAATGCAGAGTGAGGCTGGGTGGTCATGAAATAGGTTAAGTAAGTGTTTTCATATGCTGGATTTATGTACAGCAGTCTGATGAGCAATTAGAGGATGAAGTGCATCATAAGGTACAGCAGGGAAGAAAGGTTGCTGGTTCAATGAAAGCAGTAATTAAGAATTGGGAATTGAACAAGTAGAAAGTCTCTTCATGGCAATATAGTACCGTGATCCCCACTCTAACAAATGGAAGTGAAGCTTGGCCCCTGTTTGAAGGACACCAAATCAAGAGTGGGAGCAGTGGAAATTAATGGTCTGAGAGAAGCATGTGGAATTATGTGGAATGAGGCACAATAAGGAAGTGAAAGAATGCTGTGGTGTTGTGTGGGTGTGCTGTAACGAATTAGGAGAAATACTATGAGATGATTTAGTCATGAGGTGAGATGGAGAATAAGTGACTGATTAAGAGAGTGGTTATATGGTGGGGGAAAGGGACAGCGGGAGGCTGAGGATGAAGTGGTGGGACAGGATGGAGAGACATCCAAAAGGGGTGAAACTGGAAAGGGCAGCCTGATGGCCAATGACAGAGTGACATAATATTCATCTGTGGCCACCCCTTATGGGATTAAGGTATCAGGTGACAGATGTATAAAAAATCACAGGCCCAACTCAAACTCCTCTACTTTTTTTTTTACACATTACCCCCACCATAAGCAAACTAGTACTTTCAGTCAATAATCATTATACTGTACTGTGCAAACACACTCTTACTCTCTCTCCCTGTCACACCACAAGACATAATTTCAATATATTTAAGATGATGTTTGTGTCATTACTATACTCTGATGAAGGAAGAACTTGGTGGGAATGGAGAAGAAGTTCTGAGGCTACATGAAGTACCTACTATACTGCAGGAGTGAATATTCTACTGAAGAAAAATGGGAGAAATGGAGTTCCCCCGAGCTAAGCCCTGTATTGGACTATATAGCCCCGCTAGGGTTACAGGAGGGAGCTACCCCTCCCGGCACGGCAGCCCGGGCGAGGCTCGAACTTGCAATCCCCCGATCACAAGTCCAGCGCGCTACCACTGTGCTACCGCGCCCCCCTATTCTACTGAAGAGAAAGTGAATACTGTACTGCTGATGGAGTGGGTACTGTACCACAATAGGAGCAGCTACTGTACTACAGAAGGACTGACTACTAGAGGGAGTGATTTGTACTAAAGGTAGTGGCTATTGTACTGCTGAGAAAGTAGCTATTTTATTACAGGAATGGCTATTTACTATATTCAAGGAATTTGTGTTCATTTATTTACCCATTTGGTGTGAGGATTCTCTTGGGAATGAAGAAGCTTTGTAATGACCCTGATCATTTCATATCTCATTGATGATTTCTCATGACACATTCAGCTGATCAGCAACAATTGGGATGTTACTGAAGTCATTCATCATCAGATCTGAAGGGTGACCAGAGTGCATATGCTTGTTTCTCTCCTTTTACTCTTGTTGGGGAAGGAAGTTCTCAATTATGTCTCTGTCATCATCTCTGTACCTTAATTCACAACCTTGGCCCTATCACAATAAAAAATGACTAACACTTCTCTGATAATTGAAGGTGTTCTAGGAAAAATTGTTGTTGTTGATGTCATTGCTTAACTCTGGTCTGTCTGGCTGAGCAAACCCACTGACCACCAGTAAGCAACTGCTTCTGTGAGGCCAGCCTACAGGTACAATAATATATAGAACATACAATGTATAGGAAACCAGCATCCCCTTGTGGTGGACAGTGCCTCATCAGGGTTACACCAGAGTCCACTCCCATGATGAGGTGCAAGGATATAAGAAGTCTGGCTCCTGAATGGACAATGCAGCTGCCTTGTTCCACTGAGGTATGTAGATGGAACATATATAGTATTCAGCCCAGAGAAGACAGACACCCCTGCCCTGCAAAGTCCCGGGCCACCACTGGGCAAGGTGTAGCACCGGTTAGCTCATTTAAAACGTAGTAGGTAGGTGGTTGTCCTGGGAGGTTCTACCATGAGAGTGACATGGGGCCAAGGTCCAGTAGCTGGCCTTCTTCAACACTCCCAAGCAAGGAATTCAACCATATTTATCAAGTCGTTAAAGTCTGGGATAGGCGTACAGCTCATACTTATCTCCTATACACAGCTCATCCTCTTGGGGACTATGCCTCCTCCATTTTCCCTGCGTATTGCCATGCGGAAGAACCTTGTTCTGACCACTGCAAAGCACTGTCTGCCACAGGAAAGCCGCCACTTGCTCGTAATCAATGGGTCTGCTTGGGCAGACAGATCAGGTTACAGCAATACACTCTGGGTACATAGCATCAACATGTGTAGGTTCCACATCAGCTCCAGTTTATCTCTAAAGAGTTGGAGGATCCGAACCAAATTTTATCATGTACAAGGCTCCATAACAGTTAACTATCATGGTTCATTTTCTTTTTTGCATTTTATCACTTTATTTTCACTGTGACATGTTAGGTAGCTGTGTGAGTGAAGACAAACATATACTGTAAATACAAGAAATCCTAAACATAACTTAAGCTTAGGAGAGTTTTTAACTATGGTTCCGGATGAGTGTGGCTGGGGCAGATCACTTACAGGTGGCATCAGTCCTGCAACTGCACTTCTGCTTCTTACATGCTCAACACCAAATTCTTCACAATAACTATTGCATTACATTACTTACAAGAAAAGCGTACACTGTAGTCTGCTGCTGGCAAGTTTGATCAGCTCTATTTGCTCAGGATGAGTGAGGGTGGGGCAGATTACATGCATGTAGCATTTCCTTTTCATCTGTATTTTTGCATCTGATAGTTTTAGCACCAACGTCTGCACACCTTCAGGGGTCAGGTTGCTCCGTGGGAACAACAGACTGTTGCACTGCCTGTAAGATAAAAGTTTGATGGAAGACATACACTCATAGGGAAAAGCTGTTTACTGGGGATACAGACTAGTTTCAGTCCCACTTGCTCCAAGTTGGGCTGAAATTGTTTAATCTCCCAAATATGCTACTGGGTTATGTCTCAATATGTGACTATAACTCTTCCATCTAAACAATTCATTGCACTGTCACTGCAGGGGCAGTTGCTTGCCAGTGGTTGATGGGTCTCCATAGCTAGATGGACTGGGGTTGATCATCGACAGCATCTGCACTGTCATCATAAGAAAAGTTTATAACTCAATTATGACTCTGCATGCACTTTTCTTAGGTGCTTATGACTTCTGATAAAACATATACTGTACAGCAAGAGAATCTGTTTGCTGATGAATGATGAATGCTGAGAGGTATGAGGCATTAATTCTGTATTAACACAAAGTGCATGTTCATCAAATTTAAGTGTGACATATATGTGTTGTAAGTGGTATGGGGGATGATAAGACTCTAGTTTTGGGAGGGGACTTAAATGGTCATGTAGGTGAAGCAGCTCATGGATATGAAGGAGTACATGGGGGATGTGCATATGGTACAAGAAATGAGGAAGGGGAAAGGATACTTGAGCTTGGGGAGGCAATGAATATGACTGTGTGAAACACTCATTTTAAGAAAAGAGAGAGTAGGATGATTACATACAAGTTTGGGGGAAACAGCAGCCACACAGACTATTTCCTGGTCAGAAGGGTTGATAGGAGGTTTGTAAGGGATGTTAAAAGTTACAGGGAGAAAGGAGTATGTGCAGCAACACATGTTTTTGATGCGTGACATGAAACTTAAGGAGCGGGTGATGAAAAAGAGGACTTATGCACCTTGGAGGACATTATGGAAGTTGAAAAACCAGGTAGTAAGGGATGCCTTCTATACTGAGACGAGTAGAGTGGTGGCTGAACAGGGAGACCTTGACAGAAGTGTTAATGAACAGTGCATAGCCCTCAAGAACAACCTCTTAAGAGAGTATGTGGATGGACAAGGACCCCTCCCTCCCCAGACATAAAGTAACCAGTAACCTGGTGGTAGGATGAGGGTGTATAAGTTGCAGTTAAGGAGAAAAGAAAGCTTTTCTGGGAATGGAAAAAGGGTGGCAACAAAGAGGAATACTTGGCTGCCAAGCATAGGGCTAGAAAAGAGGTTTACAAGGCAAAGTTTGAGTCTCACAGACTTTTACTTGATTACCAAAATGATGTTTATGTTAGTTATTATTATTATAGGGGGTCTTAATTATTAACTAACATAAAGCGAACAACTCATCATTATATACAGTACGTGGATGGTGTTTTGATCAATACTCGGTATAAATATCTGAAGGCCTAAAATAAATATGCTGAGTACTTAGCTGTAGTGTTGATGATACTAAGTGCTGAATGATGAAGTCCAGGGATCGTGACAAGTTTGTTTACTGTCTGGTGGCAGGGAGAGAACTGAATAGTCTGGTGGCAAGGAGAGAACTGAACTTTCTGGTGGCAAGGAGAGAACTGAACAGCTTCGAGCAGCTTGGTGCGCGAAGTAAATGAACTTAAACTTATCAATGAATATATAATTAAATATGTTGTTTTGAGCATGACCATATTTATCTCTACTGATAAATAATATCTTACCTAACATATACAATACAAGAATTTATTTACAATAAAATGTGCTGTCGTGGGCGGGAAACTCAAATCCGAAATCCACGACATACTCCCCTGCCCAAAATATGTACAATATTTACAACTGTCCCGTCCCAATCAGGGTAAGCCAAAGTTAGGAGGAACCAAGAGCAGTCCAATGTGATGTCCTCCAAGGGGCATCACATCGGTCATTTATGTGTGTAGGGGGATGTTGGGTTGCGCCAGTTTGACTGTCATCTTCTTTCATTTCTAAATCAATTTCTAGTGGATACAGCTTAACCACCAGCGTAGTGGTCAAACCGGCACTTGTCCTTAACTGCACTACCCTACATTCTTGATTGGGACATGTAACAATTTGGTGACCCGACCTAGTCGCCAAAGAAGTCGAGGCCCATCATCGTGTATCAGCACGACGTCCCCAACTTGAGGCGCTGCCTTCCCTTTCTTGGATGGCAATTGACGATGTTGCTCCCTGTGTGATACTAGGTAGTCAGTGGCCCATCTCCTCCACAGATCTCATGCGATCTTTGTCACGTATAGGAGACGTCAATTTATTCCCGAATTAGTCCGCCAGGTGACATCCGTGAGATCATCATCCCTGACTTCCTGTTTCGGGAACTAAGACACCTCCCATTAATAAGTTGTGAAGGAGTAATAGGGAGTGGATCATCAAGTTCACCATATGTATATCCAAGTGGACGGTCATTGACTGTGGCCTCGAGCTCCAATAATACAGTATCCAACTTTTCACGAGTTACTAAAGCTCGACCCAATACCTTTCGCAGGCCAGCCTTTAGGATGCCTATCACTCTTTCCCAGATGGCACCAAACCATGGCGCCCTGGCCGGTATAAACCACCACTCACAGTCTACTTTTACCAATTCATTCTGTAACCTTGGATCGTTTTTTAACTACCTCAATACACTGGCTCCACTTACAAATGCAGTGGCATTATCACTAATTATGAGTTCAGGGAAGCCTCTCCTGCTACAGAACCAACAGAAGACATGAATGAAGGACTCACAGAAGAAGTTTGACACCGTCTCGATGTGTATAGCCCTAGTAACTGCACAGGTAAACAATACTACATATAATTTTCCTACAGTACCCTTCTCTTTAATGGGTAGAGCACCTGTGTAGCCTACTCCTGTTACTTGAAATGGATTCACTTCCTGAACCCTAAAGTACAGTAACGGCAGAGGCTGAACAGCACTATATGGGGCACCGTGTAACCTTTTACAAGTTATACATCTTCTTAAAACTTTCTTTACAACTTGTCTGATCCTAGGAATCAAAAATCTTTGTCTTATGTTACTTACGACATAACTTACTCCACTATGGCTACATACCTTGTGGCAGTTATTCAGAGAGGAGAGCCGCTAACCTATATTTACTAGGTATTAAGACAGGGTACTTTGCTTCATCCTTTAACCCATTGGAGCCCAGTGTTCCAAGTATTGGACAGAACTGGGATTTTTTAAGTCTTTATAAAGTAGGGAACCCCCGGGTAGGGACCTATGAGCTTCGCGACTACGAGCCGATAGGCGGAGGGCAGTACGCTCAGTACCCTCCCAGTCCCATGCCTCACCCAGCACCCCTGGGACCCAATGGGTTAATGACTGGCAAACCTATCAGTCTCTTTAACCCACTGGAGCCCAGTGTCCCGTGTATTGGACAGAACTGGGATTTTTCAAGTCTTTATAAAGTAGGGAACCCCAGGGTAGGGACCTATGAGCTTCGCGACTATGAGCCGATAGGCGGAGGGCGGTACGCTCGGTACCCTCCCAGTGCCATGCCTCACCCAGCACCCCTGGGATCCAATTGGTTAAGTCTGACAACTGTAACCTACCTTTACAACGCAATAGCTCACCTTCCGTATAGAGGCCTAACTGCTTCACAACATTACTTGGTGTGCCCTTTCCAGTGGACAAATAATGGTAATCCTCAGGGTACTCTTCCATTTGAGCTAACCTACTTATTACTGATTCTGCTGTCCTTAATTCCGGCACTGTCAAATAAGCCGGCATTGCCTCATGTTTTCTTTGTCTCCTATCTTTCAGTGTCTTGATAAATCTCAATACCCATGCCATCACATGCCTTGTCTTCACATAAGAACCATATTGGTCCCTATTCAATATGGCAGGAAGGGTTACCGATACTGGCAATGACAGGGTCTCTTCAAGGAGACAACCCTTGGTGGCGTCCCCAACTTCCTCAAATGGACCATTTTCCAGCCACATATCTTGGTGAGGTAGCCAAGTGGGCCCTCCCCACCACAAAGAGGAACCTATTAAGGACAAATGTGACGTCCCTCTGGAAACCATATCACTGGGGATGTCCTTTGTAGACACATAACAAAATTCAGAATCAGGGACTAATGCCTTTATTTCATCAATTCTGTTCTGAACATATACAGGCAACAGTTTTTTACTAGACAACCAGTATAGGGTTATCTGGATATCCGTCCAGAGGTATATATTTTCTATGCTGAACTCGTCCACATAGGCCTCATAAATATACTGGGCGAGACGAGCTGCTAGCATAACAGCAGTCAGTTCTAACTTTAGTACAGTGAGGGGTTTAATGGGTGCTACTTTGGCCTTTGCCATAACTAATCTACAACTTCCCCTCACTAACTAGGTAGGCTGCTACACCACATGCAGTTGTGCTTGCGTCACTAAATAGATGCAGCGTGACCCTTTTACTATCAGAGACTTGGAGTAGATGGGAAGTTGTTGAATGCTGTGAAGAGTATGTATGATGGTGCTAAGGCTGCAGTGCGTGTGGATCGTGAACTGAGTGAATTTTTCTCTTTGAAGGTTGGGTTGAAACAGGGATGTGTCATGTCTCCATGGTTGTTCAATCTCTACATGGATGGGGTAATAAAAGAGGTACAAGGTAGGGTAGTGGATGTTGGAGTGGCCCTTGTGAGAGAGGATAGTGTCTGGAAACTCCCTGTATTGTTATTTGAAGATGATACTGTGTTGTTGAATGAAGACGAAGGGGAGCTGCAAGGCTTGGTGGATGAGTTTGGGAGAGTGTGTAAGAAATGGAATCTAAAGGTGAATGTAGGGAAGAGTAAAGTGATGGTCTTTGAGAGAGGTGATGTCAGTGAATGTACAGTGAGGTTGGATGGTGAGGAATTGGAAAATGTGAGTAAATTTAAGTACCTGGGTAGTGTGATGAGTAAGGATGGAGGTTTGAAGGGTGAAGTGCTTGAAAGGGTACAGCAGGGAAGAAAGGTTGCTGGTTCCTTGAAAGCAGTGGTAAGAAGCAGGGAAGTGGGCATGGAAGTGAAAAAGTTACTACATGACAGTATTGTCATACCAACTCTAACGTATGGAAGTGAAGCTTGGACGTTGCTGGAAGGACGCAAGTCAAGAGTGAGAGCAGTGGAAATGAGTTATTTAAGAGGAGCCTGTGGAGTCACATGAAGAGACAGTCTGACAAATGAGGATATAAAGGAGCGTTGTGGTGTGGATGTGGATGTGATAGGAAGCGTTAGGAGGAATATACTGAGGTGGTTTGGCCATGTGGAGAGGATGGAGGGTGAAAGACTGACGAAGAGAGTGTATGTGAGTGAGGTGGAGGGAGAAAGAGGGAGGGGGAGGCTGAGGATGAGATGGAGGGATGGGGTGGAGAGGTATATGAGAGAGGGGGGTGTGAGTTGGAAGCGGGGCAGTGAAATGGCGGGGGACAGGGAGACGTGGAGGTGATTTGTTTGTGGCCACCCCAAACGGGATTGAGGCGTCTGACAATAGATAGATAGACAGACTTGGCGGGGAAATACAATATTGGTACTGTTAATCATATCCTCATATATCCCCTGCCATTCAACCTCCATATCTTCTGGTATGGGAACATCCCATCCACATTCAAAATGCCATAGATCTTGCACAAATTTTCTTGCACAGATGGTCACCGGCAATAATACTCCCAGAGGGTCAAACACACCTGCAGTTATGCTCAACACCTCATGTTTTGTCACTACGGTGGATATACTTTCGTGTCCCTTCACCTGCAACATAATATAATCATAATAATAACATCCACTATAATAAAATTCTGCAACAAAACTAACAATTCTGAATTTTTTTCAGCATCAGACAAAAATGTGGAACTTAACTGCACTATGACTAAAATAACAGATAATTAACTTACAGCTGACATAGGCCTACCCAAATTTCAATGCTTTCGCTTTCATACAAGGGGAATAAAACTGGATATTGAGTTGTTCTTGTAACAATGACAGTGATTTTGACTGTTGCACATGCACCACATGATGACAGGGATGTGGTAGAGAAAAACAGATTTTGGGATCAAGTGAGGAGTCATTGTTTGTGATGGGTGATTTGAATGGAAAAGATGGTAAAAGTCTGGTAATGATAACAGATGTTGGTTGAAGGACTCATGTCAGGAAAGGAACATAAGCATTAATCTGCATCATCGTCATCATCATCATCGTCATCATTCAGACCTCCTTTCCCATCCTAGGGCAAGATGAGGAGTAGCAATGTCCAACAGCCAAAGTTTGCCCAAGTCAACAGGCCAAGCTTCCATTCACTCATCATTCAAGCCCATGGAACCCTGGCTCCATGAGATGGGTAAAAAAAAAAAAAAAAATTCATCATGTTCTGTAGTTTCACATATACCTATCTGACAGTCAATCCGAACACTGTCACATTAAAAAGAGGTGCCAAATCCCTGATCATGCACTTCGCCACACAAAATTCATCCAGACAGCTCGGTCTCTTGTCAGTCCTTTAGCCTCACCAACTTCCATACCTCTCTTCCTCACACACTCATCCACCATATCCCTCCATCTTCTTGACCTACCATGCCTCCTCCCTCCTTCAAATTTGCTCAGATATACCTTTTTCACCACTCTATTGTCATCCATTCTCATCACACGACCAAACAATCTCAACACACTCTCTTCGATTCAAGTGTCCACAGACTTCCTTACTCTGCATCTTTCACGAATCACATTATTCCATATCTTATCCACTCTCAGTACTCTAAATAAATTTCTCAACAATCCCATTTCCACTGCTCTTACTCTTTCATTTTCATGCCACACCACAGTCTCATATCCGTATGTTAAAGCTGGCACTAACGCTCCATGCAAGCCTTGCACAGCTGCAACACTCAAGCCTCTGTTTTTTTCCAAGGCCTTCATAGCACCAGCTACTTTCCTTCCTTGTGTCACTCTACTTTCAACTTCTTTTGAACACTTTTCTCTCTTTTCTATCACTTTACCCAGGTATTTGAACTCCCTCACCAATTCCAGTTTCTCTCCATTCTCTGTAACATCACACTGGGATTCACCTTCTCTCTCAATAACCATCACTTTACTTTTTTCTACATTTACTCTCAAGGCACAATGCTCACAGACATACACAAAACTCTGCACTAGAGTACCAAGCCTTTGTTCAGTATTTGTAAGTAGCACTGCACATCCAACATACAGTATGGCCCCGCAACAAACGTTTTTTGACTGGCGATTTCAAGTCTAGCGATAGGATAGTGTTACGTGAGAGAGATGTCCTTTAACAACCCTACACAGTAACACTTAATACCCAGGTTCAAGGTTAACAAAAAGTAAACTAACAAAAAGATTCAATGCGTGTAATTATGACTAAATAAAATAAAATAAACAATGAAAGAACAACACAAATTAAATCAAGATCGTCCCGATTATAACTGCATAATTTATCACCAACAACACTCCAAAATATAACAAAGATCACAAATGCAAATTATCCACAAAGTTAAAACACTAACTTAGTTTCCAATACAAGGGTTAACAACAACTGGCACTCTCTGGTGGATGATTAAAAACCCAGCTCCTCACTCTGTCCCATCCAAAATCACTCTCCCGATCAATCTGCCGGCTTGTGTGAAGCCACCACCGGTAGGACTTTACGTCACCCTGGTAAATGGTGCCTCGTCCAATCACACGTGAGATCCTTCAACCAATCATCACGTTCCAGCGTTGACAGTTGTATGAAAGTAAGAAAGGAATCTCCGAGTGCCACAGGCTCTGAACTGACGTCCCACTCCGATTAACTGAAGCCTCAGGTGAGCGTAGGTGATGAATGAAGCAGAAGTTGAGGTAGCTGATGCTTCAGGTGAATTAGTATTGGCAATTCACGTCACACCTCCACCGCTAAAAGAGAATACGACAGTGGAGTATTCATTCACTTCTTAAGCTCGCGACAAACAGTCAGCAAGTACATTTTGGATGCCTTTGATATGTCTTATTTCAAAGCTATATTCTTGCAGTAGTAAGCTCCACCTAGTTAATCTCTGGTTTTTATATCTGAACTTACTTAGGAATTTAAGTGGGTAGTGGTCAGTAAAAATGGTAATGGGGCCCTGGACAGATTGCAAGTATACCTCAAAATGCTGCAGGGCTAAAATCAACGCCAATAACTCCTTCTCCACAACAGAATAGTTACATTGTGCATTATTAAACTTTTTACTAAAATAGCACACTGGGTGGTGAATACCATGATGGTCCTGCAGTAAAACTGCACCTGCCCCAATATTACTGGCGTCCACTGCCAAGGAAAAGGATTTCTCAAAATCAGGAGCCCTGAGCAGAGGGTAAGTGGACAAGATATCTTTAGTATGCCTGAAGGAAGTTGCACACTCACTAGACCAAGCAAATTTCTTACCCTTCTTTAAGAGGTCCGTTAAAGGAGCTGTTAAATGGGAAAAGTTACGGATAAACCTACGGTAGTAGCCGATCATGCCCAAGTACCTCTGGACATCTCGTTTACCTGTGGGAGTAGGGAAATCTAAAATAGCATTGACTTTAGCTGTAGGACGTGCCACCTGTCCATGTCCAACCATATACCCCAAATACTGTACCTGAGATTTTATAAATTCACACTTTGAGAGATTGACAACAAGATTAGCTTCATTAAGTCTAGTAAATAACATGGCAATTTGTTGGAGATGGTCAGCCCAAGTATGACTAAATAAAATAACGTCATCAATGTACACAACACAATCAGGAATATCTCTGATGACAGAATTCATTAAGCGCTGAAAGGTGGCAGAAGCATTCTTTAACCCATAGGGCATTACCTCACAGCAGAAAGTTTGATCATTTGCTACAAAACATGATATTTCTTTAGCTCTTTGAGTGAGAGGCACCTGCCAATAGCCTTTCATCAAATCAAATTTGCTAATAAACTTTGCTGTACCAACCTGATCAATGCAGTCATCCACACGGGGTAATGGATATGTGTCAGTCTTCGTTACTAAATTAACTCTTCTATAATCAACACAGAACCTATATTCACCATTAGGTTTGGGGACAAGAGTGACAGGACTGCTCCATGGACTGATTCCACGAGAAATTAAGTTAAGGTCTAACATATAATCCAGTTCCACCTGCAAGATGCTACGCCGTTGGGGGTGAAACACGATAAGCAGGCAGTTTAATTGGCGAAGCATCACCAGCATCAATATCATGGGTAATTAATGACGTAAGTCCTGGAGAATCCTGAAACACATTTGGGCTCTGTGAAAGAATTGTGATTAACTGGGTAATTTGATCAGGTAAGAGGTGGGACAACTTAGTAGGTAATTCTCTCCAGGCTGTAGAATTCTCTCCAAAAATTCTAATACCACCAAGAGTGAATGGACAGAGTTTGTCATCACCCTTAGATGGAAGACTGACACATACAGGACTAGGAGCAGTCTGCTGCAGAGTACCAGTCCCACTGTAGGCATCTCTCACAGCAGAACACTCCAAGTCGCTCATTCCCTCTGGAGACACCATTGCAACTGTGGGAGGATCAGGAGGAGATGAGTTAGGGACCCTGTAATATGGTTTTAACATGTTAATGTGACACAGCTGATGGGGCTTTTTACGATCAGGAGTGACAATGAGGTAATCAGTCTCACCTACTCTTTTGGCTACCATGTAAGGACCTCTATACTTAGCAGTAAATGGCTGGCCAGGCAAGGGAAGCAAAACTAGCACCTCATCCCCAGGGTGGAACTCCCGAGCACGTGCTCGTTTATCATACCAAGATTTCATGTTACCCTGAGCAACCTTCAGATTACTATTAGCAAACTCCCAAGTGGAGTGAAGACGCTCCTTGAACTCCATACAGTACTTGAGAAGATTGGTTTGACACTCCTTATCAACCCACTTCTCCTTCAGCAGTTGTAATGGTCCACGAACATGATGGCCAAACACTAACTCGTTGGGTGAGAATCCTAAGGATTCTGTTGGAACTTCTCTAGTTGCGAATAATACAAAGGGTACCCCTTTATCCCAATCTCTTCCCGTCTCTTCACAATATTTCCTCAACATAGATTTCAGTGTTTGATGGTAGCGTTCAAGGGCCCCTTGACTCTCAGGATGATATGCACTGGAGGTTATATGCTCTACTCCAAACCCCTTTAGGGATTGTTCAAAAAGATTTGAAGTAAAATTACTCCCCCGATCACTTTGGACTTCTCTTGGAAACCCCATCCTGGTAAAGAATTTTAAAAGTTCTTGTGTAATCACCTTGGAAGATGGATTCCTGATAGGGATTGCTTCAGGGTACCTAGATGCCATATCCAGAATCGTGAGAAGGTAACTGTGTCCATGAGAAGTCTTTGGTAGAGGGCCAACAATGTCTATCACAACCCTAGTGAAAGGGACCTCAAACACCGGTAAGGGCACTAAAGGGGCCACAGGCACCTTTTGGTTGGGTTTGCCGGAGATCTGACAAACATGACATGTACGACAAAATTGCGATACATCTGCACACATTCCCGGCCAGTAGAAATGAGAGCGTATGCGATCTAAGGTCTTTCGGACACCAAGGTGCCCTGCTAAAGGTAAATTATGTGCAGTTTCTAAAATTAACTTACGGCAAAGTTTGGGTACAACCACCTGATGGACATCCCACACACCATGGTCAACAGGCAGGTGTGAGGGACGCCATCGTCGCCACAATATCCCATTTTTGAGATAAAAGCATTCACCTAATTCATTCTCAAGGCTATCTGCACTCACAGCCTTAGCAGCCAAGTTTTTACAGTCAGCGTCCTCCTGCTGCAATGTTACTAAACCACTAGGACAACCTGGAGGTAAATCAGGTGGCGTAACTTCATCCACTGCGCGGTACATAAATGTATCGGAAAGATCAATATCGTTGCTAATTTCAGCACCACACACCACATCCTCACTTTCAGTCATAGTTCTACTAGAGGAAACAGGATCTTTGTGCTCAAAAGGGGTTGCCACACTTGCCATTGATCTAGTGACAGCACATACCGGAAAGGCCTCAGGAATCTCTCTCTCGAGCTCACAGGTCAGTTGCTCATATACCGGGACCACAGACAGGATAGGATCCACTTTAACCCTATCCCCAGCCAAATCGTTCCCTAACAAGAGATCAATCCCAGGCATAGGTAGCTCCTCTACCAGGCCAACACTAGCTCTGCCCTTAAAGAGACCACAATCTAGTTCGATCTCCGCCAAAGGTACAGAGAAAGGCCCACCAGCACCCCTCAACACTATGTGGTGGATAGCTTGACATTTATCTGGGTTAGGATTAAGCAATAGGGACCGAGATGCTCCAGTATCTCGCAACACTTTCACCTCGTACATTCTACCAGCGATCTTAATAGTGCCCTCAGAAATAAAAGGCTTGTAGGTGTCCAAGGACGTAAACATAACACTGTTCACCGATTTGGCCTCAGAGCGCTGAGCTACACAAGCAACCACATCGCTATCCTGACCCGATCCTTGGCTAGACTCCTCAGCTCTATTGTCAGCTACCACAGCAATTGCTTTCATTCTTCTTTCATCCCTTTCCTTAGCCCAACATTTCTCTGCTGAATGTCCCACTCTACCACAATATGTGCAATTTCTTTTGTTAGAACTACTCTTACCTCGACCCTGGAGAGTGATTCTGGCATGGGGTGGAGTCTGGGTACCGAAAGGTTTAAGAGGATTACCATCAGTAGAGTCAGGTTTATCATAGGGTATTTTACTACGAAGTTTTAAGTTAAGAACATAATCATCCGCCAGAGTAGCTGCCTCAGAGAGTTCACCGACACCTTTGTCTCTCAAATGATTTGCTACACGAGGTTCTATTTTCCACAAAAAGTTTTCCATTAACATTAATTCTTTAAGAGAATCAAAGTCATTAACAGCCTTACTTTTCAACCAATACTGGAAAGTAGTAGTCATGTCACTAAGAAACTCCACATGAGTCTGATCAGCCCGTTTGTGTGTTTTGCGAAATTTCTGTCTATAAGCTTCAGGCCGTAACTGGTATGCGGTTAAAACTGCTGACTTTAAGCGATCATAATCCCGCCTCACAGCAGGCTCCACAGACACGTAGGTAGTGCGAGCACGACCAACCAGAGCAGTTTGAAGCAAAACAGGCCACTGCACTTTCGGCCAACCCATGCCATTAGCAACCTCCTCAAATAAGAGGAAGAAATCATCCACTTTGTCTTCTGTGAATCGTGGAATTAGATTACTAGTGGTGATGGACATGGAAGATGCAGCAGTGGTAACAGGTTGGTTAAGTTGAGCCATTCGATATTCATGGTCAAGCTCAAGACGCCGTTGCTCGAGTTCACGATCTAGGTGACGTTGCTCTAGTTGGATTTTGAGCCTTTCTTGATCAAGGTCCTTGTCAGAAAGAATAGGATTCACCTCAGTGAAGTCTCGACCAGTAGCCCCCTCGCCGAGTCCTTCATTTCCTTGACGTCCATCTTGTTCCATTTGCTCCACTTCTCTCACGTTACCCCCGCTGCATGTGTTTGCTATCCCCACGACTTCCTTTTTCACCATGTTAACTAGAGCGGTTTTACTCATTGTCGAGAGTGCAGGCAAATTTAAGTAGGATGCAATCACAAGCAGTTCATGAGCAGTTAAATTATCAACATCAGATTCAGTTGGGTCACTGTCGATAAAACTTTTCGCATCTTCATTATTTATAATATGCATGGTTATCAAATTAAGCAGCTACATACACGAGACGATCCTGGTCACGGCACCACTCTGTTACGTGAGAGAGATGTCCTTTAACAACCCTACACAGTAACACTTAATACCCAGGTTCAAGGTTAACAAAAAGTAAACTAACAAAAAGATTCAATGCGTGTAATTATGACTAAATAAAATAAAATAAACAATGAAAGAACAACACAAATTAAATCAAGATCGTCCCGATTATAACTGCATAATTTATCACCAACAACACTCCAAAATATAACAAAGATCACAAATGCAAATTATCCACAAAGTTAAAACACTAACTTAGTTTCCAATACAAGGGTTAACAACAACTGGCACTCTCTGGTGGATGATTAAAAACCCAGCTCCTCACTCTGTCCCATCCAAAATCACTCTCCCGATCAATCTGCCGGCTTGTGTGAAGCCACCACCGGTAGGACTTTACGTCACCCTGGTAAATGGTGCCTCGTCCAATCACACGTGAGATCCTTCAACCAATCATCACGTTCCAGCGTTGACGGTTGTATGAAAGTAAGAAAGGAATCTCCGAGTGCCACAGGCTCTGAACTGACGTCCCACTCCGATTAACTGAAGCCTCAGGTGAGCGTAGGTGATGAATGAAGCAGAAGTTGAGGTAGCTGATGCTTCAGGTGAATTAGTATTGGCAATTCACGTCACAATAGAAACTGTCTTCAGCTTCTTAACTAGCGACAAAACCTCGAAACTAACGACTCCGTGGCAATCATCATCTAGCGAGCGAGCCACGAGGCACATTTCGACTCATTTTCCTAGCGAGTGAGTCTCGTCTAGGAAGTGAGTTGCATCTAGCGAATGAGTCATATGGCGTGTTTCGAATCACTGTTCTCCTGCCCATCGCTACGCTAGTGCAACCTTGCCTTTTTGTATACCTGGCCACCCCCATTGTTCACTGTTTTTGATAGCCTCATGGCTTCTGTGGCTGGTGGTGGAAATGGTGTGCCACCTGAAAGGCCATTTTCACTATTTTCATAGAGAAAATGAGGAACGTGATGCTATGAGAACGGCTATCAATGCAAATGACGAAGATGAAGGACCAGATGATGTTGCCCCATTCAGCCCCACTGAATCTAATGACTATGAAGGGCTTGAAAGTGATGATGAGATACTACAGGAGATACGGAGAAAGGCTGGTGCTCGAGAGGGTGGCAATGGTGAAGAGGAGGGTGGCCCTTACTCCCAGTAAGCATGCGCACTCCCGACTCCCAACTTTTTCTTTCAATAAACTGCATTCTGAGCATTTAATAGTGACTTTTTGTTGATTTGTCCTATTAATTATAATAAGTATATAAAAAGGTCTCTATTTAGTGGATAAAAGTAGACAAAAATGGAAAAACAGTCAAACTTTCTAAATGATCCAGTCTATTTATATTTTTCACTATACCTGTATAAAGTTTGCCTCCAAACTAGCGGTTTCACGACTAGCGAGGTTTCATCAGTCTCTTATGATCGCTAGTTGCGAGGCCCTACTGTACAACAAATCTGAGATATTCCAACCATCACCATTCAATACCAGCTTCATCCCTCTCTCCACTACTCATGTTCTTACTTCTTTCATCACCCCCACCCATATATGTATATATTGAACAACCATGGGGAACTCACACAACCTTGTTGCACACCCACACTGATCATGAACCAATCATTCAGATGCCTATATTCCCTCATACATGTCTCACTAGCATCAAAAAAACTCGACAGCACCTAGCAGCTTACTATCGACACCAAACATGCACAAAAGCTTCCACAATCCTTCACTGTCTACTTTGTCATATACTTTTTCCAGATCCATAATTGCCATAAACAACTTAAAGTTCTTCTTACACGCCTTCTCCATTATCTGTCTTACTGCAAATATTTGATCTGCACATCCTCTGCCACTCCTAAAGCCACCCTGTTTGTCACTCATTAGGATTTCTGATATCTCTCTTACTTTTTATCATTCTTCCATATACGTTCCCTACAACACTCAACAGACTTATGCCATGAAAATTCTTGCACTCACTTCACTCACTTTTATTTTTGTACTGGGGTACAATCAGTGCCTTTTTCCACTCTACTGGCACACTTTCACTCATCCATGCCTTCTTATGTAACTCCAACAAGCACTTCATTCCACTCTCTCCACTACACTTAATCATCTCTGCATACACCTCACCAACCTCAGTTGGTTTCCCATTTTTCAGCTGCTTCACAGCGTTCTTCACCTCTGCAAGTGTCACATTTCCTGGCACCACATTCCTTCTCGGTACACCCCCAAAACCTATCATGTTAATAGTTGCTTTCCTCTCTCCAGTCTCATTCAACAGATTTTCAAAATATTCTTTCCATCTGGTCCTAACTTAATCCCCATGGGTTAATAATCTACCACATCCATCTTCACACTTTCACACTTCTTTCCACTGTCACTTCTACATTTCCGCACCTCTTTCCAGAATAACTTCCAATTTTCAGAGTAATATGCATTCATTTTCTTTCCTATATCACCATTTGCCTCCTCATTTTTCCTCTTCACTAGTCTCTTTATGTGCTTCTTCTGTCTATCTATCCACCTATTGCCAGAAGCCTCAATCCCATAAGGGGAGGCCACAAACAAATCACCTCTACGTCGCCCTGTCCAACGACACTTTACTGTCTTGTTCCCAGCTCACACCCCCCACTCTCATATACCTCTCCACTCCCCTCCATCTCATCCTCGACCTCCTCCTCCTCCCTCTACCTCCCTCCACCTCACTTACACACACTCTCCTTATTAGTCTCTCACTCTCCATCTTCTCCATATGACCAAACCACCTCAATGTATTTCTCCAAATGTTTTCCATGACATCAAAATCCACACCACATCACTCCTTCACTCCCTCACTTTTCAGCCTGTCTCTCCATGTAACTCCACGTGCTCCTCTCAAATAACTCATTTCCACTGCTCTCACTCTTGACTTGTGTCCTTTCAACAAGGTCCAACCTTCACTTCCATACGTTAGAGTTGGAATCACAATACTTGTACTGTCATGCAGTGACTTTTTTACTTCCATCTCACTTCCCTGGTCCTTATAACTACTATCAAAGAACCAGCAACCTTTCCTCCCTGTTGTACCCTTTCAAGCACTTCATCCTCTAAACTTCCATCCTTACTCATGACACTACCCAAGTACTTAAATGCACTCACGTTTTCCATTTCCTCCTCATCCAGCCTCACTGTACATTCAGGACTACTTCCCTCAATGACCATAAATTTACTCTTCCCTACATTCACCTTTAGATTCCTTTTCTTACACACACTCCCAAACTCATCCACCAAGCCTTGCAGTTCCCCTTCGTCTTCATTTAACAACACAGTATCAACTGCAAACAACAGTACAAGGAGTTTCCAAATACTGTCCTCTCTCATTAGGGCTGCTCCAACATCCGCTGCCTTACCTTGTATCTCTTTTATAACCCCATCCATATACAGATTGAACAACCATGGAGACATGACACATCCCTGTTCCAATCTCACATTCAAACAGAAATATGTGCTCAGTTCACTATCCACATACACTGCAGCCATAGCACCCTCATACAAACTCTTCATGGCATTCAGCAACTTCCCATTTACTCCATATATCCTTAATACTTTCCATAATCCTTGCCTATCCACCCTGTCATGTGCTTTCTCCAAATCCACGAAGGCCGCCTACAACTTCTTTCCCTACTACTCTAGCAACTTTTCCACTAAGGATCTAAATATGAAAATCTGATCCACACAACCTCATCCCTTCCAAAAACCTCCCTGTTCTTCTCCAACTAATTCCTCTGTTATTTCCCTAACTCTGTCAATAAGTATCCTACCATATACTTTTCTTATTACACTAAGAATACAAATGCCCCTATGATTACCACACACTTCTTTTTCCCCTTTACCTTTGTACAGGGGAATAAGTATACCTGACTTCCAAATCCCTGGGACTTTACCTTCCTCCTAGGCCATTCTGCATATCTTTCATATCAATTCTACTACTATATCTCCCCCATGCTTCAGCATTTCACCACACACTTCATCAATTTGTGGACCTTTCCCCATTTTGACATTCTTCATTGCTTCCACTACTTCCATCCAACTGATTCCTTCCTGTCTTGTCACCTCCCTTCTCCTCGCAGCCATACCCCAGCCACTTATAGCGCGTTACTTTCATTCTCTATGTTCAACAATTCCTTAACGTTTTCTCGCAATCTGCTCACTTTTCCTCCCTTCTCCACTAGTAATCTACCATTTTAATCTTTCACTCATCGACTTACTTCTTTATCACTCTGTCAAACTCTCTTTACATCTTTCCAACACATTTTCTTAAATTCCTTCCACTTTACACTCAAATTCCTTCCAAATTTCTCATCCACTCTCTTCTTACTCTCCTTACTAATCTTTTCACCTCTCTCTTCCTCTCTACATATAACTCTCTCTTCTGTCTCTCAACTTCCTCAAAGCCCATTTCTCAACCAATCACTACATGCGTCCTACTTTTGCACCACAGCCTGTCTCACCTCTTCATTCCACAATGCTGTTCCTTGCACCCCCTTCCATCTTCTGTTCACCCCCCCACACCACCTCACATGCGGCCCGGATTTCTTCTGTGAATATCTTGCACACACCTTCCATGTTCCCCCAGTCTGCTCCAAATCATGTTTACCCAATCACTCCTCCACTTCTCCCTAATATTCTGCCTCTTTTCCATCCACTTGCAACCTTTCTACCCTCCTTGTATGGACTACTTCCTCCTATCCTTCCCTTCTCCTCCTCCTCCTCCATTTCCTTTGAACCTTGACTTTCACCACCACCAAGTGGTGGTCAGAAAGTCCACTCCCCCAACCTCTGTATGATCTTGCATCCATTACACACCTTCTCATTCTATCATCCATACACACATAATCAATCACTGCCTTCCATTAATTCAGTTCACCACCCAACCTTCTCATCACTTGCCATGTCTATCAGTGGATCATTTTGTGTCTAAAGAGGGTATTGGCTATTGCCAATCCCCTCCCAGCACAAATGTCCACTAAAGCACTGCCATTCTTATCCACTTCTGCAGGCACACCCCACTCACCATCTACTCCATCCATCTTCACATTCCCTACTTTTCCTTTCACATCTCCAATCAAAAACACTCTCTCATTCCTTTCAAAACTTTTCCATGCATGCTTCTACATTTGTCCAGAACTCTTCTTTCACTCTACTTACACGATCCTGCATTGGTGCGCGCACACACACACGCGCACACACACACACACACACACACACACACACACACACATACACACCATACACACACACACACACACACACACACACATACACACCATACACACACACACAGTGTATGTATGCGTAGTGTATGTTCCCCCAAAGACGAGAGCATGGAAGGATGACGAATACCATGAGATGTTGTCAGATATGGCTAGCTACTTGCAAAAAATAATTGAGAAAAGCAATAATATAATTTTGGTGGGTGACTTTAATTGTAAAGAGGTGAACTGGGAGGAATGGTACTCGGGAGGCGGCGAGGATTCGTGGGGTACTATGTTATTAAATATAATAATGAATAATGTGATGACGCAGTGGGTCAAAGAAGAAACACGGTTTCGAGGTGAGGATACACCAGCAAGGTTAGATTTACTGTTCACCAAAGAACCCGATGTAATAGAATCATTGGAATATCTCTGTCCTTTGGGAAAAAGTGATCACGTGGTCATTGAGTTCCAGATGTTAATAGGAAACGTCGAGCCAAGAGACGAGCTTCATAGACAGGGAAGATACAACTTTGGCAAAGCAAATTTTACAGGATTGAGAAACTTTTTTTGAAAATGCGGATTGGAGAAAATTCAGAGAAACAAGAGAGATACAGAGGAAGTGGGATATCTTTCTAGACCTCTATAATTTGGGAGTGGAAAAATTTGTACCAAGAGTAAGAGGGAAAGAAAACAGGAAAAAGGAGTGGTTTAATAGAAGGTGTATGATAGCCAAAAAAGAGAGAGATAAGGCGTGGAACAATTGGAGAAAGAGAGGTAACGACAGAACAAAGGAAGAATATAAAAGAACAAGAAACGAATACACAAGAATACGTAGGGAAGAAGAAAGGAATTTTGAAAAAGGTATAATTGACAAATGCAAGGATGAACCCAAACTGTTTTATAGATTTGTTAATGGCAGACTGAAACAAAAGGAAGGAATCACCAAGCTGAAAGTAGATGGAGAGGTCTTTAAGGATGCGGCAATGCAAGCAGAAATAATGAACAAACGTTTCCAGTCAGTTTTCACTAAAGAAAAGGAGCTTGTGGAAGGGGAGGGAGTGATTAGAAATGTTCCAGTGATGAAAGATATAAAAGTGGAGGTGCAGGAAGTGTATAAATTACTGGAAACTCAAGATGTAAGGAAAGCCCCAGGAACTGATGGAATTTCTAATTGGGTACTGAAGGAATGCAGAGAACAACTGGCGGATAAAATTCACAGCTTAATTGTATGCTCACTGGAAGAGGGGAAAGTGCCAAAAGAATGGAAGAGGGCAAATGTGGTACCAATTTATAAGGGAGGAAACAGGGAAGAACCCCTGAATTATAGACCAGTGTCTCTAACCAGCATGGTCGCAAAATTGTGTGAGAGAATCCTGAAAGACAGATGGATAAAATATCTGGAAGAGATGAATATTTTGGCTGAATGTCAGTTTGGATTCAGAAGTGGAAGGTCATGTGTTTCAAACTTGTTGAGCTTTTTACTCAAGAGCGATTGATGTGGTACAGGAGAGAGATGGTTGGGTGGATTGTGTGTACTTAGACTTAGAGAAGGCCTTTGACAAGGTACCTCATAAGAGACTAATGTGGAAGCTAGAATATATAGGAGGACTAAAGGGGAAACTTCTGGAATGGATGAGAGACTTTTTGAGAGACAGACAAATGAGGACAGTAATAAAGGAAAAGATGTCTGGATGGAGGGAAGTAACAAGTGGAGTCCCTCAAGGCTCAGTGTTGGCGCCAGTAATGTTCCTGATTTACGTAAATGATATGGTAGATGGAGTGAACAGTTATGCGAGTCTGTTTGCTGATGATGTAAAGATCTTGAGGAAGATAGAGGTTGAGGAGGATTGTAAAATACTGCAGGAGGATTTGGATAGGATACACAATTGGAGCCGGACGTTGGAAATGAAATTTAATGTAAAGAAATGTAAAATATTGGAAATGGGTAAAAGTAGCAGGAGACCATCACTGAATTATTTTTTGGGTAATGAATTAATCACAAAAAGGAGAGAAGAGAAAGATTTGGGAGTGCTGGTCCAAGATAGTTTGTCACCAGAAAAGCACATTAGCAAGATAGTTGGAGAGACTTATAAGCTCTTGACTAACATAAGAGTAGCATTTCATTATATGGATGAGGAAATGATGAAAAAATTGATAGTGGCCATGATCCGCCCCAGGTTAGAATATGCAGCGGTAGTGTGGTCCCCACACAAAAAGAAAGATATAAACAAGATTGAGAGAATACAAAGAACAGCAACCAAGATGGTCCCCAGTCTGACAGACCTGTCATACAGAGAGAGGCTGGAAAAACTGGATTTGCCTTCGTTAGAGGAAAGGAGAAAGAGGGGAGACACGATTGCGGTGTTCAGGACCATGGTGGGAGTAGATAAAATTGACAAAGAAGATCTGTTTGTATGGGATAAGAGAGCAACAAGAGGACATGGAATGAAATTGAAAAAGTCAAGCTGCTTGAAGGATATCAAGAAATATAGCTTTCCTTACAGAAGTATAGACTTATGGAATAGCCTGGACAAAGAGATCGTCCAGTCTAAAAACTTAAACGAGTTTAAAGTTAAATTTGACTTATTGAGAAACAGCGACGGAAACCCACGAGCATAGTACATTCCGTGTATATCACAATTAGGTATATTCTTAAATATTTGGAATGACTTAGACAAAGAGGTGGTGCATGAGAAAAACATTCATGTGTGTAAAGGTAGACTTGATAAATGTGGATATGGAGACAGGACAACACGAGCATTGCTCAATTCCTGTATACTACAAATAGGTAAATACAAATAGGTAAATACACACAAATTGCCCAAAATTGTAGTCCAACTTTCAATCTTACCCACACAATCCTTGAGCCAACGGATCCACACTCTCTTACATTCTCCTTCCATCTCTTGCACACAACAATACAAACTCCTTCTTTTGCCCTCTCGTTCTCACCTACTCCTGCACATATACCCCATCCATACTCCCATTCTCTCAGTCTCACCCTTCCATTTTCTCTCAGTTATTCCACATACATCCACTTTTGCATCCTCAAGCACCTAGACAATCTCTCTTTTTCACCTCATCATTCGCACCCCTTACATTCCATGTCGCAATCCATGATTCTTAATCTCAATATTTTCACTTCTCATTTCAACTGAACCCCCATCCTGTTTCCACTCGAGCTACTTCTTCCTCTTTTCCTCCACCGCTCTCTTAACCTCTTCATCCCGCCATGCTGTACCCTTCTTTGTTGTGCCACACTACACACCGCTTTAGCATTCCTAACTAAGCAATCCCTGTATACATTCCACATGCTGTCCAGATCCATTTCATTCCAATTCGCTGATTCTAACTCCTCCTCCACTTTGGGACTGTATTCATCTGTGTTTCTTTGATCCTGAGTTTCTCTACTTTCAGTCTCTCTCTCTGAGAGCTTCTCTCTCTCATGGTCCATCTCACTCCTCACAGCTTGATCTTGCATACCAAAATCATATGATCTGACAAACCTCCACATCTTCCTCACACTGCCCCTGTATCAGCAACACTACCCAGCACTGATTTCTCTAAGGGCACGTAATCAATCCGGCTCCTTTCAACATGATCTCCATTCCCCCTATACCACCTACATTTATGCGTATCTTTGTGATTAAAATATGAAATACAAATGCACAGCTTCCCTTCCTGACACGTCCTTCAATCAATCCCCATTATCATTCCCTCTTGGTACTCCATTACTACCCATTATATCATTCACAGGACCAGTGCCTACTCCTCCATTCATTTCGGCCATTATAATCACCTTATAACTCTGGGCATTTCTCCTACTACTTCATCCAGCTCATCCCAAAACCAGTCTTTCTCTGTCTCACTCCTGTCATCACACAGTGCATATGCTAGAATCACTGCCAGTTGCACCTTCTCAAACTTGAACTTGACATACATACATACTGAGCTGAACATTTGTAATCTCTCATTCCACTCTGCCATACTTCATTCATCAACAAAGCAACTCCTTCCCTGCATCTTCCTTGCCCATTCATGCCCGACCTTACACGCTTTAAACCCTCCCACTCTTCCACTTCACACCCATTCATCTTCATTTCACACAATGCCCTCACAGCATATCTCGCACTCTTGAACACATTCGCCACTTCCACCTTCTTACTCGCCTCATTCACACACCTCACATTCCACATGGCCATGCGAATCTGCCCATTTGGTTGAGGCCCTGGGCAGGTATTGGGCCCTCTAAGGCTCTCATAGTGATTTTTGATAGTGGTAGCTGGGGGACACTTAACCCGGCCAGAAACCCCGGTTATATGGTTACCACCCGGCATAATAAATGGTTTCTTGGGTACAGGAAACCATTTGGCTTGTCACTCAATGTCTAACTATCTATCTATCTATTGCCAGATGCCTCAATCCCACATGAGGTGGCCACAAACAAATCACCTCCATATCGCCCTGTCCCCCGCCATTTCACTACCCTGCTCCCAATTCACGCCCCACTCTCTCATATACCTCAATGCAGAGACCATAAACAACACTACACTGAGTGAGTGGATGATGGGCATCCCCACCTACCAACAACATTCAGATTTTAATCTCAAAGAAAAGCATACTCAGATGTGGTATGAAGAGACTGTAATGAATGATGACAGAAGCCTAACTGCTTAGTCAGGTGATAACACAGAGAAAGAGGGAGGTGCTTGAGTTTGTTACAGACATACATGGAAGATGAGAGGGCAGTGGACCTACTATCATATGACTGGTATGCAGAGCGACATTGGAAGGAACATGGAGGAAGAATGATGAAATGGGTACTCACAGTGAGAGAATAAAAGTTGGAAATGCTGAAAATCAGAGCAGCAGAAGAATATGAACAGAATACAAGTCTGTGAGCTTGGAAAGGATGGATTTGGAAAATCTGTAAAGAACATACAAAGTGTGTTTGGTTAGAAGTGATAAAGTGTGGTTGGCACCGTAAGGGTGTTATCTCTCAAGGATGGGGCAGCATGGTGGAATATAGAAGCAGAACAAGCAACAGAAGAGAAACTAAATAAATAGATGGAGTGGATGCATGAAAGGAATTCAGCTGAAAGAAAGATGAAATATGATGAGAGCAAGAAGTGTGCTGCTGTTGCTCAACCCCAGTCTGCTTGGCTGAGAAGATCCACTGACTGTAAGAAATTGCCCCTATAGAGTTGTCTAATGGGTTCCCTACATCACTGACACTGTATATACATCACAGTGTGACACATGCCACAGAGTGCTCCATTATATGTTCTATGCTGTGTGGGCCTATTCAACAAACAAGGCATATTATCTGTGATTCCACCCAACCCAAATCTAAGCTGCTAGCCAAGAAGGGCTGGGTGGAGTCCTGATCTAAGCCTTGATAAGTGTACTCCATCAGTTCTATCTAAAGATACCTCTGATAGGTAAATGTCAGGAGGGAGGGTTTAAAAAGTGTTCTCATCAAGGTGTTCCATTGCCTTGCATGCGAAATGAATGTGTAAGTGTTTCTTCATTGTTAGTCTTGGATGTCTGGAGGTGGGATATCGAAGAGGGTCTGATAACGTTTGCGTGGTGATTGCTTTTTAATTCTTGTTGTGTTGTAACATTTTCATACAATCCCAGTGGTGTTGTGTGTTAGCACAGGCTCCCACAGAGAATTGTGAGCCTCTAATATCAAGGTAATGTATTCTTTACCAGGAATGACTTTAGTTCTATAGAGTAAGTGAGTTGTGGGAGTGGTACTGGTCCACTTGCATAGCATTACTCTGCAGGGACGGCAGTATTAATGCTTTGTCTCCACCACTCCCCCTGAGAAAGGACTCGGTTCTTTTTGCCCCGTCCTTGATGGAACTCAAATTTTCCTGACCTGTTGCTTAGTCCCAGAACTCAATTTCTTTTAATTCTAATACAAGTCCTATTACGTATTAAAAATCAAGAGTGACAGCAGCATAAATGAGACTGTTAAGAACTCTATGTGGGCTGCACAAGCTGAACAAGAAATACAGAAATTTGTAGCAGATGTGAAGTGTAAGTCAGCCAATGAAAAGGTAAAAGTGTGTGTGTTTAGTTGGTGTGTTCACACAGAGACAATGGATGTACATAAGATTATTAAATGGGTATACAGTAAACTCTCAATTATCCGTCATCACATTTTCCAGCATACGTCATTATCCATCACAGCAAATGGCTGAGTTTAATTAATTTCCTATAAAACCCAAAAATCAAAATCTGCACCATTTGTCTTGTTCTCACACACAATTTCATTAATAACTTGGAATTCTGACCCACAACAGATGGCTTCACTTTGTTCTTGTTACCATAAGAGCAGAAGTAAACAAGTGCAAGCAGAATGTGTTTTAGAGTTAGACTGTAAATATATCTATCTATCTATTGCCAGATGCCTTAATCCCATATGGGGTGGCCACAAATAAATTGCCTCCACGTCATCCTGTCCCCCACCATTTCACTGCCCTGCCCCCAATTCACACCCCCCTCTCTCATTTACCTCTCCACTCGATCCCTCCACCTCATCCTTGGCCTTCCCCTCCCTCTCTCCCCCTCCACTCCACTCACATACACTCTCCTCATCAGTCTCTCACTCTCCATCCTCTCCACATGGCCAAATGGCCTCAATGTGTTTCTCTTAATGCTTCCTATCACATCCACATTCACACCACAACGCTCCTTCACATCCTCATTTGTCAGTCCGCCTCTCCATGTGACTCCACAGGCTCCTCTTAAATAACTCATTTCCACTGCTCTCACTCTTGACTTGTGTCTCTCCAACAACGTCCAAGCTTCACTTCCATACGTTAGAGGTGGTATCACAATACTGTCATGTAATAACTTTCTCACTTCCATGCTCACTTCCCTGTTTCTTATCATTGCCTTCAAGGAACCAGCAACCTTTCCTCCTTATTGTACCCTTTCAAGCACTTCACCTCCAAACTTCCATCCTTACTCATCACACTACCCAAGTACAGTACTTAAATGTACTCACATTTTCCATTTCCTCATCCTCCAACCTCACTGTACATTCACTGACTTCACCTCTCTCGAAAACCATAACTTTGCTCTTCCCTATATTCACTTTCTGATTCTGTATCTTACACACTCTCCCAAATTCATCCACCAAGCCTTGCAGCTCCCATTCATCGTCACTTAACAACACAGTATCATTTGCAAACAACAGTACAGGGAGTTTCCAAACACTGCCCTCTCTCACTAGGGCTACTCCAACATCCACTTCCTTACCTTGTATCTCTTTTATAACCCCGTCCATATACAGATTGAACAACCATGGAGACATGACACATCCCTGTTTCAATCCAACCTTCAAATAGAAAAACTCATTCAGTTCACTATCCACACACACTGCAGCCTTAGCACCCTCATACGTACTCTTCACAGCATTCAACAACTTCCCATCTACTCCATATATTCTTAATACTTTCCACAATCATTGTCTATCCACCCTCTCATAAACTTTCTCCAAATCCATGAAGGTGGCATACTACTTCTTTCCCTGCTCAAGAAACTTTTCAACTAAAGATCTAAGAATGAATATCTGATCAACACAACCTTTTCCCTTCCTAAAGCCTCCCTGTTCTGCTCCAACTAATTCCTCTGTAATTTCCCTAACTCTGTCAATAAGTATCCTACTGTATACCTTTCCTATTACACTAGGAATACAAATGCCCCTATGATTACCACACACTTCTTTTCCCCCTTTCCCTTTGCACAAGGGAATACTTATGCCTGACTTCCAATCCTCCAGGACTCTACCTTCCTCCCAGGCCAATCTGCACATCTTCCACATCCATTCTACTGTACTACTATCTCTCCCCCATGCTTCAGCATTTCACCACACACTCCATCAATTCCTAGGGGTTTCCCCATTTTAACTTTCTTCACTGCTTCCACAACTTTCATCCTACTGATTCCTTCCTGTCTTCTCACCTCCCTCCTTCTCCCAGCCATTCCCCAGCCACTTATACTAGCATTACTTTCATTCTCTATGTTCAACAATTCATTAAAGTGTTCTCTCCATTTGCTCACTTTTTCTCCCTTCTCAACTAGTAATCTACCATTTTTATCTTTCACTCCTCTACTAGCTTCATTGCCACCCTGTTTGACTCTCCTTACCTCTTTCCAGAACATTTTCTTACATGCCCTCCAATTGACACTCAAATTCCTTCCAAATTCCTCATCCACTCTCTGCTTACTCTCTCTTACTAATCTTTTCACCTCTCTCTTCCTTTCTACATATAAATCTCTCTTCCGTCTCTCAACTTCTTCCACGCCCCTATTTCTCATCCATTCATTATATGTTTTTTTCTTTTGTGCCACAGCCTGTCTCACCTCTTCATTCCACCATGCTGTTCCTTGCACCCCTTTTTGTCTTCTCTTCAGCCCACACACCACCTCACAAGCTGCACATATTTCTTCTGTGAATATCCTGCACACACCTTCCACGTCCCCCATCTGCCCCAATTCATATTTACTCAATCGTTCCTCCACTTCTCTCTTATATTCTGCCTTTTTCTCATCCTCTTGTAACCTTTCCACTCTCCTTGCATTTACTCCTTCCTCCTGTCCTCCCCTTCTTCTATTTCTCCATTTTACTTGGACCTTGATTCTGACCACCACTTGGTGGTGGTCAGAAAGTCCACTCCCCTAAACTCTATATGCTCTTGCATCCATTACACATCTTCGCATCCTTTCATCCACACACACATAATCAATCATTGTTTTCCTTTCATTCAGTTCAACATCTACCCTTCTCATCACTTGCCATGAATACCTGTGGATCATTTTGTGCCTGAAGAGGGTATTGGCTGTCACCAACCCCCTCCCAGCACAAATGTCCACTAATGCACTGCCATTCTCATCTACCTCTGCAGGCACACCCCACTCACCAACTACTCCATCCATCTTCATATTCCCTACTTTACCATTCATATCACCAATCAAAAACACTCTCTCATTCCTTCCAAACTTTTCCATGCACACTTCCACATTTGTCCAGAGCTCTTCTCTCACTCTGCTTGCACGATCTTGCATTGGCACATACACGCACACAATCACCCACATTCAAAGTCCAACTTTCAATCTTACCCACACAATCCTTGAGCCAACTGACCCATACTCACTAATATTCTCCTTCCATCTGTTACTCACAACAATACACACTCCTTCTTTTGCCCTCTCATTCTCACCTACTCCCACACATATACACCATCCATACTCCCATTCTCTCACAGTCTCACCTCTCCATTTAGTTTCAGTTATTTCACATACAACCGCATTCGCACCCTCAAGCCCTTGGACAATCTCTCTCTCTCTCTCTCTCTCACCTCATCATTTGCAACCCTTACATTCCACGTCGTCATCCGTACCAGGTAAATAACTGACACTATTTTTTTGTGTGGGTGTCAGTGCTGACCCTGTGTATGCAAGAATGTGATTTGAGGATTAAATATATTTCCACTTTTAGTAAGAATTAGTACTGTACTACTGAAATGAACGAACATATCTTGCTGAGTTTGGGTCATGTAAAGAGGTACTGTATTTATACAGGGGATCAGCGTTCTACAATTACCCTTACGTCACCATCATCATCATCGTCACTCTTACTTCTCAAGAAAAAAAAATGCAGCAGCCTAAACTAATGTAGAAATTTCATCCCAAATTATCTCAAATTTCATCCCACTTGTAAGAGAGAGAGAGAGAGAGAGAGCAAACTTACTGTAATTCTTCCATCTCCCACACTAGGTTCAGATCTGCCTGCATGGGCCTATGTAAAAGTGTCATGTACATTCTATTATTTTCTCTTTCATCTAAATTTTCTCTCTTTCTGTTGATTTCTTTTATAACATTTGGAAGTCTCGAAAATGAATGAGAAAGAGAGATAGAATTAACAGAAGGAAAAAATGAACAAAAAAAGGAAAAAAAAAACAGAAAACTGTGGGAGAAAAATAGAGTGGGGTGAGAAGAGAGATGAATTATTGTGGTCTGTCAATGTCTATCAATCTACTGTCAGTCACCTCAATCCCGTGAGGGGTGGCCACAAACAAATGTCACCCTGTCCATTGTCATTTCACTGTCCTGCTCTAAACTCTCACCCCCCTCTCTCATATACCTCTCCACTCCATCCCTCCATCTCATCCTTGGCCTCCCCCTACCTCTCCCCTCCTGCACCTCACTCAAACACACTCTCCTCCTTAAGTCTCTTGCTCTCCATCCTCTCCACATAGCCAAACCACCTCAATGTATTTCTCTTAACGCCCTCTATCACATCCACATCCATACAACAATGCTCTTTCACTTCCTATTTGTCAGTCTGTCTTTCCATGTAACTCCACATTCTCCTCTCAAATAACTCATTTCCACTGTTGTCACTCTTGACTTGTGTCCTTCGAACAAGGTCCAAGTTTCACTTCCATACATTAGAGTTGGTATCACAATACTGTCATGCAGTGAGTTTTTTACTTCCATGCTCACTTCCCTGTTCCTTATCACTGCTTTCAAAGAACCAGCAACCTTTCTTCCCTGTTGTACCCTTTCAAGCACTTCATCCTCTAAACTTCCATCCTTACTCATGACACTATCCAAGTACTTAAACACACTCACATTTTCCATCCTGTCAATGCGAGTTTTTAAAATGAAAACAAATCCCTACATACACAGGATTGGTTTCCATGGCATACCTAGTTTGACGAATGACTGCATAAACTGGTTACTGTACAAACACGTACCATGTGAGCATGAATTGCCTACTGTATGTGTTTAAGATATAATGAACCTTTATTCTTGTTTAAAATTGTCTTACATAACATTATAGATATAAGTCAGTGGGGTCAAGCACCAAAACCCCCCTTTTCCCGTAGGTCACTGTATTTCCCGCCACACAATGCGCATTGTCGTATAATGTGTACTCACGATTTGGCAAGGGATATTTAGGAAAAATATTTACTCAATTAACTAATTATTCTTATTCAATATCTACCAATAAGCTGTGAGGGAAATATAATTTAGCATTAAATTACTTATTTAACATGGAAATACATGCATATACAAATCTTTAACCCCTTAAACGCGGATCGTCGCTTTTGCGACGATCGCCAAAAAGGACATAACGGCGGATCGTCACGTTTGCGATTTGAGTTAATTTTGAATAAACGCGGGCAAGGATGTTCCAGCTGGTATTGTCTATCAGTACCGCCACCCTTTAACTACAATTAGCATACTTGACCTTTGTACTACTGACCTCCGTTGTTGCCAAGTATCGCGTCCCCCCCCCCCACGGCCCGGCCAGCCTGGCTGTGATATATGGCAGCGCGCTGACTGCTCAGAACTGTCAATCTGCGCTCTCCTCTCACATGCAGTTTATGCTAATAGGAAATGCTTGTTTCCCCAGTTGTCACACTAGCTTTTTTTCGCGTGGTTTTCCCCTGTTTAGCCTTATTTTCAGTGCTTATGGAAATGTTTGTTGAGTGACGGGAAGATCGCCGCCGCGCTGCATGTCGGCCATACGCTCCGTTGATTTTAGCCTTATTTTCAGTGCTTATTGTACAAATACGGATTCCAAACTACCTATACGTTGTAGTATAAAGTTTACTGTGACAGAATGAGGCTGTGGTAGAGGGGAAATTGGGTTGCTGGAGGTGTGAAAGTGAAGATTTTGTTACCCAACTTTGCAAGTCTCCACAAGCCCTTGGGTGGTCCAAGAAGGCTCAACACCTGTCTCTGGAGAAAGCTGAATGTAAGTACTATCTGCCATACCAAGTACAGTAATCACTCTAATATCCGAATGCCCAATATCCGAACATCCCCACTATCCGGACATAAGAATGTTTCATACTGTACTTTTTTCCATACTATACTTACCTCATTTCACTCTTTAATGTCCTTTATTGATGTAAATAGGGTGTTAGGAGCTATGCATGTGCAGTAGGAAGGTGTTTTTCTGAGTTAGGCTAGGTTAGGGTCCATAAGTACCAGTCCAGGAGCCAGGCACCAGAATGTTTATTATTGTATGAACCTACTTCTAAACCCTCATTTTATGTTTCTCTTGCATTTATTTCAGTCATTTATGTGCCTTATTGGTGTGATTTGGGTCTTAAATAGGTGCTATGCATGTCCAGAGGGAGTTGTATAGGTGTTTCTCTGAGTTAGGGTCCGTAAGTACAAGTCCATAAGCTGGGGCCCAATATCCGGACAGAACCAATATCCGGACCTACCTATGGCTCTATTACATCGGATATTGGAGTGATTACTGTATAATGTTCTAGGGTTAATCTCTGATTTTTGGCTAATATTTTCCTACAGGTACTCAGACCGAGATCCAACCAAGCCTCATGGTGGGGGTCGGATGTCCATGGCCGAGTTTTAGGGGTTAACCGTCACCTTGAATTTGCTGGCAGGCAATCAGCTGACTTTTTTTACATTCTAACAATGTAACTGATGTAATGTAATCACTCTATGCTCCATTGGTGTGCACATCTTACTGACAGAGTGCTTAATTTACTATTTATTTTTTATTTATTTATTAATTTATTTTTTTTTAATGTGACCAACTCTGGGCATAAGCTTCACAGCCTGCTTTCACGGCCCAGTAGTCCTCCTATGTACCGCACACCACTTCATGTCACCACTTCGGCGCTAACACCCACTGTCCATACTGAATACATGCTAGGGCTGTCTCATACAGGACTGGTGTATTGGTATTAGTGGGGGTATTTTTACGACATGTTGGCGGGCCTTCTGGTAGATCACTAAAGTCTGATTTTATGAATTTCAAATCCTTAAACTGTTCCCTGCCTCAGTGGGATTTGAACCCAGGTCCATCAGGACTTCAGGCCAACTCTTTACCGATTGAGCCACCGCCTCCTATTTAGGATATATATATTACACACTCATCTACATCTGCATTATTGAAATCATGACTTAATAAGGCCAGCATGTGATTTGTTTCTGACTGTTGGTGGTCTTTGTACCAGTCATCTCAACCTAATGGTCTACCCCAAACCATGACCTTCATGGTATAATATGTCGGGTGATATTTTTGAAGCAAAATTTTTCTGGGAGAAGAGCACATTACATGTCAGGAAATATACTCCATCACTACTCATCACTGTTCAGTACAATGGCATTTTATCAAGCTTAGTACAGTATTTAAGGTTGCTTTTCATGTCCGAGCAGCTATACAGTAAAGGAATAGGGTTTTATACAGGGATAGACCTCCTTTAGGGGGTACTACATTACTACCTGTCAGCATGTCACCTTCCGGCATCTTTTTTGCCACTATGTCAAATAATCATGTTTACTGTTTATGAGTGAGTATGAAGGTACGAGGCATGGAAGGCCAAAATGAAGGTGGTTTGATAATGTGGGTGAATATTTGGATCACTGAGGCATGGAAGTTAGGAAGTAATAGCACAGACAGGACAGAAATGGATGGGGTAAAGTAAGCATGGAGATGTACATGACAAGCATTGATTCCCCCCCCCCCTGCAAACTGGTACTCATTGGAATGGTTCTATTCCTTGGGTACAGTCAGCTCGACTATAATGCATTTTCTCATAACACTGATTGCCTACAGGCAGGAACCTGGTTAGGTCCTAAAAGTTACTACAAACTCACAATGAAGTTACATCTGCCATACCATTGGATACAGGCCTTAACATAGCCACATATAACACTTATCTGCCAGGGAACAGGTCATATGACTTCTTAGAGGTTCATTAGTGTGGTATGATGGTGTTTGATACTGGCATGGGGTGACTGTGTGTTCTACCTCAGCGGTTTGGACTAGTTACAATACAATGTTTTTTTAATTGTGCTCATCATTATCTGGTACATTTAGGGCCAGTATGAGATGGGTGGGGCAGGCTTAGGGTCATTTGGGCAACCCTGAGAATGGTGTTGACAATAAACTGTTCTTTCCATTGGCTCTGTGTCTTCCATGATGCTGTTCCTGAAGATGACTGACCTGCTGCATTAAAGGCAAGCCGACTGTATTAAAAATAGTGATTTTGTGTGGGTTATAATTTTAACCTAGGAAGTGGAGCCAAGAATTTTGAAGGTTTGAATGATGGAAGTGTGACAGATTTTTATTGGGCACTCAGCTGACAGTTCCCCTACTCATATAATTTCTTGTTTCTGTCCTGTATCTCCCCCAATCCATTTCAGTCAGAAACAGTTAAGATGATGATGATGATGGTAAAGATGACAATGCTGAGACACAACAACAGCCAATCCCATCCTGTCTCTTTGAAGTGTATGGACCTGAGGTAATATTACTGTAATTCAGTACATTTACGGGTAGATGGCAAGCATGATCAAAAGTTTCCAGTCACCGCCTGGGGATCTAACTTACAGAAGACCCTTACTCTACTGGGGCATTCTAACCACCATTAAAAGAGGACATAGCTGTAAAAAAAAACTGAAGTTACATGAAGATGTCAGGCATATACATTATCTTACTTATCACAGATAAGCGATGTCACCACATTCACCACTCGTTCCAGACCATCATTATTAACACCTGAAAGCCACAGCGCTGGACTTTGAGGCAGCTTTACCAGGTCCTTCCCTTCCACGTCAGGCAATACATGCAGGCCTGAAAGGTACAACAGTTGAGTGACTGATTACAAGGTCTGATCCTGCCAGTGTAATGTCAAAGGTTACTATTACCACATAAGAATAAAACTTTTGAAAATAAAAATAAAAACCTCACATACAACTGTAAAAGACACAATATAAAACCACATACAATAGGCCTGAAACTGTCCAAACAGCAAGCATGGCTCCACAGCAACTAAGGAGGTGGCCCCTCTCACCACAGATATATCTTCATCAAGCACTGGAGGACATCCCTTGGCCTAAACCTTGAGAATTACTGACAGCAAGCATCCCCTAGACTTGTACACTTAATTCATAGAGAGCAAACTCTACAACACAGTATATATATAATATATATATATATATATATATATATCTATATTTATATATATATAGATAGATAGATAGATAGATAGATAGATAGATAGATAGATACATAAATAGATAGATATAGATATATATATATATATATATATATATATTCTGGTTAGTACTTGGATGGGTGACCACTTGGGAACACCAGATGCTGTTGGCATCCCTACGTGTCAAGTGGGGTTGGTGGAGGATTAGTGCCTCTCCCTGTAAAACAATTAACTCTAAGCCATTGGCCACCCCGTCTGGGATACATGGCATCTGGCAATGATGATGATGATGATATATATATATATATATATATATATATATATATATTATAGCCCGACGCCCTAATCCCGCAAAGGGTGGCAGCAGACAAAACGCCTCCAGATTGCTCTGTCACCCACCATTTGACTACCCTCCCCCCAAATCATTCCCCCCTCCCTTACATACCTATCAACTCCATCCCTCCACCTCATCCTCGGTCTTTCCCTCCCTCCACTTCACCTACATACACCCTCTTAGTCAGTCTTTCATTCTCCATTCTTTCCACATGTCCACACCACCTCAGTGTATTTCTCCTAACCTTCCCAACCACATCCACATCCACCCCACAACGTTCCTTCACTTCTTCATTTGTCAACCTGTTCCTACATGTCACTCCACATGCTCCTCTCAAGTAACTCATTTCTACTGCTCCCAGTCTTGACTTGTTCCCCTCTAGCAAGGTCTATGCCTCGCCTCCATATGTCAGGGCAAGGATCACAATACTATATACATATATATATATATATATATATATATATATTAGATGGGAAGTTGTTGAATGCTGTGAAGAGTATGTATGATGGTGCTAAGGCTGCAGTTCATGTGGATAGTGAACTGAGTGAATTTTTCTATTTGAAAGTCGGGTTGAAAGAGGGATATGTCATGTCTCCATGGTCGTTCAATCTGTACATGGATGGGGTTATATAAGAGATACAAGGTAGGGCAATGGATGTAGACGTGGCCCTATTGAGAGAGAGCAGTGTTTGGAATCTCCCCGTACTGTTGTTTGTAGATCATACTATGCTGTTAAGTAAAGGTGAAGGAGAGCTGCAAGGCTTGGTGGATGAGTTTGGGAGAGTGTCTAAGGGACAGAATCTAAAGGGGAATGAAGGGAAAAGTAAAGTTATGGTCTTCATGAGAAGGGAAGTCAGTGAATGCACAGTGAGGTTGGATGAGGAGGAAATGGAAAATGTGAGTACGTTTAAGTACTGTACTTGGGTAGTGTGATGAGTAAAGATGGAAGTTTGGAGGGTGAAGTGCTTGAATGGGTACAGCAAGGAAGAAAGGTTGCTTGTTCCTTGAAAGCAGTGATAAGAAACAGGGAAGTGAGCATGGAAGTGAAAAAGTTACTAAATGAAAGTACTGTGATACCAACTCTAATGTATGGAAGTGAAGCTTGGACATTGTTGGAGGGACACAAGTCAAGAGTGAGAGCAGTGGAAATGAGTTATTTGAGAGGAACATGTAGAGTCACATGGAGAGACGGGCTGACAAATGAGGATGTAAAGGAACGTTGCAGTGTGGATGTGGATGTGATAGGAAGCGTTAAGAGAAACACACTGAGGTGGTTTGGCCATGTGGAAAGGATGGAGAGTGAGAGACTGACAAGGTGAGGGTATGTGAGTGAGGTGGGGGGGAGGTCAAGAATGAGATGGAGGGATGGACTGGAGAGGTATATGAGAGAGGGGGGTGTGAGTTGGGAGCAGGGCAGTGAAATGGCGGGGGACAGGGCAATGTGGAGGCGATTTGTTTGTGGCCACCCATTATGGGATTAAGGCGTCTGGCAATAGAGAGAGAGAGAGAGAGAGACCTCCTCCTCCTATCAGGTGTGCCTTCACCACATAATCAAACACCATTGGGCAACTAGCCCACCACCTACACTCGCACATTTTAACTGATAATTGCAATTTATATCTTTTAACTGGGATTTTCCCCAAAGTTACCATTATCAAAATTTTAAGATATATAGTATAAGAGTCACACCACAATCATAACCATTATGTCACCAGTTTATGACTTCATTCACCACACACAACCTCAGTCTTTTCACCTACGTCCTGCTACACATTACCCCCTCCAACACTCACTAATTGCAGTGACATCTGTAGGCATATCAAGGCAACTTTTCTGCTTGCTTCAATGACTGAACCTAATGAGACTTGGATTCACAGAGTGGTTCACGGAGGGAAGGAACTTTTGTGCTCGACAGTATGGTACAGTATACAAAAGTAGGTAAGGAATCACAACCCCCTTGCGGCAGACAGTACCTACCCCATGTTGGACCAGGATCTTCCCTATGGGAAGGTGCAGGGCACTATGAGGAGGTCTGACTCCTGGGAGGCTGCCACAAGCACTCCATCCATGGTGCACAGTGCCACCACATGTAGGCTCCTCATCAGCACCTGTGAGTGAGGTGCATGAGATGAGTAAGTGTCTTGTGGTTTGAGCAGCTGCATTATTGTGAGGGTATAATGGATTGATTGCGAGCTGTATTTTATGTTGTGTGAATGAGATGCATAAGCGTGTAAGTGTGCTGTGGTGTGGGTGGCTGCATTACTGTAAAGTCAAACTGGATTGTTCATGAGTGTTGTATTATGAAAGTGAGGTGGACAAGGCAAGTAAGTGTGATGTGCTGTTAAGGCGATTCCAGGGAATGCATAGAGGATTGTTTAAATGTTGTAGTTCACTGCTAAATAGATACTTGACTCCCAAGTCTTGTAGCAAGCAGTCAGCTGGTGAACTAATCTCATTAAAATTCTGCCACTAATCAAGCACATGGCATATGACTGACCCAAGTATTCTAATGAGAAATGATGACTCTCAATCATGGTTCTCAGAGGTCCCAATATCCTAGCAGCATGGGTGTCGTTAACGATGGAGAGCCGCAGATTGGTAATTGTGTCGGGTAACGATTCCAGGTTGTCCAAGTACGCAGTCAGTCGTATCAACTCACATCTGATGAAAGAAATTCAATACTGTACCCTGACCCTTCTATAAGGTGATGTATTTCTATGTCTGTCCTTGCTACCTCCATATGATTTTATTCACCTCTGGAGATATTTCTCAAGGTGTTAGACACACCCTTAATTAATTTACTCCATGCAAGAGGTCTCTCCCAAGGTTAATAAAGTTGTCTGGTAGGAGCATGAAAAAAATCAACAGTTATGTCTCTGGTCTGGAGGAGATAATACTATATATATAAAAATAAATAAATAAATAAATAAATAAATAAAAAATAATAATAATAATAATAATTTCTTGCTTAAAAAAAAAAAAAAAAAAAAAGGCCACCCAAACCTTGTGTCATCATCATCATCATGATCACTATCATCCGGACCTCCTGTCCCACCCTAGAGCAGGATGAGGAGTAGCAATGTCCAGACAACCCAAATTTGCCCACTCCAATGGGCCACATTTCCATTCACTCACCATTCAAGCCCCCGGAATCCTGGCTCAATTTGATACGCAAAACATTCACCATGTTCTGTAGCTTCACATAAATGAATCCGATAGAGTCAATCCGGATGCTGTCACGTTAAAAAAGGGTGCCAAATCCCTGATCATGCGCTTCTCCTCACAATATTCATCCAGCCAGCTCGATCTCTTGTCAGTTCTTTAGCCTCACTGACTTCCAAATTTCTCTTCCTCACACACTCACCCACCATATCTCTCCACCTTCTCGTTGGCCTACCTTGCCTCCTCCCTCCTTCAAATTCGCTCAGATATACCTATTCACCACTGTATAGTTGTCCATTCTCTCCACATGACCATACCATCTCAGTACACCCTCTTTGATTCTGGTGTCCACAGACTTCCTCACTCCACATCTATCATGAATCACATTATTTCATATCCTATCCACTCTCTGTATTCCACATACATTCCTCAGCAGTCCCATTTCCACCGCTCTCACTCCTGACTTTTAATTTTCAAGCCACACCACACTGTAGTCTCACATTTATATGTTAAAGTTGGCACAAACACTCCTTCATGTAGGCCTCATGCAACTGCATCACTCAAACCTGTTTCTTATCAAGGTCTTTATTGCACCAGCTACTATTCTTCCTTGTGTCACTCTACTTTCAACTTCTGCACATTTTCCTCTCTTTTCTATCACTGTACCCAGGTATTTGAATTCTCTCACCAATTCCAGTCTCCATTCACTGTAACATCGCATTGGGAGCCACCTTCTCTCTCAATAACCATCACTTTACTCTTTTCTACATTTACTCTCAAGGCACGATGCTCACAGACATCAGCAAAACTCTCCACTTGTCCACCAAGTTCTTGTCCAGTATTTGCAAGTAGTACTGCATGATCAGCATGCAACAAATATGAGCTATTCCATCCATCACCATTCATTACCAACGGCATCCCCCTCTCCATTACTCGTATTTTTACTTCCCTCATCACCCTTCATATATATATATATATATATATATATATATTATATATATATATATATATATCTATATATACATATATATATATATCTATATATATATCTATTTATATATATATATATATATATATATATATATATATATATATATATATATATATATATATGAACAACCATGGGGACATCACACAACCTTGTCGCAGTGACACCAATCGTGAACAATTCACTTAGATACCCATTAACCCTTACACATGCTTCACTACCATCATAAAAACTCTTGATGGCACCTAGTAGCTTTAAAAAAAAAAAAAAAAAAAAAAAAAAAAAACAAAAAGGCTTACCATCTACACCATACATGCACAAAAGCTTCCACAATCCTTGTCTACTTCACTGTATGCTTTTTCCGGATCCATGAATGCCATAAACACCTTACAGTCCTTCTCACAAGCCTTCTCCACTATCTGTCTCACTGCAAATATTTGATCCACACATCCACTGCCACTCCTAGAGCCACCCTGTTCATCACTCACTAGGTCATCTGATATCTCTTGTACTTTCTCTAGAATAATTCTTCCATATACCTTCCCTACAACACTCAAAAAACTTATGCCACGACAATTCTTGCACTCACTTCCTCACCTTTATTTTTGAACAGGAGTGCAATCACAACCTTTTTCCACTCTGCTGGCACAGTTTCACTCATCCATGCCTTCTTACATATCTCCAACAAGTACTTCATTCCGCTCTTTCCAAAACACTTAATAATCTCTATATACACCTTATCAACCCCAGTTGCCTTCCCATTTTTCAGTCACTTCACAGCACTCTTCACCTGTGCAACTGTCATGTTTCCTGGCACTGCATTCCTTCTCCGCACACACCCCAAACCAATCATGTTTACATCCGCTCTGCTCTCTCTGTTCCCATTCATCAGATTTTCAAAATATTCTTTCCATCTGGGCATTACTTCATTCCCACAGGTTAATAATCTACCACTTACATTTATATATATATATATATATACATGGTGATGACCATCATCCACTCACTTGATGTAGTGCTGCCTACTTCTTCCTTAGCCTTTATCATTCTTTTTCTGTGCCTGCCCTCCTCTCTTCCTATTTCTCCCATCTTTCCTGTCACTACTCAATGCTTTTCTTTCCGTTACAGGTGGCTTTACATTGAGTGACAAGCCAAATGGTTTCCTGTAAGCCAAGAAACCATTTACAACGTTGGGTGGTAACCATATAACCAAACCATACGTGCTCCCTATGTGTCCAGTGGGTTGGTGGAGGGTTAGTGCGCCTCCCTGTAAAACAAGTACCTCAGAGTCAAATGGCCACCCCGTACGGGATTATGGCGTCTGGCAATAGATAGATAGATAGATATATACAGTAATCTCCCACAGGTATACCCACTGTTTAATAATATTCAGCTTAATCCTGCATCATCCTTGAACATGCTTGGGGTTTCATTAACTCGGGACTTATCTTGGAATGATCATATTACATCTCTTGTAAAATCTGCTTCCAAGAGATTGGGTGTGCTAAGCCGACTCCGCTCTTTCCTTACCCCTGCACAATTGTTGACTCTATACAGGGGTTTTATCTGCCCCTGTGTGGAGTACAACTCTCATGTGTGGGGAGGCTCCCCACATACAGCTCTTCTCAATAGGGTGGAGTCAAAGGCTTTTCGTCTCATTAACTCTCCTCCTCTTACTGACTCACTTCAACCTCTGTCTCTTCGCCACACTGCTGCATCTTTATCTCTTTTCTATCGCTACTTTAATGATCACTGCTCCTCTGAACTGTCTGCATGCATTCCTCCAACTCTACAATGGGCGCGTAGCACCCGTCTGGCAGCAAACTCTCATCCCTTTTCTGTCCAACTCTCTAATGCAAGAGTTAACCGTTACTCCCAGTCTTTCATTTATGCAACAGGTCAACTCTGGAACTGTCTCTCTCTGTCTGTATTTCCTGCTGCCTATGATCTTGTCTTTCAAACGCAGTGTGTCCAGGCATCTCGAAATGATCGGATCTTGAATTTGGCTCTCTATTGTATTTTGTTTTTCTCTTGGATGGAACTGTTATTGCGGGCTCATGGCCTTTGGTTCCTTCTTCCTCGTAAAAAAAAAAAAAGAAAAAAAAACATACTATCCGGACGCCCACTCCTGGACACCCCACTTACCAGACATTGTGGGCCTGGACCTTTGGAACCCAAAAATGGCCAAAAAAAGAAAAAAATCCCCCCCAAATCCGACTTTTTCCCCACCCGTAATTTGAAACTGCCGCGCAGCGCCAAAAAGCTGTTTACACCATGGCCCCTTCACCCCTTCCTTCCTCCCCCCTTCCCTGTCAGGGTTGCCATTTGGTATTTTTCATTACCAAATGTGGGCCAATTTGGTAATGAAAAATTCATTTGGTAATGAATCAGAATAATGCATTACCAAACAGATTTTTCACATGTATGAGGATACACAGGATGGAGAGGGTGGATTGTTTGCTCTCTCTGATTAATTTGGTAGCCTACAGCGCATGAAAATAATCAACATGCTGTTAATTATAAGGAGAGTGATTACATTTATTTCCACTTGTAGCAAAGAGGAATATTTGGCTGCCATGCGTAGGGCTAGAAGAGAGGTATACAGGGCAAAGTCTGAGTCACAGAGACTATTACTTGATAACCTAAATCATGGGGAAAGGAAAAAAATATTTAGGGTGGCAGGTCAAGTGAAGAGGGATAATCGGGATATTATAGGTGAGCAGTGTGTGAAGAATGATGAAGGAAGGGTAGTGGTGAACAGTGAGGATATTAAAGATGCATGGAGAGAGCATTATAACCAGATGGTGAATGAGGAGTTTGACTGGGACAGAGAAGGTTTGGAGCCAGCAGATCCAGTGTCTGGCCCTTGGCCTTTGATTGATACTGCTACTGTGAGTGAGGCAATAGGCAGAATGAGGGTGGGGAAGGCAGCAGGTGTGTCTGGGTTGACTGCCAAAATGTTGAAGGCCTCAGGCGATATAGGGGTGAGTTTATTCACTGACCTGATTAATAGGATCATTTATGAGTGTGTTGTCCCAGATGATTGGCTGAAGAGTGTAATTGTAAATGTGTATAAAGGGAAGGGTGATGCCCTGGAAAGAGGAAATTATAGATGTATAAAGCTTTTATATCAGATAATGAAGGTAATGGAGAGAGTTTTAGAAAGTATGATTAGAGAAAGAGTGAATATTGATGAGATGCAATTTGGGTTTATGCCAGGTAGGGGGACCACTGACGCTATATTCATTGTTCGACAGCTTCAAGAAAAATATATTGGTAGGAGAAGCGATCTTTATTTTGTTTTTGTTGATTTGACAAAGTTCCTAGAGAGTTGGTGAAGTGGGCAAAGAGAAAGCTTGGCTTGGAGGAGTCGCTGGTTAGGGTGGTTATGGCCATGTATGTGGGTGCTCACACCCAGGTAAGAGTGAATGGAGATTTGAGTGATGAGTTTTCCGTGAATGTTGGTGTGCATCAGGGGTCAGTCTTGAGTCCCATGTTGTTTATCATGGTAATTGAAGCCCTTTCACGTGACCTTAGAAACGGACTCCCATGGAAGTTGTTGTATGCTGATGATTTGGTGTTGATTGCAGAGAACAAAAGGGAGGCAGAGGAAAGATTCAGGAAGTGGAGAGATGGTATGGGGCACAAGGGTTTAAGGGTAAATGCAGATAAAACAAAAGTGATGATATCTAGGGTTGGTGGCGGTACTGTCAAAGACGAGGGAGAGTGGCCATGTGCAGTTTGCCACAAGGGCGTGGGAAGTAATTCCATCTTGTGCGGTGTGTGTGATAAACGGTTGCATGAGAGATGTAGTGGTATCAGAGGTAGACTGCGAGATAATGCTGATTTTATGTGTACAGCGTGTTGGGGTGAGCAGGTGGAGCTTGCCAGCCGTGAAAGGATTGAATTTGCTGGTGAATCTCTTGAGTGTGTGGAAGAGTTTTGATATTTGGGAGACATGTTGTGTGCTGGAGGTGGGGATAGAGCTAGCTCTGTGGCTAGGGTGAGAAGTGGTTGGAAGAAGTTCAGGGAGCTCTTGCCTCTCCTGACATTGAGAGGACTCTCCCTATGTGCTATGGGGTCTTCGTATGCAGCATGTTTTAGGAGTGTAAAGCTGTATGGTAATGAGACCTGGGCAGTGAAGGAGGAAGATATTCGCCGGCTCAGACGTACAGAAATGACAATGATTAGGTGGATGTGCAGTGCGTCCCTGCGTCCAAGGCCTGGAGGGGCTGGGTTTATGATGGAAAAGTTGAGAGGTAGGATGGGACTGGAGTGTATTGGTGCTGTGATGAGGAGAGGTAGATTGAGATGGTTTGGACATGTGGAGAGGATGGGGGATGATAATTGGGTGAGGAGGGTGAGAAGTGTTAATATTGGGGGTGGGGTTACAAGGGGTAGACTGAGAAAGACATGGGACGAGGTCAGTAAGTGTGATCTCAGGGTTAAGGGACTGAACAGGGAGGCTGCAATGGATCGTGCAACGTGGAGAGCCGCCATTAGGTGACCAAGGCCGACACATGCAAGCATGTTGGAGCCTTTAAAAACGAAATGAAACGAAATGAAAACGAAATGAAACGATATATAATTAGTGAAGAATAAATGCTGGCTTTACGACTTTGGTAAAGAAAAGTTAAATCTGGCAATGAAAATTAAGGAGTTTGGTAATATGGCCAAGTTGCAATCTGGCATCCTTGCTTTGCCTTCACCATCAGTTACTGCACAACTGCGATCACGAGTAGATGCTTATTGCAGTGGATGCCCCACATGCTCGTTTTTGTGAATAAACAATGAATAAACTGCAATACCTCACCACTAGACCACACGGGAATTTACAGTGTTGTGCAGTGTTAAGAAATTAGAATTTAGAGTGCAAAGGATTAACTGTGGAGTGCAAACTGGCGGTTGAAACTGGCGTGGTGTAATTAAAAACAGAATTTGCAGTGTTAAACAATTATAACTCACAGTGCAAAGAATTACTGTAAGTGCAGCACAACACTGGATTATTGTACGTGCTTCAAGAGCATTTTCACCACTGCCAAGGCCATGGAGAGGGCGGCCACAGACGTTCTGTAAGTACCCTCACTGAGGTACAGTCACTTCTAATTCCTCATTCTTTGGTTCCTTTTAATCTATTTCATGCTTTATGTCCATTACTGGTGTGAATAGGGTCTTAAAGAGGTTTAAATAGGTGCTATGCATGCCCGGTAGGGAGTTATTTAGGTGGCTTTCAAAGCTAGGCTGGATTAAGGTCCTTAAGTACCAGTCCAGGAGCCAGAGGCCCACTTTCCGGACATGCCTTTGGCTCTATTAAGTTGGATAGTAGAGGGATTACTGTATGTAGGAATATATATATATATATATATATATGTGTGTGTGTGTGTATAATTATTCCCTTGTACCCCCCTGGGGGTAGGGGGGTTTTCAAGAATACTCCCCCAGTATCCCTGCTTGTCGTAAAAGGCGACTAAAAGGGTTGGCGGAGGGTTAGTGCCCCTCCCCGGAAAACAACTAACTAAAAAAACAAACAAGAAGCCTCGGACAAGGACTGACCAAACGATGACGACCCAGGACCGGACAAAGGACTTGGTAATGAGTACATGGACTGTAAGAGGAGCGAATGATGAGGTGAAAGAGAGAGAGATTGTCCAGGTGCTTGAGGGTGCGAAAGTGGATGTATGTGGAATAACTGAAACAAAATGGAGAGGAGAAAGTGTGAGAGAATGGGAGTATGGATGGGGTATATGTGCAGGAGTAGATGAGAATGAGAGGGCAAAGGAAGGAGTGTGTATAGTTGTGAGTAAAAGATGGAAGAAGAGCATAAGACAGTATGGATCAGTTGGGTCAAGGATTGTGTGGGTAAAGTTGAAAGTTGGAATACAAATGTGGGCGATTGTGTGTGTGTATGCGCCAACGCAAGATCGTGCTAGAAGAGTGAGAGAAGAGTTCTGGACAAATGTGGAAATGTGCATGGAAAAGTTTGGAAGGAATGAGAGAGTGTTTTTGATTGGTGATATGAATGGTAAAGTTGGTAATGTGAAGGTGGATGGAATAGTTGGTGAGTGGGGTGTGCCTGCCGAGATAGATGAGAATGGGAGTGCGTTAGTGGACATTTGTGCTGGGAAGGGTTGGTGATAGCCAATACCCTCTTCAGGCATAAAATGATCCACAGGTATACATGGCGAGTGATGAGAAGGGTGGGTGGTGAACTGAATGAAAGGAAGGCAATGATTGATTATGTGTGTGTGGATGAAAGGATGCAAAGATGTGTAAAGGATGCAAGACTGTATAGAGGTTGGGGGAGTGGACTTTCTGACCACTACTTGGTGGTGGCCAGAATTAGGATGCAAGTGAGATGGAGGAATAGAAGAAGGGAAAGACGAGAGGAAGGAATAGTTGCAAGGAGAGTGGAAAGGTTACAAGAGGATGAGAAAAAGGCAGAGTATAAGAGAGAAGTGGAGGAACGATTGGGCAAATATGAATTGGAGCAGATGGGAGACGTGGAAGGTGTGTGTAAGATATTTACAAAAGAAATATGTGAAGCGTGTGATGTGGTGTGTGGAAGGAAGAGAAGGTGGAGGGGGGTACAAGGAACAGCGTGGTGGACTGAAGAGGTGAAACAGGCTGTGGCACAAAAGAAGAAAGCATACAATGAATGGGTGAGAAATAGGGGCGTGGAAGAAGCTGAGAGGCGGAAGAGAGAGTTATATGTGGAAAGGAAGAGAGAGGTGAAAAGATTAGTAAGAGAGAGTAAGAAGAGAGTGGATGAGGAATTTGGAAGGAATTTGAGTGTAAAGTGGAGGGACTGTAAGAAAATGTTCTGGAGAGAAGTGAAAAGAGTAAGACAGGGTGGAAGTGAAGTTAGCAGGGGAGTGAAAGATAAAAATGGTAGATTACTAGTGGAGAAGGGAGAAAAAGTGAGCAGATGGAGAGAACACTTTAAGGAATTGTTGAACGTAGAGGATGGAAGTAATGCAAGTATAAGTGGCTGGGGAATGGCTGGGAGAAGGAGGGAGGTGAGAAGACAGGAAGAAATCAGAAGGATAGAAGTTGTGGAAGCAATGAAGAATGTTAAATCGGGGAAAGCCCCAGGAATTGATGGAGTGTGTGGTGAAATGCTGAAGCATGGGGGAAAGATAGTAGTAGAATGGATGTGGAAGATGTGCAGATTGGCCTGGGAGGAAGGTAGAGTCCCGGAGGATTGGAAGTCAGGTATAATTATTCCCTTGTACAAAGGAAACGGGAAAAAGAAGTGTGTGGTAATCATAGGGGCATTTGTCTTCTTAGTATAATAGGAAAAGTGTATGGTAGGATACTTATAGACAGAGTTAGAGAAAGAACAGAGAAATTAGTTGGAGAAGAACAGGGAGGCTTTAGGAAGGGAAGAGGTTATGTAGATCAGATATTCATTCTTAGATCTTTAGTGGAAAAGTTTCTAGAGAAGGGAAAGAAGTTGTATGCGGCTTTCATGGATTTGGAGAAAGCATATGACAGGGTGGATAGACAAGGATTGTGGAAAGTGTTAAGAATATATGGAGTAGATGGGAAGTTGTTGAATGCTGTGAAGAGTATGTACGATGGTGCGAAGGCTGCAGTGCGTGTGGATGGTGAACTAAGTGAATTTTTCTCTTTGAAAGTTGGTTTGAAACAAGGATGTGTCATGTCTCCATGGTTGTTCAATCTGTACATGGATGGGGTAATAAAAGAGGTACAAGGTAGGGTAGTGGATGTTGGAGTGGCCCTGGTGAGAGAGGATAGTGTTTGGAAACTCCCTGTACTGTTGTTTGCAGATAATACTGTGTTGTTGAGTGAAGACGAAGGGGAGCTGCAACGCTTGGTGGATGAGTTTGAGAGAGTGTGTAAGAAACGGAACCTAAAGGTGAATGTAGGGAAAAGTAAAGTGATGGTCTTTGAGAGAGGTGAAGTTAGTGAATGTACAGCGAGGTTAGATGGTGAGGAATTGGAAAATGTGAGTACGTTTAAGTATTTGGGTAGTGTGATGAGTAAGGATGGAGGTTTGGAGGGTGAAGTGCTTGAAAGGGTACAGCAGGGAAGAAAGGTTGCTGGTTCCTTGAAAGCAGTGATAGAAACAGGGAAGTGAGCATGGAAGTAGAAAAAGTTACTACATGACAGTATTGTGATACCAACTCTAACGTACGGAAGTGAAGCTTGGATATTGTTGTAAGGACACAAGTCAAGAGTGAGAGCAGTGGAAATGAGTTATTTAAGAGGAGCCTGTGGAGTCACGTGGAGAGACAGGCTGACGAATGAGGATATAAAGGAGCGTTGTGGTGTGGATGTGGATGTGATAGGAAGCGTTATGAGGAACACACTGAGGTGGTTTGGACATGTGGAGAGGATGGAGGGCGAAAGACTGACGAAGAGAGTGTATGTGAGTGAGGTGGAGGGGGGAAGAGGGAGGGGGAGGCCAAGGATGAGATGGAGGGATGGGGTGGAGAGGTATATGAGAGAGGGGGGTGTGAGTTGGGAGCAGGGCAGTGAAATGGCGGGGGACAGGGCGACTTGGAGGCGATTTGTTTGTAGCCACCCCAAACGGGATTGAGGCATCTGGCAATAGAAATAGACAAAGGAAAAGGGGAAAAAGAAGTGTGTGGTAATCATAGGGGCATTTGTCTTCTTAGTATAATAGGAAAAGTGTATGGTAGGATACTTATAGACAGAGTTAGAGAAAGAACAGAGAAATTAGTTGGAGAAGAACAGGGAGGCTTTAGGAAGGGAAGAGGTTGTATAGATCAGATATTCATTCTTAGATCTTTAGTGGAAAAGTTTCTAGAGAAGGGAAAGAAGTTGTATGCGGCTTTCATGGATTTGGAGAAAGCATATGACAGGGTGGATAGACAAGGATTGTGGAAAGTGTTAAGAATATATGGAGTAGATGGGAAGTTGTTGAATGCTGTGAAGAGTATGTACGATGGTGCAAAGGCTGCAGTGCGTGTGGATGGTGAACTAAGTGAATTTTTCTCTTTGAAAGTTGGTTTGAAACAGGGATGTGTCATGTCTCCATGGTTGTTCAATCTGTACATGGATGGGGTAATAAAAGAGGTACAAGGTAGGGTAGTGGATGTTGGAGTGGCCCTGGTGAGAGAGGATAGTGTTTGGAAACTCCCTGTACTGTTGTTTGCAGATGATACTGTGTTGTTGAGTGAAGACAAAGGGGAGCTGCAACGCTTGGTGGATGAGTTTGAGAGAGTGTGTAAGAAACGGAACCTAAAGGTGAATGTAGGGAAGAGTAAAGTGATGGTCTTTGAGAGAGGTGAAGTTAGTGAATGTACAGCGAGGTTAGATGGTGAGGAATTGGAAAATGTGAGTACGTTTAAGTATTTGGGTAGTGTGATGAGTACGGATGGAGGTTTGGAGGGTGAAGTGCTTGAAAGGGTACAGCAGGGAAGAAAGGTTGCTGGTTCCTTGAAAGCAGTGATAAGAAACAGGGAAGTGAGCATGGAAGTGAAAAAGTTACTACATGACAGTATTGTGATACCAACTCTAACGTACGGAAGTGAAGCTTGGATATTGTTGTAAGGACACAAGTCAAGAGTGAGAGCAGTGGAAATGAGTTATTTAAGAGGAGCCTGTGGAGACACGTGGAGAGACAGGCTGACGAATGAGGATATAAAGGAGCGTTGTGGTGTGGATGTGGATGTGATAGGAAGCGTTATGAGGAACACACTGAGGTGGTTTGGACATATGGAGAGGATGGAGGGCGAAAGACTGACGAAGAGAGTGTATGTGAGTGAGGTGGAGGGGGGAAGAGGGAGGGGGGAAGAGGGAGGGGGAGGCCGAGGATGAGATGGAGGGATGGGGTGGAGAGGTATATGAGAGAGGGGGGTGTGAGTTGGGAGCAGGGCAGTGAAATGGCGGGGGACAGGGCGACTTGGAGGCGATTTGTTTGTGGCCACCCCAAATGGGATTGAGGCGTCTGGCAATAGAAATAGACAAAGGAAAAGGGGAAAAAGAAGTGTGTGGTAATCATAGGGGCATTTGTCTTCTTAGTATAATAGGAAAAGTGTATGGTAGGATACTTATAGACAGAGTTAGAGAAAGAACAGAGAAATTAGTTGGAGAAGAACAGGGAGGCTTTAGGAAGGGAAGAGGTTGTATAGATCAGATATTCATTCTTAGATCTTTAGTGGAAAAGTTTCCAGAGAAGGGAAAGAAGTTGTATGCGGCTTTCATGGATTTGGAGAAAGCATATGACAGGGTGGATAGACAAGGATTGTGGAAAGTGTTAAGAATATAAATTATGGAGTAGATGGGAAGTTGTTGAATGCTGTGAAGAGTATGTACGATGGTGCAAAGGCTGCAGTGCGTGTGGATGGTGAACTAAGTGAATTTTTCTCTTTGAAAGTTGGTTTGAAACAGGGATGTGTCATGTCTCCATGGTTGTTCAATCTGTACATGGATGGGGTAATAAAAGAGGTACAAGGTAGGGTAGTGGATGTTGGAGTGGCCCTGGTGAGAGAGGATAGTGTTTGGAAACTCCCTGTACTGTTGTTTGCAGATGATACTGTGTTGTTGAGTGAAGACGAAGGGGAGCTGCAACGCTTGGTGGATGAGTTTGAGACAGTGTGTAAGAAACGGAACCTAAAGGTGAATGTAGGGAACAGTAAAGTGCTGGTCTTTGAGAGAGGTGAAGTTAGTGAATGTACAGCGAGGTTAGATGGTGAGGAATTGGAAAATGTGAGTACGTTTAAGTATTTGGGTAGTGTGATGAGTAAGGATGGAGGTTTGGAGGGTGAAGTGCTTGAAAGGGTACAGCAGGGAAGAAAGGTTGCTGGTTCCTTGAAAGCAGTGATAAGAAACAGGGAAGTGAGCATGGAAGTGAAAAAGTTACTACATGACAGTATTGTGATACCAACTCTAACGTACGGAAGTGAAGCTTGGATATTGTTGTAAGGACACAAGTCAAGAGTGAGAGCAGTGGAAATGAGTTATTTAAGAGGAGCCTGTGGAGTCACGTGGAGAGACAGGCTGACGAATGAGGATATAAAGGAGCGTTGTGGTGTGGATGTGGATGTGATAGGAAGTGTTATGAGGAACACACTGAGGTGGTTTGGACATGTGGAGAGGATGGAGGGCGAAAGACTGACGAAGAGAGTGTATGTGAGTGAGGTGGAGGGGGGAAGAGGGAGGGGGAGGCCGAGGATGAGATGGAGGGATGGGGTGGAGAGGTATATGAGAGAGGGGGGTGTGAGTTGGGAGCAGGGCAGTGAAATGGCGGGGGACAGGGCGACTTGGAGGCGATTTGTTTGTGGCCACCCCAAACGGGATTCAGGCGTCTGGCAATAGAAATAGACAAAGGAAAAGGGGAAAAAGAAGTGTGTGGTAATCATAGGGGCATTTGTCTTCTTAGTATAATAGGAAAAGTGTATGGTAGGATACTTATAGACAGAGTTAGAGAAAGAACAGAGAAATTAGTTGGAGAAGAACAGGGAGGCTTTAGGAAGGGAAGAGGTTGTATAGATCAGATATTCATTCTTAGATCTTTAGTGGAAAAGTTTCTAGAGAAGGGAAAGAAGTTGTATGCGGCTTTCATGGATTTGGAGAAAGCATATGACAAGGTGGATAGACAAGGATTGTGGAAAGTGTTAAGAATATATGGAGTAGATGGGAAGTTGTTGAATGCTGTGAAGAGTATGTACGATGGTGCAAAGGCTGCAGTGCGTGTGGATGGTGAACTAAGTGAATTTTTCTCTTTGAAAGTTGGTTTGAAACAGGGATGTGTCATGTCTCCATGGTTGTTCAATCTGTACATGGATGGGGTAATAAAAGAGGTACAAGGTAGGGTAGTGGATGTTGGAGGGGCCCTGGTGAGAGAGGACAGTGTTTGGAAACTCCCTGTACTGTTGTTTGCAGATGATACTGTGTTGTTGAGTGAAGACGAAGGGGAGCTGCAACGCTTGGTGGATGAGTTTGAGAGAGTGTGTAAGAAACGGAATCTAAAGGTGAATGTAGGGAAGAGTAAAGTGATGGTCTTTGAGAGAGGTGAAGTTAGTGAATGTACAGCGAGGTTGGATGGTGAGGAATTGGAAAAAGTGAGTACATTTAAGTACTTGGGTAGAGTGATAAGTAAGGATGGAGGTTTGGAGGGTGAAGTGCTTGAAAGGGTAAAGCAGGGAAGAAAGGTTGCTGGTTTTTTGAAAGCAGTGATAAGAAACAGGGAAGTGAGAATGGAAGTGAAAAAGTTTCTACATGACAGTATTGTGATACCAACTCTAATGTATGGAAATGAAGCTTGGACATTGTTGGAAGGACACAAGTCAAGAGTGAGAGCAGTGGAAATGAGTATTTAAGAGGAGCCTGTGGAGTCACGTGGAGAGACAGGCTGACGAATGAGGATATAAAGGAGTGTTGTGGTGTTGATGTGGATGTGATAGGAAGCGTTATGAGGAACACATTGAGGTGGTTGGCCATGTGGAGAGGATGGAGGGTGAAAGACTGACGAAGAGAGTGTATGTGAGTGAGGTGGAGGGGGAGACCAAGGATGAGATGGAGGGATGGGGTGGAGAGGTATATGAGAGAGGGGGGTGTGAGTTGGGAGCAGGGCAGTGAAATGGCGGGGGACAGGGCGACTTGGAGGCGATTTGTTTGTGGCCACCCCAAACGGGATTGAGGCATCTGGCAATATATATATATACAGTAATCACTCTAATATCTGGACGCCCAATATCCGAACATCCCCACTAACCGAACCTTATCGTCTTGGGATCAAACATTCCCAAAAAAAAAAAAAAAAAAAAAAAAAATTTTTTTTTTTTTTTTTTTTTTTGCCGTCCGTAATTTGAACTTGCCGCACGCGCCGCGTGAGAGCATTGTTTTGGTTCGTCATTCCTCCGACGTCCGATAGAGAGCCGCTGCATCCTCCCCACTTCCCGCCTGTCTCTCACCGCGACTGGACCTACGCTCTTCGCCATGGCTGCCAACGTGCTCGCTTTTGTGGTGGTGCCATACTTGCTGCAAGGCCTCCTGCTGCTCTCTGCCCTCCTCTTAGTGTGTGTGATGATGGCCCCGCCTCCTGAGAAAAGGAAGAGAGTGGTGTTGACTCTGGAGAAGAAACGGGAGATATTGGAGAAAGTTGATGCGGGTTGGTCTTCTTCACGCATTCTCCGCGAGTTCAACCTGGCCCGGTCGATTTTGTTCGATATCAAGCGTTCCCGAGACAAGCTCATGCAGTACACGGCTGACTTCTCGTCGAGAAGCAAACGCAACGTGGAGAGGAAGGTTATGTTAACCCCCAAGTATGCAGAAATCGACCGCTCCACGTTGATTTGGTATTGACAGCAACGTGCAGCTGGTGTGATGGTATGTGGAACGGAGCTGAAGGCTGCTGCTGAGAAGTTTGCAAGGCTTCACGACGCCCTAGACTTCAAGGCATCCGAGGGTTGGCTCTTCGCGTTCAAGTTGCGACATGGCCTTACTAACCGTAAAGCACATGGCGAAGCATTGGACGCTAACGAGGATGGAGTGGACGAGTTTCGGCACAAGGTGAAAGGCTTGATCGACAGGGAGGGCCTCACTCTCGGTCAAGTCGATAACGCTGACGAAACTGGCCTATTCTATCGCTCGGTGCCAACGAACACTCTAGCCGATGAGACGGAGAAGCGTGTACCTGGCCGCAAGCTTTCTAAGGAACGGATATCTGCTTTGTGTTGTGCCAATGCTAACGGCATGCACCGGCTTAAGCCCGTTATTGTTGGCCGTGCAAAGCAGCCTCGGTGTCTTCTTGGGGTGATGGATGTCCTTCCTGTCGTATGGTACCATTCTTTGAAAGCATGGCTCACAGCTATGATTTTCAAAGACTGGTTTCACCGTCACTTCGTCAAGGAGGTCATCCAGTACCAGACGAAGACACTGGGAATTCCTCGCGACCAGGTAAAGGCTCTCCTTCTCCTCGACAATGCACCTGCCCACCCGTGCGACAAGGACTTGGTTGCTGAGAATGGCCGTATTAGGTGCATGTTTCTGCCACCTAATACGACTACTCTCATTCAACCCATGGACCAAGGAGTGATCGTGGCAACAAAGCGCCTGTACCGTCGGAAGTTCCTGGATGAGGTGATGGTTGTTCTCGAGGACGAGGACGAGCGCAGGGAAGGACGTAACACTCGAGGCAAGCGGACTTTGGAAAACCTTCGCCGCTACAACATCAAGTCTGCGCTGTACAACTGGGCTAGTGCATGGAAGGAAGTCCCTGTGAAAACTCTTGAAAATGGTTGGTCTCGTCTGCTTCTCGGAACAGATGTGGAGTACAATTTCCTAAGGTTTGACGTGGATGACTTCCATGCACGGCTACGTACGCACAGCGACGATGTTGATGTGGACGATGTTCATGAGTGGTTGGACGACGACGAGGGCGATCCTCGGTATCAGACATTGTCTGATATCGAGATCGCGTCTTCGGTTGCTGGTGTCAGTCCCGAACTTGAAGATTCCGACGACGAAGGCGATGATGATGCGGACTCCTCTCAGCAGGACACTACTCCAGCCATCCCCAAGCTGAGCGCACTCCGGGAACATCTAGAGTTCGTCCTAGACTACCTGGAACACCCGGACTGCGACAGGGAGATGGTCGCCTGCCAGTGATACTCTCGGACTCTGACAGCAAATAAACAGCAAGAACTTCTCCACTAGACCACACGGGAATTTTGAGTGTTGTGCAGTGAAAAAAACGGTGTGTTGTGTTAAGGTTTTCGAAATGAGAGAAAAGACTCAGTAGAAAAGAAATTTAACGTAACTAACCTTCTTTGTTTTGGCTTTGGAAAATAAAAAAAACTTGGGAAAAGTTAATGTGCAACACTTAAATTTAATGGAACATTATTTGGACTAAAGTGAACACTGTGAAGAGAACGGACTTCTGTGTGTTATTGACTAAGTTCAGTGCAAGACTTCAGGAAGAGTGTACTGCAAGTGCTTCAGGAAATCGTTCTTACTGTCAGAGTCCGAGAGGAGGCGGTTATTCATCGAGGTGGCCAGGGACTTGCTGTAAGTAGCCAGAATGTTTCATATTGTACTTTTTTCCATACTATACTTACCAGAATGTTTCATATTGTACTTTTTTCCATACTATACTTACCAGAATGTGTCATACTGTACTTATTTCCATACTATACTTACCTCATGCATGTGCAGTAGGAATGTGTTTTTCAGAGTTAGGTTCGGTTAGAGTCCATAAGTACCAGAATGTTTATTAATGTATGAACATACTTCTAAACCCACATTTTATGTTTCTTTTGCATTTATTTCAGTCATTTATGTGCCTTATTGGTGTGAATTGGGTGTTAAATAGGTGCTATGCATGTCCGGAGGGAGTTGTATAGGTGTTTCTCTGAGTTAGGGTCCATATGTACAAGTCCATAAGCTGGGGCCCAATATCCGGACGAAACCAATATCCGAACCTACCGATGGCTCTATTGATCCGGATATTGGAGGGGTTACTGTATATATATTTATATATATATATATATATATATACACACATACAGATGAACCTCGGAATTTGTACACAATTTGTTCCTGGAGGCTGTACGAGTTGCAAATTGTTCAAAAATCGAACCATATTTTTCCATAAAAAGCGATGTAATTTGCATTAATCCGTTCTTTAGTATGGATGAAACAGTAGATTTCACTCGATAAAAGTATTGGGCACCCGGCGCCCCCCCAACAAAACAAACCTTTCAACTAGGGAAAAAACATGTAAATAATGCATTATAATTACCTTTAATGCTTGGTAGGGTTTCCTTTGCACTCTTCACGGACCTGAGACGTCGTGAAAGTGAAAGGGCCAGGTTCCTCAGGTGCTGGGGTGATAAACTTGCCCAGGAGTCATGAATGGCTACTTCCAGCTTAGGCAGAGAACTCACGTCCTTCGCTTGGAGAGTCTTCTTTACGAGGTACCAGAGGTTTTCTATTGGATTGATGTCTGGGCTATTGCCTGGCCAGTCTTTCATGAAGGAGACCTCGCAGTCACGAAGCCAGTTGGTGACAGATTTGGCTTTACGAGCAGGTGCACCGTCCTGCTGAAACACTCGTTCACCTGTGAGCTCGAAGGACTCAGGTAAATGATCACAAAGCAGCTCCAGGTAAACGTCCTGATTCACTCTACAGTTCCTGGGAAGCACAACAAGCTTCCCCAACCCCTTACCAGAGAAACAACCCCATACCATTAGTGAATCAGGGTGTTTAACTGTGCTCTCCACGTAACGGGGGTCAAGCGGGTCACTACCTCTGCGCTGGTACACGCACACTCCTCGATTACAGGTAACGGTAAAAATTGCCTCATCAGACCACAGCATTGACAACCATTGGTCCTTACCCCAGGTAAGGTACTTGTTAGCAAAGGCAAGCCTACAAAGTCGCTGGTTATGTGTAAGAAGAGGCTTTCTTACAGGCCTGTTGCTTGTGTAACCAAGTTCATAGACTCTTCGAGAAACAGTGCGCACTGAAACCTCGCCAAACACTTCCGGGTTGCTCTCCTTAATTCTCCTTGCAGTCACACGAGGATTAAACTCCACTGCACGTTTGAGCACACTAACAGACCTCGGGGAAGTTTTCCTGGGCCTGACAGACTGTGGTTTCTTTGTATGAACGTCACCACTATAATCACTCGGTAACGGGCACACCACCTCTACACTGTCGACCGAGCCACACCAACCAAATCACTAATTTCCTTTGTGGGGTGGCCTGCCTCCTTTAGAGCAATGATCTGTGATATTATTTCACTAGACAATTCACAGGTAGGGGCCACATTAAAGTAGCGAAAGCCAAAACACTGCGGTTCACTAGGTAAAAAATGGCGCAATGAGAGAGGGAGGAGCAGCTGGGTTCCCCTCCCTCACGCAGCCCACAGGCAACTGAGGCGCCAGCCAACCAGTGCACAGTAAGGCCTCAGGCTGCTGTGACATCAAGTTTGCACCCAAAACTTCTGGTTAAATTTTTTTTCCCGAAAAAAGGTGATTCTTTTTTCGTCAAAAGTATTGTGCGCCTTGACACAGGTGCGCAATACTTTTGTCGATCACTATATAATGAATGGCAAGATCGGAGACATGGGTTCCACTTTCAAACTTTGCAATGAGTTTTTTTTTTTTTTTTTTTTTTTTTTTTTTTTTTTTTTCAGCTCAATTATTGTTCTCACTGCTTTACTTTTAGCTCCAGCTGACTCACTAATCTTCTTAGGGCCCATGATAATGTACAATTTTCTATCGAAAATACATAATTCATCGCAAAGTTTAATCGAGCCTGTATGACTGACGCATAGCTGGCGGAACACAAAGCCAGACTGGAGACCATGTGGCACCTACGCCGCCGCATCTCTTAGTGCGAATAATGGGTCACTGTACGAAAACTGTGTTGTACAAGTAGAGAGGCGTACGAATTCCGGGGTTCCACTGTATATATATATATATATATATATATATATACAGGTATATATATATAAGTAATCCCCGTAATATCCAGACGTCCATTTTCCGGACATCCCCAATAACCGGACATTTTCGTCCCGGGATCCAATATTCCCAAAATGGGTCCAAAACCGCAAAAAATTAAAAAAAAAATCTGACTTTTTTCCCACCCGTAATTTGAAATTGCCATGTGGCGCCAAACAGCTGTTACACCATGGTCCCTTCACCCCTTCCTTCCTCCCCCCTCCCCCCTCCCCTCTCCCTTGTCAGGGTTGCCATTTGGTATTTTTCATTACCAAATGTAGGCCAATTTGGTAATGAATCAGAATAATACAATACCAAACGGATTTTTCACATGTATGAGGATACATAGGATGGAGATGGTGGATTGTTTGCTCTCTGATGAATTTGCTAGCCTATATAGCGTGATAATAATCAACATGCTGTTAATTATAAGTACTGTATTTTTTCGTTACTGTAAGTTCTGATGATGTCACAACTTACACCGCCATATTTGTTTACAAGTGATCATGGTGATGGTGCGTGGTGTGGAGGTTGATAATATTAATCGTGATGATTGATAATGTTAGTGTTGTTGGTTGACAGTGGTTAGAGTTATTAACAATGGCCAATACTGGTGATGGTGGAGGTCAGTGGTGATATTTGGTAGTGTTAAGGTAAATACTGTAACTCAGCCTACCATGATAGCTTACCAAAGGGTGTCAGTCAAAATTTCCATGATTCCAGTACATGAAAATATTATAACTAGCATATGAATGGTTATGTAGTGATATGTAAATGGGCCAAGCGCCGAAAGCATGCGACATTTAGGTAGGGGGTCTGGGGTTTGCTGCATTTTTTATTTGTCCCAGATTAGGCCTGCCAAAATTGGGGTGCGCCTTACATGCTCATGCGCCTTATATGCCCGAAAACACGGTATATATAAATACCGTGTGTGTGTGTGTGTGTGTGTGTATATATATGTATAATGTATATATATATATATATATATACACAGTGTGGTAGGTGGGGGTGCTCACCATCCATTCACTTGATGTAGTGTTGCTCTCATGTGTCTGCCCTTTCCTCTCCTCCATCCTTCTTTCCATCCATCCTCTTCTGTCTTTCTTTCCTTCATTCTTTCCTCTTTCTTCTGCCAGCGGATGACTTTACACTCCCTCTTGTGTCTTTCTTTCCTTCATTCTTTCCTCTTCCTTCTGCCTGTGGGTGACTCTACACTGAGTGACAAGCCATATGGTTTCCTGTACACCAGGAAACCATTTGCTACCCTTCGTGGTAGCCATATAACCAAATTTTGGCTCCTGGCAGTTTAGTGGGTAATAAAGGTGCTCCAACTGGATTGAGCCAGTGAAGGTTTATATCCAAGGGGTGGTTGGGGTTTATTGCTCACGTAATGCCACTCAGGGATGAGTGAGGCTGGTCACTCTCATCTTAAATGCCAGGACCAACTTTCCTAGCCCCGGGCTCCTACACTCCTCATGAGGCAACGTAGGATTAGATGACGGATGGATGGATGGATATATATACAGTGAAATTTCAAATTTCGATGGGCATATGTACCTAAAAATCACCGCGAAATTCAAATAATCAAAATTTAAACTGAACTTCTTATGGGAAAAATTAGTTTGGGTCCAGGGCCTCCAAACCTAACTCCCTAAAATCATGATTTTTTGCCCACACCTCCTGTAAACTTCATGAACTATAATTGTGGTTAAGTAACTGTAGTTCTGCATTGTACTGCCATACTGTCAGCAAGTGTATACTTGGTGTATTTCTGCCCTTTCCTGTATTGCCATTTCTCCTTTGGCTGCGAAGATTTTGAGATGCCAGGCTGCTCTCGTACATTACCACTGCTACCCAAAGAACCACTCTTGCTTGCCATGAAACAGGTAAGTTGCAATGAAAATACAAAGAAAATACATACAACTAAATTCCAGTGAAATGTATGTCCACATATGGAAGGTACAGGCTGAAGGTGCAGCACTTGACTGTAGAGGGCTGCTGGCAGGACAGACTCAAGATGGCCGCCGACAACAGAGCATCGCCTTGCACATGGCTTGGTGATGGTGCCTACTCCCATCTGGGAGCTCTTATCCATAAACAACATGACTATTTTTTTTCTCAGTCGCTACTGTTCATTTCTATGTTGCGCTTTATATTCATAATTACTGTACTTCTCTTTGTTTTAGTATTCTGCCTACTGTATTTGTTAACACCTGTAATTCATTTTGTTTCAGTATTTCTACTATTGATTCTCTTCCTTTAATTTCTCTTGTTATATCTTTGAGTTATTAAAGTACTGATTAATTAATAATAAGTATATTTATAGAATGACAGGGAATCGTCCAGGGTACGAACTGTCCTGACGGGAAATCGTCCGTGTTTTGACGGGGAATTATCTGACGGGCGAATTGACTTGACAGTGAACTGTCTCGGAACCATATCATCGTATGCTTCATATACTGTATGAATAAATGATGCTGATTTTCATTCTCTTCTTGACACATACGATATTAGGTTAAGCTCATACTTTTTCTTATAATTTTCCTTCACCTCTAGCATTTTGGTTTGCATCAAATATTATCTGTGCTTGTTCTGGTTAGAGTCTAGCCCTGAGAGCACGTCACATACGATATTAGGTTAGGTTCATACTTTTTCTTATAATTTTCCTTCACTTCTAGCATTTTAAACTTGTGATAATCTCTACTCCATCTTATATAAGCTTGCATTACTCTCGAAATGTGTACATTTTACGAGTATACTCTCGACGGGCAACAGCTGCCAACTCAGATACATCAAAACATGAAGAGTTGTCTCACATTACATAACACTAAATCATTTACCATAAGAACTTAAACTACATAATTTAACAAGCAGTCATTTAAATAAAACATTATTGTTACATCCCAGTCCCCACACTGCCACAGGCTCCAACAGCAATAGTACAGTACAGGAAGGACGTCACCCAGCGAGTTGTTCTTCCTATGGTCAGCCTTAACGTGTACAGTACACAAGACCAGCTGAGAAGAAAATAAACACTGGCTTCTTAAAGTTCACTGTCTTTATTTTCCAAGTAATTCCACTTAATGCTTTTCAACTTCTCTTCAATGTTCTCACAGGCACTGGAGCTATACACACTTTACCGACTGAAGTTACACTTAATGTTTAACAACACTTCACAGCTAGTACACTTAATGCTTGCTAACACTTCACTTATTACACAATTACAGATAATAATCTTCACTGACAGTAATTACACTTAATACACTTCACTGTCTTCTCAAGTTCCAATGATATACAAACTTCAATAACCCGTCACTGTTTGCCACTGTTTTCACAAGTACCAAAAGTATACAATCTTAACTGACACTACACTCAAACCAAAACCGACTGCACTTCACTCAAACTGACCTGAAACCCGACTAAACTTGTAAAAATCTCTACTCCATCTTATATAAGCTTGCATTACTCTCGAAACATCTACATTTAATGAGTATACTCTCAACAGGCAACAGCCGCCAACTCAGACACATCAAAACATGAGGAGTTGTCTCACATTACATAACACTCTAAATCATGTACCATACGAACTTAAACTACATAATTTAACAAGCAGTCATTTAAATAAAACATTATTGAGAAAAAGCTCATTAAATTAATGCATAACTTACAAAATCAATACACTCACAAACAGCCGGATAACTGGCAACTCTGACTCGTACCAATACGGAAACTACTGTACACGAAACTCCAAGAAGTTACGAGACTACCCAACTGGCAAATCTCCCTTCATAACGATATTATCTTTGCTTGTTTTGGTTGGAGTAGAGACTACCTAACTGGCAAATCTCCCATCATAACAATATTATCTTTGCTTGTTTTGGTTGGAGTCTGGCCCTGAGAGCATCGAAATACCCGACTTTGCATCGAAAAGTAGGGTAGGCAGACCACTCCAAAATGCATCGAAATTTGATTCATCGAATTCTAAACTGTCGAAATTTGAGATTCCACTGTATATATACTATATATATATATATACAGGTAACTCGCACGGAACACGAGGGTTTCGTTCCTACCGTGCCGTGTTAGGTGCGAAATCGCGTATATTTAAACTACTCCGTATTTTGCTCCCTAGACCCCCCAAATGTGTTGTTTTGCTGTTATCTGTCACTAGAAAGCACTTTAAGTGGTTAGAAGGTTTATTTAATGTTATAACTCACAAATACAGTACTCCTGAGCAAAACTTCAACACACAAGTACTGTACGTAAACACAAGGAAACATTCCGATGCCGATCATAGGTAATAAATTAGGTTAACTGGTACTAGTGCTTTAACTTACAAGTACATACCAGAACAGTACATATTTAACTTAGAAATGCAGTACTGTGATATCGAATGATTTCAGTACATAATCTGTTAGGAATGGCTGGAAAAAAAAAAAATGTTATGAATACATTTTCACCTTTTTGATATATGTTTATGGTAGTTTCGAGTTATTCTTTACGTTATCGTTGTGCCCATGCTTGGAAAAGGGGCGAAAGAGTTGAATTATCAGTCCTAAATGAGAAAACTGCACGTCCTGCAAGGCTAGACTCTGCCACGGGAGAATAAAGTGGAGGGTCAGTCCGATTAGCAATAAGGAAGTTGTGTCACAACTTCCAGCTCCCACACCACGAGAATGGCTAAAAATAGAATCGTAATGCAGTTTCAGAACTAACAATAAGTCTAATTATTACGAATACAGATACAAAGCAGAAATAAATACGTTTACAGACGGGGAAAACGTATTTCTTCCATCATAACATGTTCATCTTTCTCAATCATTTTACGTTCATCTTTATCATTTTACCTTGTTATTTTCGCAATATATATTGCTGTCTCGTAAACAGGGTGGTTGTTTGTGTTTTGCAAGGGAGGAAAAAGGTTGTATTTTCTGTCTGGGTCGAGATAATGGGTGTAACTATGTGTGATTAGGCATGGCCACGAGCGAAAAAATCGTACATCCACTCATCACGATAGCCGGTGGTGAAATGACAGATGATACATGAGACGGTGAAGTCAAGGTCATGTCCCAGATTTTCGTTCACTTCCCGAAAGTTTTCACAGTTTTCTACAAGTTGCAAACCATTACAGCAAACCTGAGCAAATAGGTAAAGATACCAAGACAAAAATGTATTTTTCTCTTATTATAAGTCTTTAACGAACAAACAAAAAAAAAAGGCAATATTCCGACGCCGATCATGGGTAATCATATAAATCAGGTTAACTGGTTACAAGGCTTTATTTAATGCTTTAATTGCTTACAAGTACATACCAGAACAGTAAATATTTAACTTACAAATACAGTACTGTAGAAAAGCAGTACAGTAAGAGTTTAACGAACAAACAAAAAAGGCAATATTCCGACGCCGATCATGGGTAATCATATAATTCGGGTTATCTGGTTACAAGGCTTTATTTAATGATTTAACTTTATTTAAGTGCTTACAAGTACAGTACATACGAGAACAGTAAATATTTAACTTACAAATACTGAACAGCACTGTGGAAAAAACGAACAAATAAAAAAGGCAATATTCTGACGCCTATCAGGTAAACTGGTTATAAGACTTTATTTCTTGCTTTAACGTTATTTAATAGTACTTTAAGTTGCACATAAACTTACCAGAACAGTACGGTACTGTAAATATTTAACTTACAAATATTGTGCTACTGTACTCGGGAATGTCTCACTCACTGAATAATTTCCCGCCTAGATCGTCACGTAATCAAAACAAACCGCGCGCTGCGGTGACGTTCGAGGATTTGATCTTTCAAAGGCCTCTCCTGCGTTAATTTGTAGTTTTCATAATGTTTTTTTAATCTTACGTTGTCTAATATGTATCCCAGCCCTTACCGCGTATAATTGCGAGCGCGTTCCGTGAGATCGTGTTCCGTGCGAGTTACCTGTATATATATATATATATATAGTGCTTCTTTAGCGCTAATTTATCTATAGTTTTACCGAAGTGCTCTAACGAACTGGCTTCAATTGTGCCTCCCCTTCATATTTTCTCCCAAAATACCCGGGCAGCTGGGAGTGCCCATGAACTCACACTCTCTCCCCCACAATGCAGAACCTCTGCTTATCAAAATTCATTTATCCCCAGAACTACTACTCCCTGGAATTCACTTCCTGGGAGTTGCTTCCCACATACATTTAATCCTCTCGATTTTAATTCCAATTGTTATAAGTATTTTATGAATGGAGGATGCCTTTAGGCACATGGATTTATTTTTTTTTTTTCTTTGTTTTTCCTTCCTCCATTCATTATCCAAAAATATATATATATACATACATATATATATATATATATATATATATATATATATATATATATATATATATCTATACCAGGTATATATATATCTATCTATCATCTATCTATACCAGGTATGTACATATATATACAGTGCTCGTCAGAAGTATTCAGCGTTGTCCGCCGGGCGCGCAATACTTATGGCCCAAAAAGAATCACCCATTTTGGGGGGTAAGAATTGAGCCACAAGTTTGAGCTCCGAGCATAACGTCACGGTAGCCTGAGGCGTTCCGACGCGCTGGTTGGTTCCCGCCCCAGTCGCCCACGGGCTGCCTGAGAGAGAGGAACTCTGCCGAGTGTCCCTCTCAAATTGCGCCATTTTTTACCGAGTGTCCCGCAGTGTTTTGGCCTTCAAAACTTTGTTATGGCACCTACCCGTGAACTATCGAGTGAAATCATATCCCAGATCATTGCTCTAAAAGAGGCAGGCCACCAGACAAAGGAAATTAGTGAATTGGTTGGTGTGGCACGATCGACAGTGCGTCGTTGGTGTGCGCGGTTTCGGGAGGAAAACAGTGGTGAAGTTCCCACAAAGAAACCGAGGTCTGGTAGGTCTAGGAAAACTTCCCCAAGGTCTGTCAATGTTTTAAAACGTGCAGTGGAGTTTAATCCTCGTGTGAGTGCAAGGAAAATTAAGGAGAGCAACCCGGAAGCGTTTGGTGAGGTGTCAGTGAGAACAGTGTCTCGTAGGGTGCATGAGCTTGGTTACACAAGTCACAGGCCTGTGAAAAAGCTTCTTCTCTCTAGCAGCCAGAGAATTCGTAGGCTTGCCTTTGCTAATAAATATCTAAATTGGGGTGAGGAGCAATGGTTGTCAGTGTTGTGGTCTGATGAGGCAACGTTTAGTATTACCTGTAACAGAGGAGCACGTGTGTATCGACGCAAAGGTAGTGACCCACTTGACCCACGGTATGTAGAAAGCACAGTTAAACATCCTGATTCACTCATGGTATGGGGTTGTTTCTCAGGGAAGGGTTTGGGGAAGCTTGATGTACTTCCCAAGGACCTCAGAGTGAATCAGGATGTTTACTTGGAGCTTCTGTGTGATCATTTACCAGACTCCTTCGAGCTAACAGGTGCACGAGTGTTTCAGCAGGACGGTGCACCTGCTCACAAGGCCAAATCGGTCACCAATTGGCTTCATGACTGCGAGGTATCATTCATGACAGACTGGCCAGGAAATAGCCCAGACCTCAACCCGATTGAAAACCTCTGGTACCTCGTAAAGAAGAGTCTCCAAGGGAAGGACGTGAGCTCTCTGCCTAAGCTGGAAGCCGCCATTCGTGACTCCTGGGACAAAATACCCCTCCAGCACCTCAGGAGCCTCTCCCTTTCACTTCCAAGACGTCTCAGGTCCGTGAAGAAACGTAAAGGCTACACAACGAAGCACTAAAGGTAAATAAAATGCATTATTTATATGTTTTTTCAATGTTGAAAGGTTTGTTTCTCAGGAGGGACGCAGGGTGCTCCATACTTCTGACGAGCACTGTATATATACAGTAACCTCGCGTCCAGCACGATTCGAGTCCAGCACGGTGAGCAAATAATTAGTATTATTTAATACGATTTAATTACTGCAACACGAGTGTGTTAGCATAACACGCACAGAGCTCTGAGAAGTGGGCGAAATCCGCAGAGTTCAACTCTAGCACGATCACCCCCGGTCCAACACGGTCATACTGGACATTCCCATGATGATGATAGCCAATGAAAACTTCTGATCGAGTAGCCTTCCCCGCCCGCTATCATGACGTGATCGTGATGCCGCCCAATTAAAAACGCTTCTGGTGTCACGTGATGTTATGTTTACATTTCTCCCGCCACAGAGCCACTCAGTCGCATAATTGCATTGGAAGGTGCTTTTTTCTTGCTGTATTTTCTGCTCTTGTTACTGCATTTTACCCTGCTCACGATGCCTAGGAAGCCTTCTGAGAACCCCAAGAAGCGTCGGCACCTCCCTCAGGCCACCAAGCTAGAAAGCATCGAGAGGAAGAAGAAAGGGTAGAGGAAAGTTGACACTGCCAAAGCCTACAACATGACTGAAGCCAACGTGATCATAATAAAAAACTTAAGACAAGATCCTGGCAGCCGAAGGCTATCACACGGCACTTCATACTAGGTTTGCTGAGGATACGATGGTAAATCGGAACGGTAACGTGGTAAAATTGCCGACGATACCACGGGCATTTGGAATTCATCTGGATGGATTCCTGCCGAGCATACGACGTGGAAAACAGTGTGATCAAAACCCAGGCGACTCGACAAAGAATGTATTGTACTACAGCACTGAACATTAGCCTGACACTGAATACATATTAATATTTTAGAATAAATATCAATCGTTTTGAAACCCTTCTCATTGGCGTGCGTACCAGTTTATAAACAAAGTTGCTTCTCCTTATTTTCTACCGAGTCAGCGACAGCGATCACTTTCCACAGTCACGAGACGGGGCTCTGGCAAAAGTGTGAGTGTCACGGGGTTTTTAAAATATAAATGCACAATTTTATTTAAATGATGATATTGTTCAACAGTATTGAAGAGCAGGGACAATGATTGTCTTACTAAATCAAGCAGCGATTACTTTACGCTGGCTTGCTTCACACGATTCTCTAAGAACGAGAATTTATAAACTTTCTCAATAGTACACAGCAGAGACTAATTACTCAATTGCTGTTTATCAGTACTGTTAGCCTCTGGAGAAAGTTACTTCACCCATGACAATAAATAACTAATACTAATAATAGCATCAGGTTCTTACTGGTGCTTAACTCCTAGGAGGCACAACGGATTTTAAGCTTAATACACAAGACTTGCCTAAGTACCAGTTATGAATGGCAAACGTCTATGCAAGCTAGGAGCTATAAGAAATAAGCTTAACTGCGGAGAAATGAAACAAGAGTTTACATTACATTAAGCTCAAGAAAAAGAACTGTTAAATTTATTGATTACAAAATAAATTTAACGTTACATTTCAAAATCAAATTAATGAGATCGCACTCACTCAAGAGCTAAATTCTTATGCCTAGGAAAAACACCTTAACTAAGCTCTTAAGACTAGGAAAAATGAAAAGAAATACTGGTCAATGATTGTGGTGTATCACCCAAAAGGGTGGGAGTCTGGAGAACTGTAGTCACCTCTCGCCGTCACAACAAACACTGGACTCTATTCAAACGATGCGTGTGGTAGAACGCACAGGCCACCGGAAGAAGGCGTGGCTAACGGTTGAGGCAAGTAGGGGCGAACAATAAAGAAACAATAGTATCGCTCAGTAGAGCACTTAGTGACGTGCATTAGATCGGTCACTTTTGAAACAGTGACGAATGTTTTGAAAACGGTTAACTGAGCGATACACAGTGAGTTTTCTACTAATAGTTCGTGATTTCTCACAAAAGGGAAATGTCGTGAATTTGATTCGTGACATTACGCCCCTACAAAATGAATTTTTTCCTTATGGGAAAAAATTTGTGGATATATATATATATGTACACATCCTAACTCAGTCACACAAGATTCACACTGTGGTGTGTGTGCTATCCTGCTACAGGAGAAAATCACTATCGCCAATGAGCGTAAAAACCTCGTATTTACGTTAATGGAGGCAAGCTTGAGGGAAAAAACTCCGTGACGACGGTGAAAATCCTGAACTCAGGTCAAACTGAGTGAAAAGTCACTACATTTACACTGACAACTAATTGTTGTGTAGTGTGATGTATGTAATACACGGTGTAGGTGTGACAGTTGTAGTGTAACTGTACCTACGTGTGAAATGACATAGTAAATATTAATAATATGGCGACGACGAAGGCAGAGGAGAAGAGGCGGCAGCGTGCGGCAGATGATCAGCTGGCCTGCACAGCAAAACTGCTACACACATTGCTGTACCTGCAAAATCAATTGAGGTGGAACTCTTATTACGTTACAATTACTCTCTCTGCCTAGCAATCAGTACATGCTACGAAAAGTACGCTCTGGCTGAAAAATACGAGTGACAGCCTAAGCTTCGTACATTCGAGGTCGCCATTAATTACAGCACACGATTAGTGTCGACAAGTTGAGAATCCTTGTGCAAACTCGGGCTTCTGTAGCCTCGAACTGCACACGGGTCCTCAACCTGTGCCTTAACCTACAGTACTTATATTAATATCGGGGAGCTGAGAATCCTTGTGCATCCTCGGGCTTCTGTAGCCTCGAGTCGCCTCTGTGGAGTTCTCTCATCCCCCTTAACCTACGGTACATAATATATATCGGGGAGCTGAGAATCCTTGTGCAAACTCGGGCTTGCGTAGCCTCGAGTCGCCTCTGCGGAGTTCTCTCTTGAACTTCCCCCTTAACCTACGGTACATAATATATATCGGGGAGCTGAGAATCCTGGTGCAAACTCGGGCTTGCGTAGCCTCGAGTCGCCTCTGCGGAGTTCTCTCTCGAACTTCCCCCTTAACCTACGGTACACCCGAAAGCACTAATCTCTCCCCCCTGGTAGCCGGAGTCGCGGCCAGTGAGCGACCAAGCGATCGAACACCCCACAACTACCGCCCCTCCCCCAACTTCGTGAAAGCTTTGGTGGATAGATATGGAATGGCTAAATGTGGCGATGTTATAGTGTGTCATGATAATTTTTATACACAATCAGAACTAGTAGGGATAAGAATAGAAAGGCATTTAATGTGTAATACTGTGCAGTTATCCACAACATATGAGAAAGGCACGACAATGAAAGAAGACCTACGATGTTTTATGTGAAATTGTCTATATACTTACATACTATAGTATAATGTTACAAATAAGTATAGTATAGTGAACAGCACCTGATGAAAGATATGATGCTGTTTCTCATACATTCTCGCTCCCACCCCCACAATTCTTCTCTCAGGGTTGCTGTCTCCACCAAATGCCTCTCGTTCCCTCTGGTAGCCCGCTCCCACCCATTGTTAACCAACATAAACAAAGATAATGATGAAAAGTCAGTTATTGATCATATTGATATTATCATACGCCTTTGTATTAAACACCAACAATCAATAACATACAATACTCCGGTATACGTGCCAACTATTTCATCCTGATGTAAGGTGTTACATGACAAACGAACTGCAAGTTGGACCATGTGTTACAAGGACATACGTTTGTTTATCGTTAATATGGGTTGTGTAGTTTTGGAAGTCCATTAATTCATAATATGAACGTGACAATTTAAGCCTTACATTCTAATCATGTAAGGTTTATGTTCCTGTCATTACTGGATGAAGGAAATGAATCAGGGATCGGCTCTGACGAACCACAAGCTCTCTGCTTTAACGAAAATATACCGACCTCTTGGCACAACAGTGACACAATGTCATTATGTATACGACTGACCCACATCCAGTCGTATAAATAATGACATAGTGTCATTGTTGTGACAAGAGGTCGGAATATTTTCGTTCAAACAGGGAGTTTGTGGTTCGTCAGAGCCGATCCCAGATTCTTTTCGTTCATCTAATAATGACAGGAATATAATCCTTCCGTTTTGATAATGTAAGGCTTAAATTGCCTCCCTCATATGAATTAATGGACGTCCAAAACCACACAACCTGTGTTAACGTATGTCCTTGTAACACAAGGTTCAACTTGCAATGCGTATGTCACGTAACACCTTACAACAGGAAGAAATGGTTGGCAGGTATACCGGAGTATTGTGTTATTTATTTGTTGGTGTTTCATGCAGAGGTGTATGATAAAATATGATCAACACCTGACGGATTATATCATCATTATCTCCGTTTATGTTAGTTAACAATGGGTTGGAGTGGGGGACGATAGGGTATGAGAGGCTTTAGGTGGAGACAGCAGCCCAGATTGAAGGGTGGTGGAGGTGGGAGTGAGAATGTATGGTGGAAGTGGGAGTGAGAATTTATGAGAAAAGACATTATATCTTTCAACAGATACTGTTCACTATACTATACTTATTTGTTACAGTATAATAGAGGACGTAAGTATATAGACAATTTCACATACAACATCGTAGGTCTTCTTTCATTTTCGGTCTTTTCTCATATGTTCTGGATAACTACACAGTATTACACACTAAATGCCTTTATATTCTTATCCCTACTGGTTCTGATTGTGTATAAAAACGATCACGACACACTATAACATCACCACCTTTAGCCGTTCCATATCTATCCACCAAAGCTTTCACAAAGTTGGGGGAGGGGCGGTTGTTGTGGGGTATTCGATCGCCTGGTCGCTCACTGGCCGTGACTCCGGCTACCAGGGGGGAGATATTAGTGCTTTCGGGTGTACATAATATGTATGTACAGGCCCTGGACATACTGTGTCCTGTGGGGCCAATGGGCGAGACGTCAGGTCTGCACCCATTTCAACACTACCCTGTCTCTCAACTGACTCAGAGATTACAGGTGTGGTTACAAACGGCACAGGAAGGATATGTCCCTGATTAGTGGTGTTACTTTGACACACACTGCAGGAATGGACAAAACTATCTATGTCTCGTCCCATCCCTGGCCAGAAAAGGTCAGCTCAGATACGGCCCTGGGTCTTCCTTTTGCCCATGTGACCTCCTGAGGCTGAACAATGACCCCATTGTAACACTGCTAGGCGGTACTTGGCGGGAACGACAAACTGCAGTCGAACCTCGCCCTCGAGTGTTCGTGACTCACGGTAGAGCCGTCCTTGTTTGCGAAGGAACTTGGCTCGTCCTCCCCGTGAATACTTAATCACTCGGCCCTTTTGTTTGTTCCGCACGGCAGCAAGTATCGGGTCAGAATGTTGTTCTTGTACAACAAGTTGACTACACATCAGATCTTGCGGCGATTCAATGATCACTGGGGTGACACAGTCTGGAGCCTCAGCCATGGCTCGTGTTACTGCAGCAGCCGAAGTCTGAGTAGCGTCATGTTCGGTGCAACTATCCTTGACACCGGAAATGTTGCCAATTATAAGGTCAAATAAGGGTTCTGGCATGACAACTGCGCGTGTCGTACCAGTATAAAATGGAGATGCCGCCTGGATACATGCCTCACGGAACAATCTCACTGATCCATTAATAAGGTTTGCATGGATCTGTTGACCTGTGTACTGCTCAGGCCGAACTAGACTCTGCTTGACAGAGCAACCTGAGGAACCATTATCTCTCAGGACCTTCACAAGAATGCCTCCCACAAACCCTGGCTGAACAAGGAAGGTACTGTCACCTGTGGGAGGGCCTGTGGAGGAAGCAGCTAGCCACTCATGAGGCTGCTGAACTGATGCGGCAAACATTGTGCCTTGTGACTTAGAAACTTGAGGGGTCGTACTCACCGCCCGAGGAGATGGAACATTGGCCATCTGTGGAGGAGGGTTCACTGTCACTGTGGGACTAGTGAACTGTGGGGGAGTACCCATACTGGCGGGGACGTGACCACCGTCCTGCTGCTGAGAAATGAAGGCTGCGTTCGCTTCCTGCCTCTTTTGAGCTGGTGGTGGAAAAGTTTGTCCCGACGGTCGGTTACGTGGCTGATACTGCTGCTGGTTAGGGTACTTGTTGTACCTCTTCCACTCAGGCTTCTGAGTGTTTTGCCCCTGGTCCTTCCACTGCGGTTTTGGACCTTGGCCATTATTCTGAGAATGGCCTTGTTGCTGGGGCTCAGTCTGAGACGATTTCCCAGATTTATCAAGTTTTCTGTTCCAGGTGTTTTGCTTACGAGTTTGGTACCCATATGCAGTAAAGAATGCGTCAGCCTTTTCTGCCATTTGGCTGGCATCTTTCACCTGGCAGATCTTAAGCTGTGCTATGAGCTCAGCAGGCCACGACCTCTCTCGCTGTGTACGCAGCATAAGATCAATTATCCCCTCATGCATGAAAGGAGTTTCATCTTTCTCCATCCACTCACCTAAGTAAGCAGTGAGACGAACGAGGAACTGAACAGCTGTCTCCTTGTCTTGGAGACGAGCTCGCATGAACTGAACTTTGGCGTCCTCTACTGTGAGACCATACGCCTTAATGAGTGCAGCTTTCATCATCTCATACGTGAGATTGTCTCCACGAATTCTGTGGAGAATATCGAGGGCAGGGCCCTCAAATAAACTAAGAAATTGGAGCCGCTTAGTTGCCTCATCCAGTTGATACATGTCTGCCATGTCCTCAAAACGAGCTATGTACGGCTCGATTCGCTCGCCTTCCTTGTATGAAGGAAGCTTGATGTGTGGGGTCGCCAGGACATGTGCAAGGAGAACGCTCGTGAAGCTTGGACCAACTGCACCGGATGTGTCTGAAGCCAAGGAATCTCGTTTGAGCTTCAGCACTTCAAGCTCATGTTTTTCTCGTGCCTCTCGCTTGGCACGTTCGTATTCACATTGTTCCCGCACGTATTCTAAGTTGAGTTCGCGCTGTTTCTGCTCGTGTTTGCGCTGTTCTCGCACGAATTCACGCTCCTTTTCGTGTTCCTCACGCTGTTCTCGCTCGTGTTCGCGTTGGATTCTACGCTCTTCACGAGCATCTTTCTCACGTTCTTGCTCGTAATTAAACCATGAGAGAACGTAACTCTGAATTTTTTCTGGGTCAGTGAGGCCCATTTCTTTAGCTTCCTGTACATAGACTCTGGCTGCCATGGCGCTAATTTACTAAGTAAACCGAAACTGAGTACTGACTGCTTCGCAAACGAATGCTAATAAATACAAGTAAAGAGTACAGACACAAGCTAGTGGTGACCAGTCTTATCTAGTTAACTGGATAAGAATAAAGCAAAAATGCAAATGACTGGGAAGACTCAATAATTAACACAATGGGTATGGCGACTTCCCAGAAGCGAATAAAATCGTCTGGCGTTACCAAGAATAAAGTACTAAATAGTGTTAAGTACTCTATGGATTAATAAAGCAAAAATTCACTTGCTAAATTAACGGTAAACACCAGTAAACTTGTGCCTATAAACTTTAATGATAAATACCCAAATATGAACGAGTGAGTATTATCTCGTGAATAGCTTTAGAGCTAGGAGTTAATATCCTGGAATGAGGTCGCCAATTGTCACGGGGTTTTTAAAATAAAAACAAATATTAAGTGATAAATGTTAATGATAAATATTCAATAATATTGACGAGCAGGGACAATGACTGTCTTGCTAAATCAAGCAACGATTACTTTACGCTGGCTTGCTTCGCACGATTCTCTAAGAACGAGAATTTATAAACTTTCTCAACAGTACACAGCAGAGACTAATTACTCAATTGCTGTTTATTAGTACTGTTAGCCTCTGGAGAAAGTTACTTCACCCCTGACAATAAATAACTAATACTAACAATAGCATCAGGTTCTTGCTGGTGCTTAACTCCTAGGAGGCACAACGGATTTTAAGCTTAATACACAAGACTGGCCTAAGTACCAGTTATGAATGGCAAACGTCTATGCAAGCTAGGAGCTATAAGAAATAAGCTTAATTGCGGAGAAATGAAACAAGAGTTTACATTACATTAAGCTCAAGAAAAAGAACTGTTAAATTTATTGATTACAAAATAAATTTAACGTTACATTTCAAAATCAAATTAATGAGATCGCACTCACTCACTCACTCAAGAGCTAAATTCTTACGCCTAGGAAAAACACCTTAACTAAGCTCTTAAGACTAGGAAAAACGAAAAGAAATACTGGTCAATGAATGTGGTGTATCACCCAAAAGGGTGGGAGTCTGGAGAACTGTAGTCACCTCTCTCCGTCACAACAAACACTGGACTCTATTCAAACGATGCGTGTAGTAGAACGCACAGGCCACCGGAAGAAGGTGTGGCTAACAGTTGAGGCAAGTAGGGGCGAACAATAAACAATAGTATCGCTCAGTAGAGCACTTAGTGACGTGCATTAGATCGGTCACTTTTGAAACAGCGACGAATGTTTTGAAAACGGTTAACTGAGCGATACACAGTGAGTTTTCCACTAATAGTTCGTGATTTCTCACAAAAGGGAAATGTCGCGAATTTGATTCGTGACAGTGAGAAACATGCACTTTCCCAAGGATTACAGTGCTAGGACAGGCAGAAGCAGGACCTTCCATGGCTGTGGACGAAGATAGTGATTCTGAGTGTGATTTCGAAGGATTTATTAGGGAGGTTTGATTTCAAAGGATTTATGAGGGAGGTTGAGCAGGAGCAACAGCCATTACCCGCTAGTGACGCCAGCAGCCATCCTCCGGGGACCCAGTAGGACTAACTACAGCCTTGGGTACCACCTTCCATTCCCAGCAAGCCCACCAACACTATCCTAAAAGGTTAGTTATCATTCATAGCACAGTACCATTTATTATAATTACAATAGTATCAATATATGTATAAGTATATGGTAGGTATTTAGGGTGACTTTTCCGAGGGTTGCTGACATAATTCATTTTTCCCCATAAGCTCTATTGTTAGTCCAACACGTTTTTGGTCCAACACGTGACCCATGCATGACAATATCATCATGCTGGACGCGAGAGTACTGTATATATATATACAGTATATATATATATATATATATATATATATATATACAGTATTTCCTCGTATTTCGACGCCTTGTTTTTCGCACTAGAAAAAAGTTTCCGAGTTGTTCCACACTTAGCTACTGTAGTTTCCTCGCACTTCGACACTCCCAGCTGGCAGCCGACACTCAGTAGATGACGCGTACCGATGCTCAGTCTAGGCACTGTCCATCTTTCTATGCAATAGTTTTCCATGACCTAAACACAGCAGGTCCAACAGGGAAGTAAACACACATGAGTTTGTTATTGTTTATGATCGTAACATACGATCTTCAGCTTTGTCATGAATACACAGCAGGTCCAGTGGGGCAGTAGACACACTTGAGTTTGTTATTGTTTATGATCATAACATACAATCTCAGCTGTACTGTTCTACTATTTCTTAATGAAGAATCGTTACATGTTTCTCGTAACACTATTTATTTTTGTTTTGATGGGCAGATACATGAAATGGATGTAAAACAAAGTTTATCGATACAGTGAAAGTCCAATTCTTCGGCATCCAATTCCCCGGCAAATCTGACATTTCGGCAGTTTTGAGAAACAGTCCCATTTACAAAAATCTGATCGTTCGGCAGCTTTTCTGATTTTTTTCGTCAGTCTTGAAATTCTCCATGAGGACCCTCTACTGCTGGGGACTTCTTCCAGCAGTAGCAGACTCCAATCAACCCCTTCTATTGTACATATGTAAATAAGGAACCTACTATAAGTTTACGTAAGTGCATGTGAACTTGTAGGCCTACTGTACCATTACATTTATATACAGTACGTTCACTAATTTCTTTATTTTTCATATTCATGTATAGTACTGTATTCATTACAGTATTGTACAGTATCAAACAGTATACAGTACTCTCTCCAAACACATCTGTAATGATATGAGTAGTGATGATAGTGTTCACCGAAACATATAAGGTTTTGAGTGGGTAGGGTTTTTGATAATTCGGCAATTTTGATTTTTCGGCACTAGCCTGGTCCCATAGATGCCGAAAAATCAGACTTCCACTGTATTTAAGGAAGGAAAGAATAATAACCGTCCCAATACAGGGATGGTAGACTCAGCCCACCAATTTTTTATTCTATTTGACTATATTACAGCCCCTCTTCCGTGTAGCAGTGAATAAAATAATGTTGTTATAATTTCTCCCTTCCTTTTAGTGACAAAGAGGGCACATAAAATGACTGGGGTTTAGTTGACTGACTTTGATGTTGAATATTAATCTGGTGAAAAGTAGCAGTTTTTCCTTGGTTAGTGACATCGGGAACTAGCCTATCCACCCTCAACACACTTCACTTGCAACTCACGCCAGTCATCACTTTATTTCTGGTATGGATTTTTGATGTTGCAGCTCTTTATAACAGTTTTAATGTCTTTTCAGGTACATGTTTACTGTGTTATGCTGTTTTAGCGCTAGTAAACACTTCATTTAATTTTGGGTAGGGCATGTTAGGTGTTACATTACTTTCTGATAGAGTAGGTACATGTCCCACCAGAATGCTCCTCTATTTTTCCCATTGATTCTTAACACTTCAACATTTCATGTTTCACGAAGTTTTGGCAGACCATCCAACCTGCGAAAAATGAGGAAATACACTGTACTGTATATATATATAAATAAATGAGGAAATACACTGTACTGTATATATATATATATATTATATAAATGAGGAAATACACTGTACTGTATATATACATATATATATATATATATATATATATATACAGTACCCTCGCGTCCAACACGGTAATATTGTCATGCATGGGTCACGTGTTGGACCAAAAAAGTGTTGGACTAACAACAGAGCTTATGGGGAAAAATGAATTATGTCAGCAACCCTAGGAAAAGTCACCCTAAATACCTACCATATACCTATACATATATTGGAAATATTGTAATTATAATAAATGGTACTGTGCTATGATTGATAACTAACCTTTTAGGATAGTGTTGGTGGGCTTGCTGGGAATGGAAGGCGGTATCCAAGGCTGCAGGTAGTCCTACTGGGTCCCCGGAGGATGGCTGCTGGCGTCACTAGCGGTTAATGGCTGTTGCTCCTCCTCAACCTCCCTCATAAATCCTTCGAAATCACACTCAGAATCACTATCTTCGTCCACAGCCATGGAAGGTCCTGCTTCTGCCTGTCCTAGCACTCTGTAACCCTCGGCAAACGGCATGCTTCTCACACTGTTGCCAGAGCCCCGTCTCGTGACTGTGGAAAGTGATCGCTGTCGCTGACTCGGTAGAGAATAAGGAGAAGCAACTTTGTTTATAAACTGATACACATACCGATGAGAAGGGTTTCAAAATGATTGATATTTATTCTAAAATATTAATATGTATTCAGTGTCAGGCTAAATGTTCAATGCTGTAGTACGATACATTCTCTGTCGGGTCGCCTGGGTTTTGGTCAAACTGTTTTGCCCGTCGTATCCTCGGCAGGAATCCATCCAGATGAATTCCAAATGCCCGTGGTATCGTCGGCAATTTTACCACGTTACCGTTCCGATTTACCATCGTATCCTCGGCAAACCTAGTATGAAGTGCCGTGTGATAGCCTTCGGCTGCCAGGATCTTGACTTGGTTTTTTATTGTCCTGACGTTGGCTTCATTCATGTCGTAGGCCTTGGCAATGTCAACTTCCCTCTCCCCTTTCTTCTTCCTCTCGATGCTTTCTAGTTCGGTGGCCTGAGGGAGGTGCCGACGCTTCTTGGGGTTCTCAGAAGGCTTCCTAGGCATCGTGAGCAGGGTAAAATGCAGTAACAAGGGCAGAAAATGCAGCAAGAAAAAAGCACCTTCCAATGCAATTATGCGACTGAGTGGCGCTGTGGCGGGAGAAATTTAAACATAACATCACGTGACACCAGAAGCGTTTTTAATTGGGCGGCATCACGATTACGTCATGATAGCGGGCAGGGAAGGCTACTTGATCAGAAGTTTTCATTGGCTATCATCATCATGGGAATGTCCAGTATGACCGTGTTGGACCGGGGGTGATCGTGCTAGAGTTGAACTCTGCGGATTTCGCCCACTTCTCAGAGCTCTGTGCGTGTTATGCTAACACACTCGTGTTGTAGTAATTAAATCGTATTAAATAATACTAATTATTTGCTCTCCGTGCTGGACTCGAATCATGCTGGACTAACGCGTGTTGGACGCGAGGGTACTGTATATGTATATATATATATATGTATATATATATATATATATATATATATATATATATATATATATATATATATATATATATATATATATATATATATATATATATATATATATATATATATATATATAAATAAGGAAATACACTATACTGTATATATATATATATATATATATATATATATATATATATATAGTATATATATATATATATAATACATATATATATATATATACACAGTAGAACCTCGGTCCTCGAACACAATCCGTTCTGGAAGGCTGTTCCAGGACCGAATTGGTCGAGGACCGAACTAATTTTCCCCATAAGAAATAATGTAAATCATTTTAATCCGTTCCAAGACTCCAGATGCTTACCTATTTCAGTTTCAGCACTGGTACCAGTGCTTTCCTTTACGAGGTGACTGTATATTTCTCTTGCCTTTTCACAAATTATTTACTCACTAACACTGTCTCCTGCTAAGTGTTTCTCATTGATGAAGATAAGCAATAATTTTTCCACTTCTTCAATTATTTTCCGCACTACGTTCCTCTTTTCACTGCCCGTAGCCGTACTGGATGAACTTGCTTTCTTTGGAGCCATTACTAGGGGCTAATACTGCAATGATCAAGAAAAAATGTGAAGCACAGCAGGACAACCACGTTGACGAACAACAAAAGTGGACACGTGACTGTCGGTCGGCCAGCTTCCCTTCGCTCGGCTACGTTCAGGTTGGTCAAGGTCCGATAGTTCGGTCGACCTCTGGAGCAAAAATTTCTTGAATTTTTTGGTCGAGGTCCGATTTGTTCGACATGTGAGATGTTCGAGGACCGCGGTTCCACTGTACATATTTATATATATACAGTAATCACTCCAATATCCGGATCAATAGAGCCATCGGTAGGTTCGGATATTGGTTTTGTCCGGATATTGGGCCCCAGCTTATGGACTTGTACTTACGGACCCTAACACAGAGAAACACCTATACAACTCCCTCCGGACATGCATAGCACCTATTTAACACCCAAATCACACCAATAAGGCACATAAATGACTGAAATAAATGCAACAGACACATAAAATGTGGGTTTAGAAGTATGTTCATACATTAATAAACATTCTGGTACTTATGGACTCTAACCGAACCTAACCGAACTCTGAAAAACACATTCCTACTGCACATGCATGAGGTAAGTTTAGTATGGAAAGAAGTACAGTATGACACTTTCTGGTAAGTATAGTATGGGAAAAAATACAATATGAAACATTCTGGTAAATATAGTATGGAAAATAGTACAACATGAAACAGTTTGGCTACTTACAGCAAGTCCCTGGCCACCTCGATGAATAACCGCCTCCTCTCGGACTCTGACAGTAAGAACGATTTCCTGAAGCACTTGCACTACACTCTTCCTGAAGTCTTGCACTGAACTTAGTCACTAACACACAGAAGTCCGTTCTTTTCACAGTGTTCACTTTAGTCCAAATAATGTTCCATTAAATTTAAGTGTTGCACATTAACTTTTCCCAAGTTTTTAAGTTTCCAAAGCCAAAACAAAGAAGGTTAGTTACGTTAAATTTCTTTTCTACTTAGTCTTTTCTCCCAACTTGAAAACCTTAACACAACACACCGTTTTTTTCACTGCACAACACTCAAAATTCCCGTGTGGTCTAGTGGAGAAGTTCTTGCTGTTTATTCACTGTCAGAGCCCGAGAGTATCACTGGCAGGCGTCCAAGGGGTGCATCGGTGGGTAGTGGTGATGGCGTACCGACTACAGAAGACTCTGAAGACAGCCGCAAACTCACGTCGAGCGGTGACTCCACTGTAGCTGATGTGCTGGGCTGTGGCTCGGAGCATGAGGGCCTGTCTTGGGGAGGCAACGGAGTGGAACCAGGGCTTGGCACAGCGGGGGTCATGGGCCTGAAAAAACTGTCAATCGTTGACTGACGCAAGGACCGACGATTCTGGCGATTGATGATGCGCTGCCGGAAAGCACGCACTTCCTCCACGAGTCCCAAGGGCCCCATCTCCCTGTCGCAGTCCGGGTGTTCCAGGTAGTCTAGGACGAACTCTAGATGTTCCCGGAGTGCGCTCAGCTTGGGGATGGCTGGAGTAGTGTCCTGCTGGGCGGAGTCTGCATCATCATCGCCTTCGTCGTCGGAATCTTCAAGTTCGGGACTGACACCAGCAACCGAAGACGCGATCTCGATATCAGACAACGTCTGATACCCAGGATCGCCCTCGTCGTCGTCCAACCACTCACGAACATCGTCCACATCAACATCGTCGCCGTGCGTACGTAGCCGTGCATGGAAGTCATCCACGTCAAACCCTAGGAAATCGTACTCCACATCTGTTCCGAGAAGCAGACGAGACCAACCATTTTCAAGAGTTTTCACAGGGACTTCCTTCCATGCACTAACCCAGTTGTACAGTGCAGACTTGATGTTGTAGCGGCGAAGGTTTTCCAAAGTCCGCTTGCCTCGAGTGTCACGTCCTTCCCTGCGCTCGTCCTCGTCCTCGAGAACAACCATCACCTCGTCCAGGAACTTCCGACGGTACAGGCGCTTTGTTGCCACGATCACTCCTTGGTCCATTGGTTGAATGAGAGCAGTCGTATTAGGTGGCAGAAACATGCACCTAATACGGCCATTCTCAGCAACCAAGTCCTTGTCGCACGGGTGGGCAGGTGCATTGTCGAGGAGAAGGAGAGCCTTTACCTGGTCGCGAGGAATTCCCAGTGTCTTCGTCTGGTAATGTATGACCTCCTTGACGAAGTGATGGTGAAACCAGTCTTTGAAAATCACAGCTGTGAACCATGCTTTCAAAGAATGGTACCATACGACAAGAAGGACATCCATCACCCCACGAAGGCACCGAGGCTGCTTTGCACGGCCAACAATAACAGGCTTAAGCCGGTGCATGCCGTTAGCATTGGCACAACACAAAGCAGATATCCGTTCCTTAGAAAGCTTGCGGCCAGGTACATGCTTCTCCGTCTCATCGGCGAGAGTGTTCATTGGCACCGAGCGATAGAATAGGCCAGTTTCGTCAGCGTTATAGACTTGACCGAGAGTGAGGCCCTCCCTGTCGATCAAGCCTTTCACCTTGTGCCGAAACTCGTCCACTCCATCCTCGTTAGCGTCCAATGCTTCGCCATGTGCTTTACGGTTAGTAAGGCCATGTCGCAACTTGAACGCGAAGAGCCAACCCTCGGATGCCTTGAAGTCTAGGGCGTCGTGAAGCCTTGCAAACTTCTCAGCAGCAGCCTTCAGCTCCGTTCCACGTACCATCACACCAGCTGCACGTTGCTGTCGATACCAAATCAACGTGGAGCGGTCGATCTCTGCATACTTGGGAGTAAACATAACCTTCCTCTCCACGTTGCGTTTGCTTCTCGACGAGAAGTCAGCCGTGTACTGCATGAGCTTGTCTCGGGAACGCTTGATATCAAACAAAGTCAACCGGGCCAGGTTGAACTCGCGGAGAATGCGAAAGGAAGACCAACCCGCATCAACCTTCTCCAATATCTCCCGTTTCTTCTCCAGAGTCAACACCACTCTCTTCCTTTTCTCAGGAGGCGGGGCCATCATCACACACACTAAGAGTAGGGCAGAGAGCAGCAGGAGGCCTTGCAGCAAGTACGGCACCACCACAAAAGCGAGCACGTGGGCAGCCATGACGAAGAGCGTAGGTCTTGTCGCGGTGAGAGACAGGCGGGAAGTGGGGAGGATGCAGTGGCGCTCTATCGGACGTCGGAGGAATGACGAACCAAAACAATGCTCTCACGCGGCGCGCGCGGCAAGTTCAAATTACGGACGGCAAAAAATCGATTTTTTTTTTCCAATTTTTTTGGATTTTCGGACCATTTTGGGAACGTTTGATCCCAGGACGATAAGGTTCGGTTAGTGGGGATGTTCGGTTATTGGGCGTCCGGATATTAGAGGGATTACTGTATATATATATATATATATATATATATATATATATATATATATATACACACACACACACACACACACACACACACCGCTCAATGGTGCAGTGGTAACGTTCTCGCTTGCCAACTGGTGGACGGGAGTTCGCGCCTCGCTCAGGTTGCAAAAAGCTTCACTGACGAAGTGGGTGGTTACTGTCCCCCTGGAGCAAGGGGACGGGTGTGTGCGTTTGTGAAGGTCACAGCCTTGCCCTTAGATCAGACTATATGAGCTCTCAGCTCCCTACCGGGAGGGCAAAAAGCTGACGATCACAACCATCAAGTGATCCTGACCGACCCGGTGAATTACACACACTGAGGCCTTGCATCTGGCATTTTTTTATCTGGCAGTTTCACATCTGACGACAGGCTAGAAACTTTCCAAAGCCCCACATCTGGCAGGCGTTCACCAGATGAAATTCTGTGCGCATCCAGCTTGGCACTTGGTGGCCATCTTGTGACGGCACCATTGTGTACGCCGCCACCACACAGACCACAGGTACCATCTTGCCTGATTAGTTTTTGTGCCCAGTTCTTGTGTTTGGCAGTGTTCAGCTAGAATTTGTTACAATAGTACGATGGGGACCTTGGGAGAGACAATGATGCAGCAACCCAGGCTGCCACCCAGTAGTTATTCATCAACCAATGACCCACACTTTTGGCCCAATAAAACACTCTTGAACTTGGTACTGGGAGGAAGTAGAGTCCCGAAGGATTGGAAGTCAGGTATAATTATTCCCTTGTACAAAGGAAAAGGGGAAAAAGAAGTGTGTGGTAATCATAGGAGCATTTGTCTTCTTAGTATAATAGGAAAAGTGTATGGTAGGATACTTACTGACAGAGTTAGAAAAAGAACAGAGAAATTAGTTGGAGAAGAACAGGGAGGCTTTAGGAAGGGAAGAGGTTGTGTAGATCAGATATTCATTCTTAGATCTTTAGTGGAAAAGTTTCTAGAGAAGGGAAAGAAGTTGTATGCGGCTTTCATGGATTTGGAGAAAGCATATGACAGGGTGGATAGACAAGGATTGTGGAAAGTGTTAAGAATATACGGAGTAGATAGGAAGTTGTTGAATGCTGTGAAGAGTATGTACGATGGTGCAAAGGCTGCAGTGCATGTGGATGGTGAACTAAGTGAATTTTTCTCTTTGAAAGTTGGGTTGAAACAGGGATGTGTCATGTCTCCATGGTTGTTCAATCTGTACATGGATGGGGTAACAAAAGAGGTACAAGGTAGGGTAGTGGATGTTGGAGTGGCCCTGGTGAGAGAGGATAGTGTTTGGAAACTCCCTGTACTGTTGTTTGCAGATGATACTTTGTTGTTGAGTGAAGACGAAAGGGAGCTGCAAAGCTTGGTGGATGAGTTTGAGAGAGTGTGTAAGAAATGGAATCTAAAGGTGAATGTAGGGAAGGGTAAAGTGATGATCTTTGAGAGAGGTGAAGTCAGTGAATGTACAGCGAGGTTGGATGGTGAGGAACTGGAAAATGTGAGTACGTTTAAGTACTTGGGTAGTGTGATGAGTAAGGATGGAGGTTTGGAGGGTGAAGTGCTTGAAAGGGTACAATAAGGAGGAAAGGTTGCTGGTTCTTTGAAGGCAGTGATAAGAAACAGGGAAGTGAGCATGGAAGTGAAAAAGTTACTACATGACAGTATTGTGATACCAACTCTAACGTACGGAAGTGAAGCTTGGACGCTGTTGGAAGGATACAAGTCAAGAGTGAGAGCAGTGGAAATGAGTTATTTAAGAGGAGCCTGTGGAGTCACATGGAGAGACAGGCTGACGAATGAGGATATAAAGGAGCGTTGTGGTGTGGATGTGGATGTGATAGGAAGCGTTATGAGGAACACACTGAGGTGGTTTGGCCATGTGGAGACGATGAAGGGTGAAAGACTGACGAACAGAGTGTATGTGAGTGAGGTGGAGGGGGAGGCCGAGGATGAGATGGAGGGATGGGGTGGAGAGGTATATGAGAGAGGGGGGTGTGAGTTGGGAGCAGGGCAGGGAAATGGCGGGGAACAGGGCGACTTGGAGGCGATTTGTTTGTGGCCACCCCAAACAGGATTGAGGCGTCTGGCAATAGATAGATAGATAGATAGAACTTGGTACTGGTGAGTTTTTATGCATCATCATCATCATCATTTACATAATTATACTGATGTTTAGTATAGTTATGACTGACTTCCTTGGGATAAAAGTACAAAAATATGCAAAACGGGTTCAGGTGACAAAAGACTCCTATTAACATTTCCCCATTTAAAGTTTGCCCCAGATCTGGCAGTTTTGCATCTGGTGCAATTTTTTTAGTCTACTGTATTCAGCAGATGTGAGGCCCCATTGTATATTCATATATACAGAGGGGCTGTTGTGTATATGTATGTAATGACCAATCTTGCTCTTGTGTTCCTGAACTTGATTCTTCTGAATTCTCTACTCCCTGGCTTCGGCTCTTCTGTCATTCTCTGACTAAATATATCTGAGCTGTTTACTTATCCCCTAATTCTACTATCAAAAATTCTTCAACTATCTTACTTCTACGATGGAACACATTCTATCCATTTCTCCTGTCTCTGAAATCTCCATTCTAGGAGATTTCAATATTCACCACCACCTTTGGCTCTCCTCTGTTTTCACTGATCCACCTGGTGAACAAGCCTACATCTTTTCTATCCTTAACAACCTAGAGCAGCTTGTATGGCAACCTAATTGTATCCCTGACCTCCCTGAAGAGAGCTCCAACATACTTGACCTCTTCCTTACAACTAATCCTTCTGCTTAAACTGTTAATCTTTTCTCTCCGTTGGGCTCCTCTGATCATAACCTTATTACCTTAACCTGTCCTATCACTCTGGTATGGCCTGTGGACCCTCTAAATAAAAGTTGTTTGTGGCACTTTGGAGCTGCAGATTGGGAGGCCCTCAAGCAGTACTTCTTTGATTTTCCCTGGAATGATTATTGCTTCCATGGCCGGAAGCCATCTGGGTGTGCTTTGTGCATTACGGAGGTTATTCTCTTGGGCCTGGAAGCAAGCCATCTGAGTGTGCCTTGTGCATTACGGAGGTTATTCTCTTGGGCATGGAAGCATACATTCCTTTTTCATTTCCTCTGACTAATGCAAGAATGCCTTGGTTTAAGCACACTTGTTCTAATGCTGTCTGTGACAAGGAGAGGGCCTATAAAAGGTACCAGAGCCAACCCACCCCTGAATCATATCTTTTTTATGTTTCTGCCCAGAATCGTATTAAGTCTGTTCTTCGCTCTACTAAAAATAATTTCATCCGTGCTAAATGCTCTCAACTCTCCAACTCGAATTCTTCCCATTCCTTCTGGCACCTTGCTCTGATGGCTCTGTAGCTATTTCTTCTACTGATAAAGCAGATCTCTTCGCTCAGACTATCTCCTCCAATTCCACCTTAGACAATTCCGGTGCTGTCTCTCCCTCACTTCCCCCCTCTGACTTCCTCTTAGCTGACATTGAAATTTCTTCAGCTGATGTATTTCTGCCATCACTGGCCTCAATACTAACAAGACATGTGGGCCTGATGTAGTCCCTCCTGTTGTCCTCAAGAACTGTGCTTCTGTGCTTACACCCTGCCTAAACTCTTTCGCCATTGTCTTTCAACTTGTACCTTTCCTTCTTGCTGGAAGTTTGCTCTCAGTCAGCCAGTCCCAAGGAAGGGTGACCATTCCCAACCCTCTAACTATCATCTAATTGCTCTAACATTCTGTGTCTCAAAAGTTTTCGAGGCTATTCTTAAAAAAAAGTTTAAAGCATCTTTCCTATCACAACCTTCTTTCTGATCGTCAGTACAGGTTCCGTCAGGGACACTCCACTGGCAATCTTCTCACCTACCGTTCAAACTCCTGGTCATCCTCCTTTCGGGACTTTGGCGAAACCTTTGCCATTGCATTTGACATCTCAAAGGCTTTCGATCAAGTCTGGCATAAATCTTTAATTTCCAAACTGCCCTCTTACGGTTTCTATCCTTCTATCTATGCCTTCATTTATAGCTTCCTTTCTGGTCATTCTACACGCTGCTGTTGTAGATGACCATCATTCTTCTCCTAGATCTATCAACAGTGGTGTTCCTCAGGGCTCTGTCCTATCACCAACTCTCTTCCTTTTATTCATCAATGATCTTCTAAGCTGTACATCTAATCCTATCCGCTTGTTACTGATGATTCCACCCATCACCTTTCCATTCGGTTTCTGCAACGTCCATCTCAGCAGTTACTTCAACAAATGAGGGATGAGGCTATGGCACACCTAATGTCTGACCTGGCTCGTATCTCTGACTGGGGTAAAAATAACCTTGTTGTTTTTAATGCATCAAAGACACAGTTTTCACACCTATCAACCCATCAAAATCTTCCACAGGAGTACCCACTAATGTTTAATAATATCCAGCTCAACCCTGCATCATCCTTGAACATGTTTGGGGTTTCATTCACTCGGGACTTATCTTGGAAAGATATTATTGCATCTCTTGTAAAATCTGCTTCCAAGAGATCAGGTGTGCTAAGCCGACTCCATGCCTTCTTTACCCCTGACAGTTGCTGACTTTATCAATCAGTCAATCAATCATTTCCTGTGGCACCCCACGGGATGCATAGGGCCTCGATGAACTCTCTCCACCATCATTTGTCTCTTGCCATCTCCTTCAGGTCCAAACCAACACTCCTCTCCTGTTTCTTTTTTCACTGTCCTCAACCAGGTTTCCCTCGGCCTACCTCTACCTCTTCTTCCTCTAGCTGTCCACTCTGGCACATCCTGTATCAAACTGCCTTCTTTTCTGTATATGTGCCCCAGCCACTTCCAGCGAGACAGTCTCACATATTCATTAACTGGTACCACTTTCGTGATATCCCTTACTCTTTCATTTATAACTCTGTCTTGTCACTTTACCCCAAGAATCCTTCTCAGTATTTTATTCCAAATCCTAATACTTTCTGATCTGTTGCAATTGTACTATACCATGACTCATGCCCATAAATTAAAACTGGTCTAACAATGGACTTGTAAATTTTCACTTTAGTATGTACCGAAAGCATATTATTATTCCAAACAGATTTCAACATTCCAACAGCTCATCAAGCCTGTCTAATCCTCTCCTCAATTTCATTGTTTAATGATCCATTAGATGATACAATCGTTCCCAGATATTTAAAGTTTTCTACATTCTTCACCACATTATTCCCAATTACACAATCAATTTGGTTCTCCACGTTCATATTAATAATTTCAGTCTTTCCACAATTTTTTACCAATCCCACTTTTTCTCCTTCCTCCACCATACAATCAAGCACCCTCTGCATCTCATAAATACTTCTGCAAATCAGTACAATATCAACAGCATAGTCCAAATCCATCAGCTTCTTATTTTCTTTATACACAGGTTTTATTCGCCCCTGTTTAGAGTACAACTCTCAAGTGTGGGGAGGCTACCCACATACGGCTCTTCTCAACAGGGTGGAGTCAAAGGCTTTTTGTCTCATAACTCTCCTCCTCTTACTGGCTCCCTTCAACCTCTGTCTCTTCGCCGCACTGTTGCCTCTTTATCTCTTTTCTATCGCTACTGCAATGGTCACTGCTCCTCTGAACTGTCTGTTTGCATCCCTCCACCTCTACGACAGGTGCTACGCACCCATCTAGCAGCAAACTCTCATCCCTTTTCTGTCCAACTCACTAATGCAAGAGTTAACCAATACTCCCAGTCCTTGATTTATGCAACAGGTCAACTCTGGAACTGTCTCCCTCTGTCTGTATTTCCTACTTCCAATGATCTCCAGTCTTTCAAACGCAGTGTGTCCTGGCATCTTGAAATGAATGGATCTTGAATTTGGCTCTCTTTTGTATTGTTTTTTTTCCCTTGGAAGGAACTGTTTTGTGGACTTAGATTTTGGTTCCTTCTTCTTTGCATTAAAAAAAAAAAAAAAAAAAAAAGTATGCATTACTTTAACTAGCAGAAAGACCTTACCAATTCAATTTTCCTCCAGATTCTTTTCTGTATTTTTCTGACTATTTTCATGGTGGTAAATGACCTTTTCTTGCTCAAAAATTTCCCACCATGTTCTTTATGCTGTACCTACGGTTGTTTTTTCCTGGGGTGATGGAAGAATCTTACTCAAATGTACTCAAAGGTGGATTTCGTCTCCCTTTTCCCAACAGGAGGCTAGGTTACATTAGGCTGAATTAGATTAGGTTAGGTTAAATCATTAGGTACAGTTAAGCTAGGTTAGGTTATGTTTAGTTAGACTCTTAGATCAAGACAATCCCTTCCACCATTACTCTGATGAATCAATAGAACTGTCATGGCGTAACATAGCTTAAAACAAAAGGGCAACATATTTAATAAGAAACGTTTATTTATCACCTTAGAAATAATAAGAAAAATATAACAGCCTATCTGGAAGAAGAACTGATTTTATAGGGTGCTTCTACTGCTTAAAGTGTTTGTTTACCAAATATATATATATAGCATATACACACACAGGTACCTTGCATCTATATCACATAGTGGACGTAGTAGTGAGTCTGAGGTCCCACAGTCACTGTTCTTCCACTGATGCTTCAGCAAGACCTCAAGGTAACAGTTACGACGAGCCACTTCCTTCAGGAGTTCCTGAAGCTGTGGCACATAACGAACTTCAGCCTCAAGAATGATCTCCACATAAGTAGATGAGCAAAGGTCAGGAAGAAGAGCTAATGCTGCTCCTGTGTGACCATCTCTCACTCCAAGTTTCTGTAAATAAAGTGGGAAGAATGATGAAAAGGGGCAGTGAATACAATGACAAAAGACCTAAGAACATACACACATAGTATTTCCACAGGCTTATCCCTGATGTTAACATCCACTTCTACTTAGAATGAAAAGAGGTACAGAAGTTTAAGCACCCCTCGTTTCAACTAAGGTGCACTACTGAAAATCTGATTGCAAGGCAAATAACTGTAATGATGAACAGGTTATGTGGGGACATCAACACATCTGAGGTGACCCTAGAGTCTACCCTCAAAGAATTTTTTCTCTATACAGTGATCCCTCAATTATCCATAGGCTCAGCATCTGGACGCTGGGCCTTGGCACTATTAAACCATTATCTGAATTTACTTGCTATTATCCGGCCGTGAAAGTGCCCGAGAACTTCGGTCGGCCAGCTGACATGTCCAAACATCCGGTATCGTGGCCGCTGGGTTCGAGCAGTGAACAGGAAGAAGTCCGTAACCTACAACCAGAGCTAAAATGTCCATCCGCTCCTGTACTGAATGGTCAAAGTTGCGCTTGTCCGATCACTCCCAATGAACTTCCAGCACCCATGCAATATGACTGTAACCTGCAAGTAGTGTCAAAACATCCGTACGCATCCCCACCCAATGTCTGGTATCACGCGGCCACCGGGCTAGCTCTTTCCTCACTGCCACTGCACATGTAACACAGACCACAAGCTACGAGTACATGTTTGCTGATAATGTCCGTCTGCCTCTCCACCGAACGTCGAAATTTGTGCCGCCACAGGGCTAAGTCATGCCCAACCGCCACCACCATCGAACAGAGACCACAAGCCAAGAGTACATGTTCGGTGACAGCGCCTGTCCGCCTATCTACCTAAGGCTGAAAATCATGCGGCTACCAGGAGGTACTCGCACCAGAGAGAGAGAGAGAGAGAGAGAGAGAGAGACCTTCCCATGCTGAGTACAATATCAGTACAGTACAGTAATTTCTGTACCAATGCATATGATAGTAATACAGTAGTGTACTGTACACAGTACAGTACTGTATTTGCATATGTACAGTACAATATTGTACATTACACTTCGACCGGTATGGGTATACGTTTCAATGCCACAGTCACCCACCTTTGCCAAGCAGCCATATTGGGATGGGTTAGGTTTGGTAAGGTAAAAAAAAAATCAGTTAACCTATGTACTTTTGCCTGGGAAACATGTTGAGCTTATTTTTGAGTAAATCCTATGGTTATTTTTTAAAGGACGAGGCTAGCGTGGTTCCTGGCTGAGAGGTGTGGGTGGCCACCGCGAGTGTACCACAGACCACAACCCACGAGTAAATGTTTGGTGACAGCGCCCATCCGCCTCTCTATTGAAGGTCAAAAATCACATGGCCACCGGGAGACACACGCACACAAAGAGATTCCTTTATCGCCATGATGACAAAGAGTACCGATATCAGTAAAATAATTTCTGTACCAATGCACATGACAGTACAGTACTACAGTACTGTACTGTACACAGTATACTACTGTATGTGTGTACAGTACACTATGTACAGTACAATACACTTCCATTCGGTATGGGTATTCGTTTCAATACCACAGTCAGCCACCTTTGCCAAGCAGCCCTATTAGGAATGGTTAAGATTGGTAAGGTTAGGTAAAGATATCCCATGTAATTTTGCCTGGGAAAGACATTGAGCATATCTTCGAGAAAATTCTATGGTTATTTTTTAATGGAGGAAGCGTGCATTGTTCCTGGCTGAGAGGTACCGGTGGCCACCACGCGTGTAACACAGACCACAACACACGAGTAAACGTACAGTAGAACCGCCTGTCTGGCCCTACACCGAATGGCAGGAGACCCCTGGCTCCTGGGCTAGTGCAGAAACCCCCTTCACGAGCACCTGTCTGCTTCCCTACCAAATGGTCAGTCACCTGGCAGGCCGCATGAGTGATACACTGCCTGAGGTGGTGATCTAATGGTCATTCGCTGCTGCCGTCACGTACTAATCCTTGCCTGGGCAAACGGATGTGATCCTTATAGGCAGATGTCAGATTGCTGCGTGTGGCTTCCTCTGTGCTTGGAAGCAACCGATGGGTGCGATATGGCAGCGCTGTACTGTACTGCTTGCCAGCGAACAGAAGCCCGCACTTCAGTTCCTGCCTTTCTGCCCTTCGTGAGTGGTTCCACTTGCAACGATCGTTGTGACTGTGGTTGCTTTTGTGGTGGTTCCCTACCCTCTTCAGGTTGTGGCCCTGCTCTGCTGCATTCTTATGTGTGTGGTAATGGCCCAACCACCACCCGAGAAGCAGAAGAGGAAAGTTCTGAGTCTGGAGAAGAAGAATGAGATATTGGGCAAGGCTGATGCAGGCTGGACCACAGGACACATTCTTCGCGAATATGATCTAGCCCTTTCAACGCTGTTCGAAATCAAGAAGTTACACAACAAGCTTACGCAGAACAGACAGGACTTTGGCGAAAGCATATGTCGCGGCAACAGGAAGGTAATGCTCTAGGCCCAGCACGCCGTTATCGACTGGTCGGCTTTGATGTGGTTTCGTCAGCAATGTGGTGCTGGTATGCTAGTGCGTGGGACCGAGGTGAAGGCTGCTGGTGAGAAGTTTGCACGCCTGCACAACGTGCAGGACTTCAAGGCTTTGGAGGGATGGCTCTTCAGGTTCAAGCTACGCCATGGAATTACTGGCCGTAAGGCACATGGCGAAGCCTTGGACACGGCAGCGGAAGAAGAAGACCCATTTCGCAAGAAACTGCAGCGCCTGATCAAGGATGAGGGGCTTGCCCTTGGTCAAGTCTACAATGCTGACAAAATTGGTCTGTTCTACTGCTCCTTGTCCACCCACACCCTGGCTGAGGAAAGGGAGAAGTCTGTACCTGGTCAAAAGTTGTCCAGACAACGTGTCTCTGTTTTGAGCTGTGCCAATGCTAATGGGATGCACCGCCTCAAACCTGTTGTTGTTGGGCGTGCAAAACAACCACGTTGTCTCCATGGGTTGATGGATAGCCTGCCTGTTGTGTGGTACCATTCTGTGAAGGCTTGGTTTACTGCTAAGATTTTCAGAGATTGGTTCCATAGACATTTCGTAAATAAGGTTATCTGTTATCAAACGGAGGTCCTTGGAATTGCTCGCAACCAGGTGAAAGCACTCCTGCTCCTGGACAATGCTCCTGCGCATCCGTCTGAGAAGGATTTGGTTGCTTTTGATGGGCGGATTAGGTGCATGTTTCTGCCACCTAATCCAACTGCTCTGATTCAACCAGTGTTATCATGGCTGCGAAGAGACTGTACCACCAGAGGTTCCTCAACGAGGTGATGGTGGTACTGGAGGACGAGGACGCGGTGGAGGACACATGTGGGGAGCAGACCTTGCAGAATCTTTGGCGTTACAACCTGAAGTCTGCCGTGTTCAACTGGGCGAATGCATGGAAGGAAGTCTGTCAAAACCCTCGAGAGTGGTCGGTCTCATTTTCAGCAGGGAATCAAAGCCGAGCATGACTTCAAGGGCTTTAACGTGGATCATTTCCACAGTCGCCTTAGACAGGCAGGAGAGCAGGTGAATGTCGATGACGTGCGAGACTGGTTGGACGATGACAGCGGCGATCCTGGTTACCAGACCATGATTGATGAGGAGATTGCCGCTGATGCCTTTGCAGGCACGGAAGAGGACAGCGGGACCGATAAGGAGGAGGAGGAGGACCCTGGCTTGCAGCCCTCCGCAACTCCTTCACTTCCTTGTCTCAGTGTCCTCCGTGGTTACCTGGAGTATGTCAAGCACCCACACTGTGACATGGAGTTGGTGTCACTCCGCCTGGCAATGGAGCCGTGGCCAGTCCAGGACACTGTTATCCTCCATTAGAATCGTCAGTCCTACTGTCAGATCAGAATCGATTTGTTCTTCAAGCCTGCAACCCCCGTTAGTGCCAGCCCATTCTCACCACCACTACCACCACCTCATTTCCCCCCTTCACCTTTGGATCCGCAACCGAGCACGTCAACAGCTGCTGAGTCTCTGTTGGGCGTAAGTTTGCTGCTGTAGGCCACCATCACAGCACCGCACATCACCAGTCATTGCCCAGCTCCAGCAGGTTAAGGATGACAAGGATGAGTTCTTTGACCACTGTTAGGTGCTAGTGTTTGCCACCAGACCACACAGAACAACCTGCTGGAGGTGGTGGGTTACGAAGCCTGGCGGTGGTGCTCTGGGTGGTAAGCACCCCAACAGCAGGTAGCTTTAGGTTTCTTTCATAGTTTCCTTGGTGCTAAATTCAGGATACTCCTATGTGCATTTTAAGGTCACAATATGGCACAATGACCCGAAAACAGTGCCAAAAGTAGGAGAGGTACTGTACATTTAGTGGTGTTTAGGTAGGGTGTTTTTTGGTTTTCAGTGGTTTTTATGCATGGTTTTCCTGGTGTTGAAAATTATTTAGGATATTCCTAAGTATGTTCTGACGCCAAAACATGCCAGAATGACCTGAAAACACTACCAAAATAAGGAGGGGTACTGTACATACAGAAATGATTAGGTAGGGTGTTTCTGATTTTCATTTTTTTTGGGGCCCGAAGGGGGTTGGTGATAGCTAATACCCTCTTCAGGCACAAAATGATCCACAGGTATACATGGCGAGCGATGAGAAGGGTGGATGGTGAACTGAATGAAAGGAAGGCAGTGATTGATTATGTGTGTATGGATGAAAGGATAAGAAGGTGTGAGATGGATGCAACAATATATAGAGGTTGGGGGAGTGGACTTTCGGACCACCACTTGGTGGTGGTCAGAATCAAAGCCCAAACAAAATGGAGAAATAGAAGAAGGGAAGGACAGGAGGAAGTAGTTCTAACAAGGAGGGTAGAAATGTAACAAGAGGATGGAAAAACGGCAGAATATAAGTGGGAAGTGGAAGAGCGAATGGGTAAATATAGATTGGAGAAGATAGGGGACGTGGAAGGTGTGTGCAAGATATTCACAGAAGAAATTTGTGCAGCATGTGAGGTGGTGTGTGGGGTGAAGAGAAGATGAAAGGGCATGAAGGGTACAGCATAGTGGAATGAAGAAGTGTGAGTGGTTGTGGCACAAAAGAAGAAAGCATATAGTGAGTTGATGAGAAACAGAGGCATGGAAGAAGTTGAGAGATGGAAGACAGTTATATGTAGAGAGGAAGACAGAGGTGAAAAGATTAGTAAGAGTGAGTAAGAAGTGAGAGGATGAGGAATTTGGAAGGAACCTGAGTGTAAAGTGGAGACAATGTAAGAAAATGTTCTGGAAAGAGGTAAAGAGAGTTAGACAGGGTGCCAAAGAGGTTAGCTGGGGAGTGAAAGATAAAAATGGTAGATTACTAGTCGAGAAGGTAGAAAAAGTGAGCAGATGGAGAGAAAATTTAAGGAGCTGTTGAACACAGAGAATGAAAGTAATGCAACTATAACTGGCTGGGGAATGGTTGGGAGAAGGAGGGATGTGAGAAGAGAGGAAGAAATCAGTAGGATGGAAGTTGTGGAAGTAATGATGAAGGTTAAAATGGGGAGAGCCCCAGGAATTGATGGAGTGTGTGGTGAAATGCTGAAGCATGAGGGAGAGATAGTAGTAGAATGGATGTGGAAGATGTGCAGATTGGCCTGAGAGGAAGGTAGAGTTCCGGAGGATTGGAAGTCAGGTATAATTATTCCCCTGTACAAAGGAAAAGGAGGGAAAAAAAGTGTGTGTAATCATAGAGGCATTTGTATTCTTAGTGTAATAGGAAAAGTATATGGCAGGATACTTATTGACAGAGGTAGGGAAATAACAGAGGAATTAGTTGGAGAAGAACAGGGGGGTTTTAGGAAGGGAGGAGGGTGTGTAAATCAGATATTCATTCGTAGATCTTTAGTGGAAAGGTTTCTGGAGAAGGGAAAGAAGTTGTATGCGGCCTTCATGGATTTGGAGAAAGCATATGACAGGGTGGACAGACAAGGATTGTGGAAAGTATCAATAATATATGGAATAGGGGAGGTTGCTCAAGGCCATGAAGAGTATGTATGGGGGTGCTAAGGCTGCAGTGCAAGTGGATAGTGAACTGAATGAATTTGTCCATCTGAAGGTTGGATTGAAACAAGGATGTCATGTCGCCATGGTTGTTCAATCTGTATATGAATGGGGTTATAAAAGAGATACAAGGTAGGGCAGTGGATGTTGGAGCAACCCTAGTGAGAGAGGGCAGTGTTTGGAAACAACCTGTACTGCTGTTTGCAGATGATATTGTATTGTTAAGTGAAGACGAAGGGGAGCTGCAAGGCTTGGTGGATGAGTTTGGGAGAGTGCGTAAGAAATGGAATCTAAAGGTGAATGTAGGGAAGAGTAAAGTTATGGTCTTCGAGAGAAGTGAAGTCTAGTGAATGTACAGTGAGGATGGATGAGGAAATGGAAAATGTGAGTGCATTTAAGTACTTGGGTAGTATGATGATTAAGGATGGAAGTTTAGAGGGTGAAGTGCTTGAAAGGGTACAACAGGGAAGAAAGGTTGCTGGTTCCTTGAAAGCAGTGATAAGAAACAGGGAAGTGAGCATGGATGTGAAAAAGCTACTACATGACAGTCTTGTGATACCAACTCTAACATATGGAAGTGAAGCTTGGACCATGTTGGGAGGACAGAAGTCAAGAGTGAGAGCAGTGGAAATGAGTTTTTTGAGAGGAGCCTGTGGAGTCACATGGAGAGACAGACTGACAAATGAGGAAGTGAAGGAGCGTTGTGGTGTGGATATGGATGTGATAGGAAGCATTAGGAGAAACACAATGAGGTGGTTTGGCCATGTGGAGAGGATGAAGAGTGAGAGACTGACGAGGAGAGTGTATGTGAGTGAAGTGGAGGGGGGGGAAGAGGGAGGGAGAGGCCGAGGATGAGATGAAGGTATAAAGTGGAGAGGTATATGAGAGAGAGGGGTGTGAGATGGGAGCACAGCAATGAAATGGTGAGGGACAGGGTGACATGGAGTCGATTTGTTTGTGGCCAACCCTTACGGGAATAGGGCGTCTCGCAATAGATATGTAGATAGATAGTTTTCTTGGTGTTGAAAATTATTTAGGATATTCCTATGTATGTTTTGATGCCAATATATGCCAGACTGACCTGAAAACACAACCAAATATGGAGGGGTACTGTACAATACAGCAGTGTTTAGGTAGGGTGTTTTTTGGTTTTTAGTGGTTTTTCTGCATGGTTTTCTTGGTGTTTACCATTACTTTTGATATGCCTATGTGTTTTGATGTCTAAATATGGCTGAATGACTGGAAAACACTGTCAAATTAAGCATAGGTACCGTAGAACTAAGTTTGGTATAGGTTGGATATGGGTGTATGTAGGGTCTGGGTGTGGTAGGGGAATAGTGTTCATTATGCAGATGTTGCTACTACCTGCACATGCCTTTGGCCCTATTATGTCCTGATAATTGGGGGATTACTGTATATTCAGAACTGAAGCAGAACATAGGGAACTAAATTTTGCAAGACCAGTCCTCAAATTGCCATTTGATGTGGGTGAATCTGGAGGCACACTAAGCCAATATATGCTGTGAGTGGCCTTTGACTCAATAACTCAAAAGGTAGTCTCAACCATGAGTCTGAATTGGTCCTTGGTTCTTATAATGATCAGCTAGTAATTGAGGCATATCAAGAATTCACACCCCAGGCAGGTTCAAGAAAGCGGTGTAGGACAAAAACCATATTGCTGGCCTCACGGAACCACAGGGACTGGATTATACCTAAGTTGTAGTACTACACATCAGGTCAGGAACCAGTAAAATTGCCTGCAACTTTATTGAGAAGATTACAACATATAATAAAGAAGGATGATTGTTGACTAACTTCATGACTGGCACTGCTGATCATCAACATTCCCAGGTGACTGTTGCAGAGGACAATGGGGTCTGAGCTCTGGGCCAGCTGTGGCTAAGTAAATACAGTACTGAAACTATCTACCCAACCCAACATCAAACTGTATAGGACACATCATGGGATCTCTGCCTCAGGAGCACAGCATGTTGCTGACTTAAAACTAAACCTGAGGATGAACACAGCATCCTATTTAAAGGATTAATAATTAAACTGACTGCAGGCCACGGCACCAGGGTCATTCAAAACTTGAGGGTGTAAAACCCTACATCGTTCTTCTCCTAGATCTATTAACAGTGGTGTTCCTCTGGGCTCTGTCCTATCACCAACTCTCTTCCTTTTATTCATCAATGACCTTCTAAGCTGTACATCTAACCCTATCCACTCATACGCTGATGACTTCACCCTTCACCTTTCCATTCGATTCCCACAACGTCCATCTCAGCAGTTACTTCAACAAACAAGGGATGAGGCTATGGCATACCTAATGTCTGACTTGGCTCGTATCTCTGACTTGGGTAAAAATAATCTGGTTGTTTTTAATGCATCAAAGACTCAGTTTTTGCACCTATCAACCCGACAAAATCTTCCACAGGTGTACCCACTAATGTTTAATAATATTCAGCTTAATCCTGCATCATCCTTGAACATGCTTGGGGTTTCATTTACTCGGGACTTATCTTGGAAAGATCATATTACATCTCTTGTAAAATCTGCTTCCAAGAGATTGGGTGTGCTAAGCCGACTCCATTCCTTCTTTACCCCTGCACAATTGTTGACTCCATACAGGGGTTTTATCCGCCCCTGCGTGGAGTACAACTCTCATGTGTGGGGAGGCTCCCCACATACAGCTCTTCTCAATAGGGTGGAGTCAAAGGCTTTTCATCTCATTAACTCTCCTCCTTTTACTGACTCCCTTCAACCCCTGTCTCTTCACCGCACTGTTGCATCTATCTCTTTTCTATCGCTACTTCAATGGTCACTGTTCCTCGAACTGTCTGCATGCATTCCTCCACCTCTACGACGGGGCGTAGCACACGTCTAGCAGCAAACTCTCATCCCTTTTCTGTCCAACTCTCTAATGCAAGAGTTAACCGTTACTCCCAGTCCTTCATTTACGCAACAGGTCAACTCTGGAACTGTCTCCCTCTGTCTATATTTCCTGCTTCCTATGATCTCCAGTCTTTCAAACGCAGTGTGTCCAGGCATCTCGAAATGAATGGATCTTGAATTTGGCTCTCTCTTGTATTTTGTTTCTCTCTTAGAAGGAACAGTTTTGCGGGCTTGTTGCCTTTGGTTCCTTCTTCCTCACATTAAAAAAAAAAAAAAAAAAAAAAAAAAAAAAAAAAAAAGGACTAGAATACATGAATTTTGGAGGGTACATGGATCCATGCACTAACAGAGGAGGGGAACTGAGTAGGGATGAACTAATTACAAGGAATGCATGTCTACATAATACAGTACACATATTGCACATACTGTACATACAACAAGCATCCTCAGGAGCAACTGGAAGTGTGCATCAAAAACATAAAATATCAAACTATGCTCTCAAATTTCAGTTAAGTGGAAATTACTGTAGCTCTGGGACTAACTGAGATACATTACAGTACTGTAGGGGGGCTTTCAAGAATACTCCCCCAGTATCCCAGTATCCCTGCTTGTCGTAAAAGGCGACTAAAAGGGTTGGCGGAGGGTTAGTGCCCCTCCCCGGAAAACAACTAACTAAAAAAACAAACAAGAAGCCTCGGACAAGGACTGACCAAACGATGACGACCCAGGACCGGACAAAGGACTTGGTAATGGCAACTTGGAATGTAAGAGGAGCGAATGATGAGGTGAAAGAAAGAGAGATTGTCCAGGTGCTTGAGGGTGCGAAAGTGGATGTATGTGGAATAACTGAAACAAAATGGAGAGGAGAAAGTGTGAGAGAATGGGAGTATGGATGGGGTATATGTGCAGGAGTAGATGAGAATGAGAGGGCAAAGGAAGGAGTGTGTATAGTTGTGAGTAAAAGATGGAAGAGGAGCATAAGACAGTATGGATCAGTTGGGTCAAGGATTGTGTGGGTAAAGTTGAAAGTTGGAATATAAATGTGGGCGATTGTGTGTGTGTATGCGCCAAAGCAAAGATTGTGCTAGAAGAGTGAGAGAAGAGTTTTGGACAAATGTGGAAGTGTGCATGGAAAAGTTTGGAAGGAATGAGAGAGTGTTTTTGATTGGTGATATGAATGGTAAAGTTGGTAATGTGAAGGTGGATGGAATAGTTGGTGAGTGGGGTGTGCCTGCCGAGATAGATGAGAATGGGAGTGCGTTAGTGGACATTTGTGCTGGGAGGGGTTGGTGATAGCCAATACCCTCTTCAGGCATAAAATGATCCACAGGTATACATGGCGAGTGATGAGAAGGGTGGGTGGTGAACTGAATGAAAGGAAGGCAATGATTGATTATGTGTGTGTGGATGAAAGGATGCGAAGATGTGTAAAGGATGCAAGAGTGTATAGAGGTTGGGGGAGTGGACTTTCTGACCACTACTTGGTGGTGGCCAGACTTAGGATGCAAGTGAGATGGAGGAATAGAAGAAGGGAAAGACGAGAGGAAGGAGTTGTTGCAAGGAGAGTGGAAAGGTTACAAGAGGATGAGAAAAAGGCAGAGTATAAGAGAGAAGTGGAGGAACGATTGGGCAAATATGAATTGGAGCAGATGGGAGACGTGGAAGGTGTGTGTAAGATATTTACAGAAGAAATATGTGCAGCATGTGATGTGGTGTGTGGAAGGAAGAGAAGGCGGAGGGGGGTGCAAGGAACAGCGTGGTGGACTGAAGAGGTGAAACAGGCTGTGGCACAAAAGAAGAAAGCATACAATGAATGGGTGAGAAATAGGGGCGTGGAAGAAGTTGAGAGGCGGAAGAGGGAGTTATATGTGGAAAGGAAGAGAGAGGTGAAAAGATTAGTAAGAGAGAGTAAGAAGAGAGTGGATGAGGAATTTGGAAGGAATTTGAGTGTAAAGTGGAGGGACTGTAAGAAAATGTTCTGGAGAGAAGTGAAAAGAGTAAGACAAGGTGGAAGTGAAGTTACCAGGGGAGTGAAAGATAAAAATGGTAGATTACTAGTGGAGAAGGGAGAAAAAGTGAACAGATGGAGAGAACACTTTAAGGAATTGTTGAACATAGAGGATGGAAGTAATGCGAGTATAAGTGGCTGGGGAATGGCTGGGAGAAGGAGGGAGGTGAGAAGACAGGAAGAAATCAGTTGGATAGAAGTTGTGGAAGCAATGAAGAAAGTTAAATCGGGAAAGCCCCAGGAATTGATGGAGTGTGTGGTGAAATGCTGAAGCATGGGGGAGAGATAGTAGTAGAATGGATGTGGAAGATGTGCAGATTGGCCTGGGAGGAAGGTAGAGTCCCGGAGGATTGGAAGTCAGGTATAATTATTCCCTTGTACAAAGGAAAAGGGGAAAAAGAAGTGTGTGGTAATCATAGGGGCATTTGTCTTCTTAGTATAATAGGAAAAGTGTATGGTAGGATACTTATAGATAGAGTTAGAGAAAGAACAGAGAAATTAGTTGGAGAAGAACAGGGAGGCTTTAGGAAGGGAAGAGGTTGTGTCGATCAGATATTCATTCTTAGATCTTTAGTGGAAAAGTTTCTAGAGAAGGGAAAGAAGTTGTATGCGGCTTTCATGGATTTGGAGAAAGCATATGACAGGGTGGATAGACAAGGATTGTGGAAAGTGTTAAGAATATATGGAGTAGATGGGAAGTTGTTGAATGCTGTGAAGAGTATGTACGATGGTGCGAAGGCTGCAGTGCGTGTGGATGGTGAACTAAGTGAATTTTTCTCTTTGAAAGTTGGGTTGAAACAGGGATGTGTCATGTCTCCATGGTTGTTCAATCTGTACATGGATGGGGTAATAAAAGAGGTACAAGGTAGGGTAGTGGATGTTGGAGTGGCCCTGGTGAGAGAGGATAGTGTTTGGAAACTCCCTGTACTGTTGTTTGCAGATGATACTGTGTTGTTGAGTGAAGACGAAGGGGAGCTGCAAGGCTTGGTGGATGAGTTTGAGAGAGTGTGTAAACGGAACCTAAAGGTGAATGTAGGGAAGAGTAAAGTGATGGTCTTTGAGAGAGGTGAAGTTAGTGAATGTACAGCGAGGTTAGATGGTGAGGAATTGGAAAATGTGAGTACGTTTAAGTATTTGGGTAGTGTGATGAGTAAGGATGGAGGTTTGGAGGGTGAAGTGCTTGAAAGGGTACAGCAGGGAAGAAAGGTTGCTGGTTCCTTGAAAGCAGTGATAAGAAACAGGGAAGTGAGCATGGAAGTGAAAAAGTTACTACATGACAGTATTGTGATACCAACTCTAACGTATGGAAGTGAAGCTTGGACATTGTTGGAAGGACACAAGTCAAGAGTGAGAGCAGTGGAAATGAGTTATTTAAGAGGAGCCTGTGGAGTCACGTGGAGAGACAGGCTGACAAATGAGGATATAAAGGAGCGTTGTGGTGTGGATGTGGTTGTGATAGGAAGCGTTATGAGGAACACACTGAGGTGGTTTGGCCATGTGGAGAGGATGGAGGGTGAAAGACTGACGAAGAGAGTGTATGTGAGTGAGGTGGAGGGGGGGAAGAGGGAGGGGGAGGCCGAGGATGAGATGGAAGGATGGGGTGGAGAGGTATATGAGAGAGGGGGGTGTGAGTTGGGAGCAGGGCAGTGAAATGGCGGGGGACAGGGCGACTTGGAGGCGATTTGTTTGTGGCCACCCCAAACGGGATTGAGGCGTCTGGCAATAGATAGATAGATAGATAGACCTACTCTTTTTCATTTTTGTAGCTCATACGCTTACAGTATCAGTGTGTGTATTATAGTTAAGTATTACTACTTACTATCTGATAAAATTGGACTGCCTAGATGATAATACTAATATTAAACTGATGCTCAGTCAATGCATGAAGATTATAAAAAGTTTTAACGACACTGTGCTCTATTACTGCTACTTCAGCATCAATGTACTATACACTATAGTTCCAGATATTATAATCTACATTTTAGAGCATTTTCCAACAAAAGGTGTTATAATAACTGATGAAATAAATAAAATAATGAAGTCAACATCAAACTAAAATAATATACACAAAAAGATAATTTTCAACTTGAAATCTTCTTTCAGAGGACTCTCAAAAGCTCCACACACAACCAAGACACTCTAGGGAATACAATGCTATGATTAAGCTGGACTAATGTAGTCCTGTACATTCTGGAGTAATGTCCAACTTCTGGCATTAGTATATGATCAAACCTCCTGTCACCTTCTATATCTGCATGAGTCAAGGCTCTCACTCTCACCAAGGCATTCTAAACACAAAGACACCATGAAGTCAACAAAAGGAGCATTTAAACCCTGCTTGTACCTGTGCAGAAGGGGAACACTTTTACCTGGCAACCAATCTGCCAGCTTGCTGGAAAAAATTACAACATTTGTATGTAAGAACACATGGGGCTCTGATCTTTCAAATTTATCAAGGCACTTTTCCCATGGTTGCTTCTTACCAAAAACAACACTTAAAACCATCATTGGTTCATAAATAAATACAGGAAGTTACTAATTTACCTCACCCTGCCCTAGGGTGCAAAAGGAGGTTCAGATGATGATGACAATGAAATTACTAATGCTGACATGGAAACACAAGCACTGCAGGTAAGGACTAAAACTGATACGGACATTGTCCAGGTAACAGAAGCATTGCAGGTAATCAAAATATTCCAAATTATATTGTAAAAAAAAAAAGGGGGGGGGTAAGCAAACCTATTATGACGTAACTAACACTGCAAAATCACCGAATGTGGACTTATCAAGGCTTTATAGCACAGTCATCCTTATTTGCAGCTACAGTTATGCCATCTATCTATCTATTGCCAGTCGCCATAATCCCGTAAGGGGTGGCCATTTGACTTTGAGTTATTTGTTTTACAGGGGTTATGCACGGGATAATAAACCATCTCAAAATACACTTGTTTACAGTGTATTATAGATTTGACATCTGATGACGCACTGGGTCACTGGAAAAAGTTTTTGGTAATGACATACCCAGTGATAAAATTATGCCTGTATGGACCCTTTTGGGAACAGGGAATTATTTGCATATTTTGCCATTCATTGGTGTGCCCATTACACAATCCCCACTATTACGGAAAGCTCATTGTACTGTATACCCATACTGGCCTGCTGTGCTCCCCCTAGCAACAGAGTTGGCCTAGTATACCCCAACTAGAGCAAAACTATAACAAATCATTGGTTATTCCCTTTGAGGTGTAGGGGCCCAAGGTAGCCTACTGCAGTTAAGCATATTTACAATTAGATGACCAGCCTACTTCCCCTGGTGGCCTTTAAAAAAAAAAAAAAAAAAAAAAAAAATACTGGCTGGGGATCAAACTCATGTACATGGTTTGACCGTCAAATATTATATAAGGGTTTAAGTGGGCACTCACCTTTATATATGCTGCTACCAGATGGGCCACACTGGTGTGACAATTAGTTTCTACCACCAAGTCAAGCCACTGATATTCCTTTACATCTGCTTGTTCCAAGGCCAACACCAACTCTTTAGCATATTCTTCTAGATACATGGAGTCATTCTGGTGAGCTAGAAGTCCCCCAAGATGTAAAAACACATTCAGATACTGAGACAAACTATCGCTTTTCAAGTTCTTATCGAGTAGGCGCAGCACCAGCTCACGAAGAGACTGCCGATGACTGCCTTCTACTGGTTCAACAATGGAACGAAGCTTTTCTTCATCTTCTACCGATAAAACTTTTACACAACTTTTCTGAATGAAATCCAAACACTTGGAGTACTGTTTCTCTAAGTCTCTCTGTGGACTGACCATGAAGAACAAAAATCTATGTGCTGCATAGAACTCCATGATGCTTTTGTGAGGGACAGACAGATCGAGTTTATAGCCAGAAGCTTGCCACTCCTTATCTACACAGAGGAAAGGAGCAGTCATTTCCTCATATTCCAGGTTCAGGTCAGTACATTTCTCCATCAGCTTACTAACAGAATCATCTGACAGTTGCATATATTTAGTCTTTAGTGTTTCTAGGCAAACAGTATAAAGAGACTGTAGAAACTGCTCACAGAGATTCTGAATTTCATATTCAGACATGCCTGGTAAGTTGCCATGATCCTTGAGTCTCTTCACCAAGCGTGACTGAACTAATTTGTGCAGAGCAATGTACAGGCCAGTTGCAGAGGTGACTGAATTAACAGAGCTGGGATCAGCAGCCCACAGATATGTGAGTAGTGTCAAGTTAAGAGGAAGGCGGAAGTGTTCCCCAAGCTGGACTCGAGACTTCCTCACAAAGTCAACAAGGCGGGAAGTGTCCTTGTCGCTCTGGCCATCATGTATCATCTCATCATGAAGTCTGGTCACAAAATCCTCCCACTTATCTGGGGATATGCCCTTGAGTCGTGTGTGAACCATGGGATGATTTTTGGTAATGGAAGGCAATTCAGTCAACATGTAAGGCCTAGTTGTAATGAAGAGATGCAATCTGTTGCAACTCTGAGGTAACAGTTTGTCCAGCAACTCTCTGATCAGTGCTTCAGATGCAGGATTCAGTTCATCCAGTCCATCAATGATCAGTAATACATTTAGATCAAGGACAGAACGAACCAAATCCTTATCAGTTAATTTTGCAGCTGCAAGAGGCATTAGGACCATCAACAGATCTAAGAAACTTGAGATATTTTTGTTTCTGCCCTCAGCATACAGAACTAAATCAAAATAATCAAGATCACGAATAACAGCAGTGTTGCCAGAGGCCCAATCATTCAAAATGAGTTTGGCAAGGGTGGTCTTTCCAGCTCCTGCATCCCCTTCTACCAACACAATTGCTGGCCGGTCTCCTTCCTCAGTTTTTAATTCCAAAATACCTTCACAATCTATATTGTCATCTGTGGCAATAAAGCCTTTCTTTTCACATATAACTTCAAGCTGGGTGAACACTCTTCTCACTTCAAGTCTTTCTTTCCCTGTGATGAAGGAAGCAGGATCCACTTTTGACATAATCTTGTAGCGTTCTGGGAGATGAGTTTTACCAACATTTTTTACAATATCCCTCTGTTCATTTTGAAGCTCCACTAACTTCTTTAGGTACAGAGAAATGTCATCAGTTGACAATGAGGCAGCCATGATCCTCTTAACACTGTCTTCTATGCTTTGTTGCTCCTTGGCAATTTCAGTTTTGTGTCCATACATGTTGCCAGCTAGCTGGACTAAATTCCTCAGGTTTTTCTTAAATTCATCACACATATCAGTCATCTTTTTATCATCTGGAATGCTCAAGCCATGACAAAGTCCATTCCGAAAATTTTTGATGGTAGTGCAGATGGATTCAATTTTATCATCATTTCCCTCTTTCCATTCTGGTTTACCATCACTTGCTAGACCCTCACAGCCAAACTTGATACAAGTCCACAGCAGGCTAATATCATAAGTATCACCTGTGGGATCATTGGCCATCTTTGCCTGCATGGTGTTATCAAAGCGATTCTTCAGCTCTCTGTTTGTCCACCCCTTGCCACTCAAGTACAAGGCAAGTGATTCGCTAGACGTCTTTTTGCATCCCCATTTAAAAACAAGCAAAAGGGCATGTGACCCTTCGCACGAGACAAGCTTCAACATGCGAAGAATTCGCCTATCCTCATCATTAATTCCATCCTTTGTGCGATGGAGAGACATCCTCTTGAATTTTGTATACCTGGATGGCTACTAAGATGACCTAGTTGAGACACACACAACCTGAAGAAAGAAGCTGAATTAGATACTGTGCTGTACAGGCATACCCCGCTTTAACGATGCAATTGGTTAAATAAAAACCCATCACTAGGCAAGGTATCATATCTCGGGGTAGACTTAACATGTATGCATTTCCAAGCCTAGGGTTTCCCCCCCAGCCAAGTCCTAAACCCACACAAATGAGTCCAAAAACAAGTTTCTAGTTAACCTCAACCCCCAAACAAGCTAAATTAACCCTGAAAGCAGTTTAAAACTACTCTAAACCCAAAAATAAAATCTGAAAATCATCAAAATTAAGTCTGGAAAATAACTCCCCTAAATCCCCCCAAAAAATCTGAAAATCATCAAAAATGTGTCTGGAAAATAACTCCCCTAGACCCAAAAATAAAATCTGAAAATCATCAAAAATAAGCCTGGAAAAATCAAACTTAGTAAACTGTAGCCCAAAATGACAATGTTCACCCCACCTATGACTGAAACACATAAATCTACATCTAAAAAGTTTATAAACTGACCTAAACACAAAATTTAAGTCTAAAATTATCATCAAAATCAGGTAAAAAACAAAACAAAACCCATTGTTATACCGGGGTTTGGCCATCATTCGGTGGGGCAGGGTGATAATGTATTTCTATCCCCATCGCTATGCCAGGGTATCACACATAAGGGTAACATAACTCGGGGTCTGCCTGTACTGTAACACACCTACTAACCTAAAATCTTCTCAACTGGATTGTCCAATATACAGGGAATGAGTAAACACTGAGAGAAATACTGATAACATTCACCAGCTTCCAGTCATAGTTCTGAGATGTGCTCATATAGGTGAGCCATGATCGTGGCCAGGAGACTATCTATCTATCTATCTATTGCCAGATGCCTCAATCCCGTTTGGGGTGGCCACAAACAAATCGCCTCCAAGTCGCCCTGTCCCCCGCCATTTCACTGCCCTGCTCCCAACTCACACCCCCCTCTCTCATATACCTCTCCACCCCATCCCTCCATCTCATCCTCGGCCTCCCCCTCTCTCTTCCCCCCTCCACCTCACTCACATACACTCTCTTCGTCAGTCTTTCACCCTCCATCCTCTCCACATGGCCAAACCACCTCAGCGTGTTCCTCATAACGCTTCCTATCACATCCACATCCACACAGGAGACCTGTACCGATAAAGCCATGATCGTGGCCAGGAGACATGAAAGGGTTAAGTGACGAATACTTACCTGTATACTGCACAATTATCAGCTGGCTCCCAGAGATTCATTTCCTCCTACCTTTCTGTCAATATGCCACCCAGCAACACCCTTAACCTCCTCCCCACCCAACACAACCAGCCACTTACACGAACAGACAACAACTCAAGTAACTGTGATGCATTCCAGGCTACCTCCTAGTATTAGTGCAGAGGAGCTGGAGGCCAGGCCCAGCCCTGATTCCTCAGCCTCAGACCTCCACCCCAACCTGTTGGCCCTACCAGTCATTGTCATATGGGTAACTGCAACTACAGTATTTATTGCTTTAAACCTCATCACTGTCACTGTCTTATGTCTGCTTTACTTCAGAATGGTAAGGTATATCCCTAAAAAATATAAAAGTCAGCAAAAGTTAGGGTCATTTATGGCTTTTTCTGGGAAAGTTGTTTGTAGCATATTGTTTATAAAGGCTCCAATGCACATGCATTTGTCAGCCTTGGTCAACTCATCGTAGCTCTTCACACTTCTTGATCTCTGGTAGCCTCCCTGCTCAGTCCCTTATCCCTGAAGTCACACTCTATGACCTCGTCCCAAGTCTTTTCTGGTCTGCCTCTTACAACCCTACCCTCGACGTTCACACCTTTTGCCTTCTGCACCCAAATATCAGCTTTCATCCTCTCCACTCACTTGATGTAGTGCTGCCTACTTCTTCCTTAGCCTTTATCATTCTTTTTCTGTGCCTCCCCTCTTCTCTTCCTATTTCTCGCATCTTTCCTGTCACTTCTTATTGCTTTTCTTTCCTTTACAGGTGGCTTTACATTGAGTGACAAGCCAAATGGTTTCCTGTAAGCCAAGAAACCATTTACAACGCTGGGTGGTAACCACATAACCAAACTATACGTGCTCCCTACGTGTGAACAAGTGGGTTGGTGGAGGGTTAGTGCCCCTCCCTTTAAAACAAATAACTCAAGGTCAAATGGCCACCCCTTAAGGGATTATGGTGTCTGGCAATAGATAGATAGATAGATCCTCTCAACATGTCCAAACCATCTTAATCTACTCCTCTTCAACACAACACTAATACATTCAAGTCCCTGCCTTCCTCTAAACTTTTCAATAGCAATCCTAGCCACCCTAGGTCTCACATTCAAGGATGCACTACACATCCCCACCTAATCACTGCCATTTCTGTACATTTAAGTCTACGATAATCTTCTTCCTTTACTGCTTTGCTTTCATCACCATGCAGTATTACTTGCCTAACACATGCTGCATACAAAGATCTCACAGCATAGAGTGAGAGTCCTCTCAATGTTAGGAAAGGACACAGATCCCTGAATATTCTCTAACTACTCCTTACCTTAGTCACAGAGCTATCTACTGCCCCATCTCTAGCACATAACAGGTCACACACACACTCACACACACACACACACACACACACACACTCAAGAGACTCTCCAGCAAGATCAATACTTTCATGCCTAACAATCTCTACATGCTCTCCCTGACACACTGCACACAAGAAATCAGCATTATTTCACAGCCCACCTCTAATACCATTAATGTCTTATGCACCCACTTATCACAAACACTGCAAAAGACGGAGTTATTTCCCACACCCTTGTGGCAAACTGCACGTGGCCACAATCCCTCTGCATTGACAGTACCATCATCAGCCCTAGATATCATCACTTCTGTTTTAATTGCACTTACTAGCAAACCCTTCTGCTCAATTCTCTCTCCACTTCCTAAATCTCCCCTTTGTCTCTCATTCTCTGCAATCAACACCAAGTCATCACCATACATCTCCCATGGGAGTCCATTTCTGATATCACGTGTGTACTTTAACCCATTAACCGCGGGCATGTCGGAGGCGGTCCGTGCACCTCACGCGGGGATATTCGTGCTCCAACTGACTTTTTAAAAATATTCGTCAAAAATCAGTTATCAGTCCTAGAATATTATAATTACATATGCATATGGCACATACCTTCAGCTTTCTCCTGGGATGTTTGTTGAGCCTTCGTCGACTACCGTAGGACTAGTGAAGACTTCTGAAATTGGGTAACGAAGTCTCTATTTTACACTTCCCGACACCCTGTAATATAATTACCACAGCCTGATATTATCACTAGAAACACTATTCTATGATTTTCAAGTAGTTTAGAATCCATACTCCCCCAAAAAAAAACACTGTGAATGCAATGTAAATTACGAGCACGTATCAACTTCCCACTCGTGCTTGTTCCCCGCTGGTATTCTGTCATTTATTATTCATAAACACACTTACACATTATATTCCTAGTACTTCATTACACTTATATATATATATATATATATGTACAGTACTTATCCATAAGCTTCCTTGAGTAATAGTAGTTTATTTTAACTCAAAGCATTCACTTTCTCGTTCAATAAACTAGCACAGACAGCAAAGCTTTCACTATCACTGTCATTACTCCAAGTATTTGTACTCAAATTCTTATAGTAGTAATTATTTACATTTCTATTTTATTTACACTATGTTATACACTGTCACTTCCCGTAACTAAGGGCTCCTTTCCGTTGGAGCCAGGATGAACTTGGGACACTGAAGCACTCATACTGGGAATTTATCACCATTTCCTCCACTGGCTCATCACATGATTCACCAGAAAGATTGTAGTCACTGTCCATCATTATCATGGATAAATTAGCCAGTTCACGTTCTACAGCAGAGTCACTTAGTCCTTTACCCCTTCCCACACGAGGTTTACTAGGGTTAGAGGTCACAGGGTCCTCTAGAAGCGGCGGAAATGGGGGGGTGAGAGTGCGACGTGGTTTCACCTCAAGAGACAAGACTGAACTGAATGACGAGGCTGATATGGGGCCGCCAAGGGTTGACAACTTCAGCGTGGTGACAGCTGCTAGTGTATATGCTGTGAAATGATTGGCTGGAAATCTAGACAATACATAATAAATTAGGTAGTTCCAGGTGAATGTAAATATCACTTAGGCTTCTCCCTTCCTTTCTTATATATATTTTTATTATGAGAACAGGTCATACAGCATATTTCAAGGGGGAAAAAACAGGGAAAATTAGCGAACGAGTGCACGTGGGGTGTTGCCAGGTGATAATTGGCCAATTCCAGGTTTATGGCACTATCAATTACCCTTTTTCTTTTTTATATATATTATTTTGTATAAGAATAGGGCATAGGACTCATTCCAATGGATGAAATGAGTGGAAAAATCCAGGCAAGATTTGGCTAGCGCGGCGCAGCTGGGGCAGGCGGGAGGAGAAGGTAATGGAGGGGAGGTAGGGAGGGGAGTCAAGAAGGGGGAGAAATGGCTAAATTGTCAACAGTGGATGGGAGTATAGACGACAATAGCAGCGCTGACTATTGTTAGACACTGGCATTACTGCCAGATGATACAAGCAACCACTTGAAAGCCCAGGCAAATTCAAAATAACACAGAATCACAAAAGTGATGCCCCGCGGTATGATCCATTGCGCCCTGAGTGTCACGAAAGTGACGCCCCGCGGTTAAGGGGTTAAGCACCATGACAAACAGTAAGGAGCTCAAGACTGCCTCCTAATATACGTCAACATTCATGGATAACTCAAAACTCTCACCTGGGTGCGTACAACCACATAGACAGATATAACTACTCATACCAGTCACCCCTCGATCCCAAGCTTTCTCGCTGCCCAACTAACCACCTCCCTAGGGACTCTGTCAAAGGCCTTCTCCAAATCAACAAAACCAAAGTACAGCTCCCTTTTCCTTCCTGCATATTTTTCCTGAAGCTGTCAGACAATGAATTTGGTATATGAGATATCTTTGCCTGGCATAAACCCAAACTGCATCTCATCAATATTCACTCTTTTCCTTATCACACCTTCCACGACTCTCTCTATTATCTTTGTTACCTGATCCAAAAGTTTCATGCCTCTATAATTTCTTCTTTCCAGGGCATCACTTTTCCCCTTATACATATTTGCAATCACACTCTTTAGCAAGTAATCTGGGAAAACAGACACATATATACAGTCATCAAATTTATCAAATCAGTAACTAAACCCACTCCTATGTCTCCTGAGGCTTTCACATTCCAGTAGTCAACCCAGACACACCTGCTACCTTCTCTAACTGCATCCTGCTTATTGCCCTGCTCATAGTAGCAGCATCTAAGGCCAGCAGCCAAACACTAGATTCAGTGACAAACTTTCCCTGTTCCAGTCAAACTCCCCATTCAGAAACCGGTTATAATGATCTCTCCAAGTATCTTTAATATCCTCACTGTTCACCACCAATATCTTTCCATCATCACACCACTACCTTTCCATCATCATTCGTCACATATATGATATCCCTGTTTTCTTTTTGCATCTGATTTGCCACCTTAAATACCACTTTCTTCATTTCAGCACTATATAGGTTATCCAATAATGTCTCGAAGACTCAGAGGTAAAACTAATTATTTGGTTGTCACATTAGCTTCACTATAATGGGCTGAAAGGGCCTGCATCCAGGCTTTTCCAGGAATGGAGGGTGTGGCAACAAAGAGGAGTAATAGCAGCCAAGCATAGGGCTAGAAAAGAGGTTAACAGGGCGAAGTCTGAGTCACAGAAACTTTTACTTGATAACTTAAATCGTGTGGAAAGGAAGAATATGATATTTAAGGTGGCAAATCAGATGAAGAGGGAGAATAGGGATATCATAGGTGAGCAGTGTGTGAAGAATGATGAAGAGTAGTGGTGAACAGTGGGGATATTAAAGATGCATGGAGACAGCATTATAGCTGGTTGTCGAATGCAGAGTTTGACTGCGACAGAGATCAAGTGTTTGGCCCTTGGCCTTTGACTGATACTGCCACTGTGAGCGATGCAATAGGCAGGATGCAGGTGGGGAAGGCAGCAGGTGTGTCTGGGTTGACTGCTGAAATGGTGAATGCCTCAGGAAATATAGAGGTGAGGTTAGTTACTGACCTGATAAATACAATTATATATGAGTGTGTTGTCTCAGATGACTGGTTGAAGAGTGTAACTGTAGATGTGTGCAAGGAGAAGGGTGATGCCCTGGAAAGAGGAAATTATAGAGGAATAAAGCTTTTAGATCAGATAATGAAGGTAATGGAGAGAGTTCTAGATGGTATGATCAGAGAAAGAGTGAATACTGATGAGATGCAGTTTGGGTTTATGCCAAGCAAAGGGATCACTAATGCCATATTCATTGTTCGACAGCTTCAGGAAAAATATATAGGAAAGAAAAAGGAACTGTACTTTGTTTTTGTTGATTTGGAGGCCTTTGACAGTTCCTAGAGAGGTGGTGAAGTGGGCAATGAGAAAGCTTGGGATGGAGGAGTGGCTGGTTAGGGTGGATGTGGCCATGTATGTGGGTGCTCACAACCAGGTAAGGGTGCATGGAGATTTGAGTGACGGGTTTGCCGTAAATGTTGCTGTGTGCCAGGGTTCAGTTTTGAGCCGCCTGTTGTTTTATCACAGTAACTGAAGCCTTTGTATGTGACTTCAGAAATGGACTCCCGTGGGAGATGTTGTATGCTGATGATTTGGAGCTGATTGCAGAGAATGAAAGGGAGGTGGAGGAAAGATTTAGGAAATGGAGAGATGGTATGGGGCACATGGGCTTAAGTGTAAATGCAGACAAAACAAAAGTGATGGTACCTAGGGCTAGTGGCGGTAGTGTCAAAGGGAGAGTGGCCATTTGCAATTTGCCATAGACCGTGGGAAGTAATTCCATCTTGTGCAGTGTCTGTGATAAGTGGGTGCATAAGAGATATAGTGGTATTAGAGGCAGACTACAAGATAATGCTGATTTCATGTGTATGGTGTGTCGGTGAGACCAGGTGGAGATTATCAGGCATGAAAGGATTGATCTAGCTGGTGAGTCTCTCAAGTGTGTGGGAGAGTTTTGTTATTTGGGAGACATGTTATGTGCTGGAGGTGGGGCTGGGGCTAGCTCTGTGGCTGGAATGAGAAGTGGTTGGAGGAAGTTCAGGGAGCTGTCGCCTATCCTGACATTGAGAGGGCTCTCCCTCCGTGCTAAGGAATCTTTGTATGCAGCATGTGTTAGGGGTGTAATGCTGTATGGTAGCAAGACTTGGAAAGTAACGGAAGAGGATATTTGCAGGCTCAAATGTATGGAAATGACAATGATTAGGTGAATGTGCAGTGCGTCCCTGAGTGCAAGGCATGGGGGGGGGGGGGCTAGGTTTACGATGGAAAAGTTGAGGGGTAGGATGGGACTGGAGTATATTGGTGGTGTGATGAGAAGAAGTAGACTGAGATGGTTTGGGCAAGTGGAGAGGATGGGGGATGATAACTTGGTGCAGAAAGCAAGAAGTGTTAATGTTAGGGATAGGGCTGCCAGAGGTAGACCAAAAAAGACCTGGGATTAGGTCACTGAGTGTGGCCTCAGGGATAAGGGACTGAACAAGGAAGCTGCCAGAGATCGAGCAGCATGGAGAACTGTCATTAGGTGACCACAGCTGACGGATGCAAGCATGTTAGAGCCTTCAAAGACAAACAAACGAACGAATAAATGTTACATTATGTAGGGTTTGATCTGTGGAGTCTTCTCATACAACTTACTGTAATGCAAAGGTTAGGAATGACAGATACCAAGGTTAAGATCAAAGAAAATCATGCAGGAGTTATGTTACGGTGTCATTTAAAAAAAAAAAAAAAAAAAAAAAAAAAAAAAAAGACGCAAAATACAGTATACTGGTAACTTAAAAATACATTTGAAATTAAAGCAAATCCTTAAAAAAAGAAAAATAGCCGGCAGATTCTTTCTGCTGTGTATACTGGCCAAAATTAAATTCTACAGTGCAGTACAGATGACATCAAAGCCTGTCTCTGAATCAGTTCATGTTAGGTCCACTGAAGGAGTGAACCTCTCCTCGGAGTGAAACGAAGGCCAAAAATTTTAGCCCATGCTAATAAAGTTTGAATGGGGAAGAGGCACCTGTAGGAAGACTGATGCACATGGAATGTGAAAGCTGAAGCTTTGTGCTGTAATGACTATACTTGTGGGTGTCAGAGTCTGTGCGCCATCAGTAAAACACCAACAGGGTGTAAACTAATGTCACATTTTTGTGCTGCCATTTGAGCAGTCATAATTGGTTACGTGTTGCAGTTTCCCGGGGTGTGACTGGTGGAGAGAGAGAGAGAGAAAAAAAAAAATTGACTGGTTCAAATTTGCAGCACAAAAATGTAACTACATTCAAGCATGTAGAAAGACATTAACAGCACTCACTTAAAATGTCCATCCTAGATGGGGTTCAAACCCTAGCATCAGGACACACACACACTGCTAGACAAGCATGCTAACTACTAAGACCCATACTATAAAAGCTAAGCGCCAGTATTACCAAAACTAAGCATCTGACATTCCTGTTTTTCGTACCATAAATAAACCTGTTGTTCACACCAGGCGTTCATCACCTGGTTATGGCATAAAATCGTATTGGAATGTGACAGGAGGATAAATGCCACCAGAGACCCCCCTTTCATGTAACCAACTTAAATACTCATCAACACGACACAGCCGGTTTTTCCATTTATAAACACTGAATAATTCAGGAATAAAATTTTCCTTAGTTAGCTAAAATACAGGTATACCCCGGTTTAACAATGCAGTCAGTTAAGTGAAAACCCATCGTTAGGCAGGGTACTGTATCTCGGGGTAGATTTAACATCTAAGGTATAGGGATGCATTTTTGAGCCTTGGGTTCACCCCCAACTAAGTCCTAAATCCACCCAAATGACTCCAAAACAAGTTTACAGCCAATCTAAATGGCCTAAGAGCTGTAAAAAAAAATAACCTAAGCCTAACACCTGCAAATAACTCACTAAAACCAACAAATAAAATTTGAAATCGTCAAATATAAGTCCGCAAAAAATCAAGCTTAGTAAACTGTACCCCAAAATGACAATGTTCAGCCCAACTATGGCTAAAACACATCTTAATCTAAAAGCAGTTTACAAATCAACCTAAACACACAACATTAGTCTAAAATATCACCAAAATTAGTAAATATATATATATATATATATATATATATATATATAAACCAATTGTTAAACCGGAGTTCGGCCATCAGGGAGGGTATGGTGGTATTTCTACCCCCATCTTTAAGCCAGGGTATCGCACCTAGGGATATCATCCATAGAGGCACACCTGTATAGTATATGAGAAATACAAGGCTGTTCATGAAATTTTTACAGGACTAAATGTTTCCCTAACGAATACAAGTAAACAAAAACTTCTGTGGTGGTGAAGTGGGGAAGTGGCACATAATACTGGAGTTAGGATAATAAATTATGCTTCTCTAGTTTATTTCAGACCACCCATGTACTTCCTCAATAGATTTTTGAAATGGCATTTGTTTGAAAGTTTGTGTGTTAGCAGGTTCGATGCTGTACTGTAGTTACCACATTTGAGGGCAAACCAGTAAGCTTTTGCCTCTAACCCAACAACATCCTTGTGTGACAATCTTGCCTTTGAAAAATGATGAAATAAATGACATATACCATAATAAGTGTATATACAATATTATATTACAAGGCAGAAATTACACATATACATATCAGAGTTAGGTCAGTGTTGGTAACTGGTTAGTTAGGTTTGTATTTTTCACTACCGGTAGCTTTAGTGTTCTCCTAAGGTGATGGTACTGTCAATGAAGATGGACAGTGGCCATGTGCGATCTGCCACAAGGGCATGGGAAATAATTCCATCTTCTGCAGTGTCTGTGATAAATGAGTGTATGAGAGGTGTAGTGGTATCAGAGGTAGGCTGCGAGATAATGCTGATTTCATGTGTATGGTGACTCGAGGACAGTAGCTGGAGATTGTCAAGCGTGAATGGACTGAACTGGCTAGTGAGTCTCTTAAGTGTGTGGAAGAGTTTTGTTATTTGGGAGACATGTTATGTGCCGGAGGTGGGGCTGGAGCTAGCTTTGTGGCCAGAGCGAGGAGTGGTTGGAAGAAGTTCAGGGAGCTGTTGCCTCTCCTGACAATGAAAGAACTCTCCCTCCATGCTAAGGGATCTTTGTATGCAGCATGTTAGGAGTGTAATGCTGTATGGTAGTGAGACCTGGGCAGTAAAGGAAGAGGATATTTGCAGGCTCAAACATACAGAAATAACAATGATTACGTGGCTGTGCAGTGCGTCCCTGAGTGCAAAGCATGGGTGGGCTAGGTTTATGATGGAAGAGTTGAGGGGTAGCATGGGACTGGAGTGTATTGGTGTTGTGATAAGAAGAGGTAGAATGAGATGGTTTGGGCCTGTGGAGAGGATGGGGTGATAATAATTGGGTACAGAAAGTGAGAAGTGTTGATGTTATGGGTAGGGTTGCGAGAAACAGACTGAAAAAGACTTGGGATTAGGTCATTGAGTGTGACCTCAGGGACAAGGGACTGAATAGGGATGCTGCCAGAGATCAAGCAGCATGCAGAGCTGCCATTAGTTGCCCAAGACTGATGCATGCAAGCATGTTGCAGCCTTCACAAATAAATGATGAACAACTAGCTTTAGTGTTCTCCTATGGTGTTAAGTTACAGAAATTGGTTAAAAAAAAAAAAAAAAAAAAAAAAAAAAAGGCAAATTTTTCATCAGTACCAACACTTAAGTTCTTTACTGAAATATGTAATTTGTTTCTGCACCACAATAAATTAATAAGCTGATTATTAGTTATGGTAAAGTTATGTAAAGTTTACAGATATAAGTGCACTGGTTATGATGCTGGCAGAAATAATATTTACTACCTGCTTCAGTCAAGCACTCCGATCTGAGTATAGGTGTGTTGGTTTTATGGCAAAATTTATTAGTAAAACTATCTATCTCTCTATCTATTGCCAGACGCCATAATCCCATAAGGAGTGGCCATTTGACTCTGAGTTATATGTTATACAGGGAGGGGCACTAACCTTCCGCCAACCCACTTGACACGTAGGGAGCACGTATGGTTTGGTTATATGGTTACCACCCAGCATTGTAAATGGTTTCTTGGCTTACAGGAAACCATTTGGCTTGTCACTCAATGTAAAGCCACCTGTAACGGAAAGAAAAGCATTAAGTAGCGACAGGAAAGATGGGAGAAATCGGAAAAGAGGAGGGCAGGCACAGAGAAAGAATGATAAAGGCTAAGGAAGTAGGAAGCACTAAGTGACAATGCAGATTATTTCATGAGATTTACAAATACGAAAAAAAAAAAACAACGTACTGAGGCATCTTTCCATTCCAAAAGCTTTTCTTACCTGTAAATAGCTACAGGCCTAAGGAAATGACCAACACCATGCATATACTATATATATATATATATATAGTTATTTAGATGCAAATGACAGTTATTGTAATGAAGGAGTAGATGGGTGAAGGAAAGGCAAGGAATACTGGTTAGGGTGGAAGGGTTGCATAAAAGCATTAAAGGTGCAGTTAAGCAGTGTCTGTAACAAACAGGATGTAATGAGATAAATATATAAAGAAGGAGACAGAAATCAGGCATATGACCAGTTCAGGTGAAAGCTAGAAAAACAAAACAGTAAGCAGTCTGAAAATGTATAAAACAGAACTGGATGAAACTACTACAGACGTGGATTGATTTCTGGAAAAAGAGGGAAGTTAGCTAGCAGACTGGGACAGAAAAAGAAATACTGCACTATGTAACTTATGAAATTATTGCATACTGCTTGAAAGGAAAGGTAATAATAAAGAATGCGAATACCAGAGTATTATAATTACTGAGCTAAACAGGATATTTACGTGTAACACCTCAAATAGGGAAGGTGACAACAGTATACGGGGGAAAAAAAAAAAAAGGTAGACATGTAGAAACTGAACGAATTTCTGTGACAGTACACACATCTGACAACCTATATTTTCCAGTATGGTCTGCTAGTCATGGCTGGATGATAAGTGTGGAAAGAAACTGCTGAAAAAGAATGAAGGAGTGTTACTGCATCCCTCTTGTGTTGGTGCTGCAATGAATGTCGCCATTCAACCAGCTTCGTAAAGAGGTAAAGCAGTCTCCATGCTAAAAATAATTTTTTAATAACTCTGTATTTCCTTGCAATATAAATTTAGGAACACAGGATGTACTGCTGCATGAGTAGAGGAGCACATAGTCTGGATATATATATTCCTTCTGACAACTGTGAAGAATGGTGTTCACTATGTGTTCAAATATAAATGATCAAAGGTAGGGTTATCATTTGATAAGGTCATGACTTGGTAGTAGTGGAGGATTAGTTCAGACTGTCCAAACCATCCCCCTCCTCAACTGTCCGAATCATACTGAATTTATGTAGTTAATTGACGGGTACTCTCAGGTTTCACACGAGAGTTTAACAATCGTTTTTCATAGCAATATGTTCTACATGCAACACAGATTCACCCTGATAATGGACATTTCAATGCCTGGCATATTCATAAAGGTAGAGCTTACAAAATACACCAAAATTATTAAATAAGAGATGCAAAAAAAAAATCAACTCTGACCTGCATCAAAAAGTGAGGGGTCTGTAGCTTGGAGGTTCCGTGTGGCCAAAGTAAACAAAATCTCCCACTTTCACGCAAGATCACACGGCCCTAGGTCTGATACGTTTCTCAGGGAATGCACTGTCCGAACCATCCCACTGTCCGAACCATCACCGCCTTTCCCTACCTGTACTGTACAGTAATGTACCAGTATAATGCCCCGCAGCAACTGCTTACCTGTGGTCAACAGATCTGCATGTTTAGGAAGGAAAACTGGAATGACAAATATGAAAAATACAGACAAATTCACAATACTTCTACTTATTTTTTTATATCATCACTGAAATGCTTGTGTGTTCATAAACTTACAATGTGCAAGTGTCAGGTGACCGCAAGGAAACAGAGCTTTAAAACATAATACAAAGGTGATGCATCTATTTAGTACAGAAAATCAGGAGACTCATCAGTCAAACAGAAATTCACCTAAAAGTTTTCAGCAGCCATGATTACAATGTCACCACATGACCACTTTTGGCTGAGATAATGGTAACTGTATTTAACCCATGGCTACAAGTTTCCAAACTGAGCCGCAGAACAACAGATTACTTCAGGGGGAGAAACTGATGGAAGGGACAGTATTGTAAATGGAAGTAAACAAGGAATAGACAGATAATTCTGAGGGGAAAGCTTTGCTAGCTTCAATCTTTTTCAGCATCTAAGGGAATATCACACACTTATAATGCCAAAATTACCAATGAAATAGGGTTGCTGCTTTGAAAATAATGATCCAGTTTGTTTAAAAAGTACAGTGTTATACTAATGTACCATCTTCCAATTACAAAGAAAACAGTGCGTAAATGTAATAAAAATCATGACTGTGCCAGAAACACAGAGTTCCATGACTTAATTTTCAGTTTATATATTACCTACATGTGTCAGTGTATACTAATGCATAACTGTTTTGACCAAAATCGGGTTTTGCCTGCATAATCAATCATTAAAACTGAACTAAAATATCAATACAAGTTTTCTCAGCTTCTACACTTGGCAGTGGAAAGGAAGGATATCCTGCATGAAAAGTTAAACCAACAGAATAAGATGAGAAATGTTTCTGAGGTACGCTGTCTCTGATGGAGAGTGGAAAATGAGCCATATATAGTGTTTGTTACGGGAGGATGGTTTATCTGACAATTTTATGGGAGAAATAAATATGACTGCCACTAAAAGCTACAATCTACATATTAAAGTACAGCATACTAATAAACATGACAGCCAGCAAAACATAGTCTACATATTTGAGTACTGAATACTAGTAAACATGAGTGCTAGTAAAAGATGGTCTACATTAATAAAGTACTGCAACATGACTGCCAGTAAAAGACAGTCTACATATTAAAGGACTGCACACTAATCCACAATGAGATAAAGCAGGGGTGTTACCTTGGCAGCATCAGCAACACCCCTACAGGCTATCCAACCACATGAACCACTCACGCCATCCTACTACGAGACGAGCAGTCTACCTGCCCGCAACAGTAACGAGGGAACATGGTAAAATTCGATTTACCTAACCTGTGAATTACTTGCATGATCTAATATTTATACCAGGACAATAAATACATAGCACTGAAGTGGAAATAACGATGCAGAATGGCTTACACAATATAAGAGCCTACAGTACTACAAGGGGCCATCGCTTATCTAACTTACGATACAGATAAACACCCACACAAATGGGCGTGTCGCTAAGCGATAATACTGTTCACTATCTAAAGCTGTTATCTTTCTCTTCGTCCTGAATGCCGAGCTGCATTATGATATTAACACTATATGACGTACTATGGAAAAGGTGTACACTCGTAGTACTGCTACTGAACTACGGAAAATAACATCGCCAAGTTCCGGTGAAAGAACTTTGCCGAGCTGATTCAGTTATTGTGAAATTTATAAACACAAGCCTAATGGACAACAACATGATATAATAATTATCCATAAATATCATAAATCCTTAATATAAAACAAAACTAAAATCTGGTTGAGTAAACACAGCTCAGAAGATTCACCTACCAGTACGTGTACTTCTCCAGCCTCACGACCTCAACGTGTCCTTGACAAGCTGTGGACAAATTCTAATCAGTTGGCGTTGCTGACGTGCCGTATTTTCAACGGCACCTTCTCTGTATTTACACCTTCATTGAGTTTATGCTTCTCACTTTTTCTAGTATCCTTATTTCTCTCTTTTTCTAGCATCCGTACAATTTTCTACTGACTATTCCTTGGACGAAACAGTATAAAGATTCGCTTTATGGTCCCATTAGTTTTGACATAAGATTTTTTTCTTTTCCTTCGTGCTCTAGTTATTACAAAATACAGGTACCTCCGCTCACATCACCAGCACCTAGCAACTATCAGTAGCAACTGAAAATGTGCGAATCATCGGGAATTGTCCAATACTGCCCAGTTTATATATATAATATATATATATATATATATATATATATATATATATATATATATATATATATATATATATATATTTGTGTGTGTGTGTGTGTGTGTGTGTGTGTGTGTGTGTGTGTATTATGCAGCGTATTCTGGGTTCAACTTCTTGAACTCAAGATACGGACATGGACTTGGGTTCTTTTGTTCAAGACCGGGACGGCATGCAACCAAGGAATAGGGCTCAAACACAGACTAACCAGTCTTACACGTATATTACCTTATAAACATACAGTGGACTTGCACAATACAGAACACAGTACAACATTATATATGAGACACAACGATTACACAGGTAGGTGCAGGTGGCGACCAGGTGCGGGAGGGGGGGCCATCAGGGGTGCGCTCTCGGGAGAGGCACTGGTCTCATGCTGCACACTCAGGTGTCCAGTGTAGGCTGGTGGGCGGCGTGGAGGGAGGCCCTTTCCTGGTGGGGGCCTTAGGGGTGTGGTGGCCCTCGGGACTGGGGCAAAATAGGGCTAACATAGGCTCCCAGCTCAGCGCCTGCCCTTGGCTGTGGCGGGAGTCTTGGTGGAGGGTCCGAGCTGGTCTGGGCCCGGGGTTGTCAGGGTGTCCCTTGAGGTCTGGGGGCTGTGGTCTCACCAGGAGGGGGAGGCCATCAGAGGTCATCTGCGGCCACTCACTCTTGGGGAGTCCAACAGCTGCTGAGGACATCGGGGGCTTGTCTGCAGGGACAGGAACCCAGGCTCAAGACAGGTCTGCTCCAGACACTCTCCAACAGGAGTCCTGTAGGGGAGCAATCTCCACCCTCTGTAGTACAGGGGGAGCATGAGGAGCACCTCGCTCAGCCTCTGGAGGGGCAGGCTGAGCCAGGGACATCGCTCATGCAGGGAGCCTCCAGGGTAGTGGAGGAGGATCGACCAGTGGTCTCTCCCTCAGCTTGGCAAGTCTGATGGACTCCACCGGAACTCCACTTTGGGGCAGAGGAAGGAGGTCCGGTGGACTCTCCTTCTGCCTGGTAGGCCCGGTGGACTCTACCCAGGCTCGCTCCAAGGATAATGGAGGAAGGAGGTCTGGTGGACTCTTCCTCCACCCGACAGGTCCAGTGGACTCTGCCAGGGCACCACCAGTCCCGGGGACAGCAGGAGGAGGAAGTCCAACAGACTTTCTGACTCCTACAGCAGGCTCGGTGGACTCTACCGCTGTCCTGTTGCTGGGGGAAAGTCGCAGCTGAGAGGCATCTGTTGGATTCCCCCTCCGTGGCAGGTCCAGTGGACTCTACCACAGCTCTACTTCCTTCCCTGGGACTGTAGGTGGGGGAAGTCTGGTGGACATTCCGAAGCCCATGCTCCCGAAGGTGGGTGGCAGAAGAGGGAGGTCCTGTGGACTCTCCCCCTACAGCAGGTCCGGTGGACTCTACTGCACCGCTGCTTCCCTTGGGGTATGTAGGTCTAGGAGGATTGGTGGCCTCTCCTCCTCTTGTGATGGCAGGTCCGGTGGACTCTACCACCGAGGGCCTGCATGGAACTGTATATAATCAAGTCCCACCCCGAGTCTGGTGAATGCTGTCCTGGTTGGAGGGTAATGCACCTGGACGATGCACTTCCCGTGGGTCCGGCTGGGTGGAAGAGGGGCATGCAGTAGCTGGGAACGTGGGCTGGTGTGGCTCGGGGCCCCTGTGAGCCTCCCCATGGCCTCCTCTTAGGGTGGGTGTGCCAAAAATTAGATTCACTGGAGAGCTTTTCTAACGATCCACACTCCTGACACCACTGTTGCATCCCCGTCCCACACTGCCCCAGGCTCCAACAGCAGTAGTTATATACAGTATATGAAGGACATTGGCCAGTAAGTTGTTCTTCCTACGGACAGCCTTTCGATGTGCAACAACGAGATCGCTCAGACATCATAAATAAACACGGGCTTCTTAAGTTCGCGGTCTTTATTTTCCAAATAATAACACTTACAGCTTGCCAACTACACTTCACTGTTTTCACAATTGCTGCAGCTATACAATCTTTACTAACTGCACTGACACTGAACTAAACTCAAACTGAACTGATAACTCCTCTAGTCCCCCACCCTTACGGACGCTTCCTATTTACTAGAATGATCTACTGCATTCTCGGAAAATCAACAGTTATCAGCTCAAAGATATCCAAAATATCCAATTTTTTACACTGCTTTACACTTTAAATTATTTTGCATACAAACTGAGGTAAAATAACAATTTAACTAAAATGCCCACCGAGACCGCCACAGGACCTCCCACCTCACCACCCCCCACACCACCGCTGAGCCGCCACCCCACCACCACCCCAGGAGGACACACAGGTGAGGCTAGTGACCTTGGGCAAGAGGGTCATCGGGACATCCCGGCCCTGAGCCCCTATTCCTCGCAAGTGCCCCAACCCCAGGCGTTCAGACAACCTGAACTACTGTGCGGGCGGGGTAGTGACCGTCAGACCAGGGGTGGGACTGAAAAGAGGTCAGTCCCAAGTAGCACCGTCTTGACGGTCTTGCTACACCCTCTAGGGCAGGAAGAGGCCCAAGGGCAGGAAGAGGCCCAAGGCTATGGCCTTAAAAGAGAAATAGACACAGGCTACGGCCTGACAAAGTGTGTGAAGGGGAAGGTGACCCCAGGCTCCGGCCTTAACATGCTGAGGAGAGAGAGAGTTGCCTGTGTGCATCCCTCTCCAGTTGTACTTTGGCTACGGCCAGAATACGGTCCAGGGTAGAGAGACCCTGCTACCGTACGTGTAGCGCTACCCAATTACGGAAGCGGCGACTCGGGGCCGGCCTCTCGCCGGAGCAGACGGGTGATCCCGTTTCTCCGTTAGTCGATTCCCATACGGGCAGACACTCAGTTACAACTGGGGCACGTACCAGGGTGGAGAATTCCCTGACGGTAGGATCTGTCCGTATTGGAGAGAGTGCGGCCCTCGTACCCCTCACTCCGGCTTGTTCCCTACTGCGGGAGGAACACCACGCTGACGGCCGCTTGCCTCGGCGAAAGGGCGACCCCGATCACCCTACTGGTGTCCCTCGCACGCCGGACAAGTTCACGGCACCAGCCAAAGTCCATACTAGGGGAAGTGGAGCCCCACCTCAGCCCAATGAACACACTCAGGGAACCATGAAGAGCGTGAGTCTCCCTCAAGCCTCTTTCCCTCCGGGGAGCCCTTCGTCGCCATCCAGGCTTCTTGGCCAAGCGGAGGCATTAGAGTGGTGGCAAGGCCCGATTGCGGAGTTACCGCCCACACCCGGACGCTCCTTAGCACTGTTGGAGCCCTACAGGAGTCGCTGCCGCAGCCCAGCCCTGACGGCGCCTCTCCCCCTGAGCACCTGCAGACCCCGGATGCCCAGGCCTTCCACCACGTTCCCCGACGACGGTGACCTAGGCTCTCTCACGCCCCGGCAGAAGAAGAAGCAGGCCCGAATCCTCCGCCTGTTCGGTCCTAGTCCCGAGGGCCCCCGATCAGGTCGAGGCCCCCAGACTACGAGGCCTCCCTGCGCCCCACCAAGGAGCCGCCCCTCAGGTCGAGGCCCTAAACAAGGGAACCTCCCTGGACAGTAAGTACTAGTGACCCAACTACCCAGGAAACACGGGTAGAACGGTGATAGTGACAGTGACCCCTAATACAGTGACAGTGATCCAATGCACAGTGGCAGTGACAAATAAAAGTTATGTTAAACAGTGATATCGGAGTAAGTCGTGCTTGAACATTAAACAGCTCAGTTCCCCCTCTCAGAAAGGAAGCGGGGAGTTTTCTGTGGAGTCGAAGGTAGGTGTGTGAACGAGCCGAAAGGCTAATGAAGTGCTTCTCTGCGACTAGGTGACGGTGTCGGATGTCGCCACACGCACCCTACCTTTATTATAGGATCATATCCCCCACAGACTCCCGATCACAGTGATAATAAGTGAGACTCCCCCGTTTATTATTATCCACCAGTGGCACGACCAGTGTTCTCGATTGACCATCGCAGTGAAGTGATATCTCTCCTCAATAACAGTAACCCATATCCCTGACTGCCCTGTGCCCTGTGCAAAAGTAGATTGGATCCAATTATTAGTGTATTGTTGTATCTCTGTGTAATTGTGTACCAAATGTTGTGTATGTAGCGCTGTAAGGGATAGAATTTAAGCAATAGATGTGATTCGGTGTACTGTCTCTTTTTATGCCCTGTTCCTTTGTTAGTGCATTACATGCGGTTTAGCCAAAGGACCCCGTCCAGTGCTCGTGTTTTTACGACGAGAAGTCGTCTTAAAAACACAGCATTACATTAACAGTCACATAAATAAAACACATTATAGAGAAAAAGAGCACAAAAATTACTGTATAATATTAACCTTACGAAATAACCCCCATCACAATATCAGGCTAACTGGCAACTCTGTCACGTAACGGAAAAAACAATAGAAGTACTGAGAACCCTCCAGTACTTCCTATTTAGCAAATCCCGCTTCTCAACAATACTTTTCTGTCTGAGCTGGAGTCCCGGGTATTTTAGGTAAACCTTAACCAAAGTTGTAATATAGTCCTCAGTGTGAGACTTTGCAACACTGGCATGCACAGGTAAGACTCAAAGGGCCTCTCTCCTTTACCCTGCAGTATGACCTTTCAATATAATAATGTGGATGTGACAGGAAGCGTTATGAGGAACACACTGAGGTGGTTTGGCCATGTGGAGAGGATGGAGGGTGAAAGACTGACGAAGAGAGTGTATGTGAGGTGGAGGGGGGAAGAGGGAGGGGGAGGCCGAGGATGAGATGGAGGGATGGGGTGGAGAGGTATATGAGAGAGGGGGGTGTGAGTTGGGAGCAGGGCAGCGAAATGGCGGGGGACAGGGCGACTTGGAGGCGATTTGTTTGTGGTCACCCCAAACGGTATTGAGGCGTCTAGCAATAGATAGATAGATAGACATACGAGACTTGCAGTGTTCTCTGTAAGACCGTGCAGTTAGTCTCGCTGCATCTTCAGGGCTATCAATCTCATTTTTCCAAATTCCCCTCAGTATAAAGGTGTTTATTTTGGGGAGGTTAGGTTATATACGAGTATAAGCATCTCGTCATCCAGTAGTTCGTGTGTGTAGTAATCGTGTTATGCTACATGTTCTAGGGCCAACTTCTTGTCCTCTGAACACGAGCTGCTGATATGGGGTTCTCTTTCAAGATTGGGTCTAGAGTATACTGTACAACTAGAGGAACAGGACAAAAACTCAGGTCGACCAACCTTACACATATATTACCTTAGTTACAACTAGAGACAGGATACAATATTAATACAATACACTGAATAGGTATGGGACACAATAGGACAGATGGACTCTGGTCTGGACTGTTGTGGTCTTGGGCTGCTCACAGATGTCGTCCAGGTGTGGGTGAGATCTTGTCAGGTATGCCCTCCCACAGGAGGCACAGGACTACTGCCGGGGGCTCGGGCGTCCGGAGTGGGCTGCTGGGTGGTGTGGAGGGAGGCCCTTCCCTAGTGGGGCCTCGGTGGGGATGGTAGCCCTCTGGGCTGAGGCCAAACAGGGCGAACAGGTGGGCTTGACTGCGTCCGCTCCTGGAGGAGGACTGCTTGGCATTGGGGTGGGAGAGGTCACGTCCCGGAGTTCTGGGGGTGTCCCTGGGGGCTATGGTTTCACCCAGGTCAAGCCGTCGTCAGGAGCTGCCTGCGGCATCCCTTCCCTGTGGAGTCCGACAGTGAGGGGCGTCGCCGGGGTGCTGGCTGCAGGGCAGAGACTCCCAGACTCACTACAGGGCCTTGCCAGATCTCCTCCAGCTGCAACTCCACCTGGGAACTGCTCCTGCGGGGAGAGAGAGAAGGGTGTCCTGCTCAGCCTCTGGGTGGATGGTGAGGCAAGCAAGGGTTGTCCTCTGTAAGGGTAGTCACAAGGGCGGTAGACAAGGGATGTACAGTGGCCATTCTCTCCCCGAAGCGGACAGTGGCCATCGTCGCGGTTCCACATGCCCCTGGGACAGCAGGTGAAGGGCATACAGTGGGGCCATCCCTTCCCCGGTGTGGACAGCGTCTGTCGCTGTGGTTCTGGGGTCACAGCAGGGAGACGTACAGTGGTCGTTCTTCCCCCGGTGCGGACAGTGGCCGTCACTGCAGTGCTGTTCCCAGGAGTGGCTGCAAGTGAAGGGTGTACAGTAGCCATCCCTTCCCTGGTGCGGACAGTGGCTGTCACCGCGGTTCTGCAGGGGGTAGCAGCTGAAGAGCATACAGTGGCGGTCTCTTCCCCGACGCGGACAGTAGCCGTCGTTGCTGTGCTGCCTGGGACTGTATCTCTACGAGTCCCACCCCGATCCTGACAAGGGCTGGCCCAGCTGAAGAGTAGTCTGCTGGGGCGTCAATCCTGTTTCTGGCTCCATTGAGAAGAAAGGAGTGGGTGTTACAACACCCAGTCCGTGGCTCCTCCATGGGGTGGGTATTGTGCCACCCCTCTCATGGTCTCCCATTGGGGTGGGTATTTCAAACCGGCAATGGGTGATTGGCCCTCCCTCGCATTTTTTTTTTTTTTTTCAAAGCTTGAGGCCCTGTCCCCAAAATATTATCTGTGCACGCCACTGTTCTGCTATGATATGAGAACAAGAAATCAAGGGTGAACTGGGAATCACTGAGGATATGTTTAAAGTGCATGAGATGAGCAGGGTAAGAAATAGTACTGTGACTCGTGACATGGAGTAAACAAGTATAGAATTGTATACAATATGGTTACTGGGAAAGAATGGATGTGTGAATGTGGCTGCCTACTGTACAGTGCCAGCGAGTCTGAAGTTGAAAGAAGGGATGGTAGGCCAAGATGGGGTATGAATATAATAAATGACCAATTCAGAAAGTAGGGTGTGGAAGCTGTAGCTTGGCAACTGAAAGGGGGTGAGTTGGTTGGATGAATTATGCAGCCTATACAGACGAATGCATTACGCAGATCACTTTATGTTTGTCCTTGAAATACCTACCGTGGCAACCGTGCACCACCGGAACATGGCGACACCCCCTCCAGGAGGAGACCACAGAGGGACTCTGAGGGTGCGCGCAGTGCCAAGACAGTATGGACCTATGTCCCCAACTACCTTGCGCCCTTATTCCCTGGAAAGGACCCAGCAGGAATGTCGCAGTCCGAGTACATTACCCTCCAACTGGAACAGCCCTTGACAGGTTCGGGATGGGGCTGACTACTCAGTCCCTAGCAGCACCCCAGTGACGGCCTGCAGCCACACATATAGCGTGACGGCCTGTAGCCGCACATATAACGTGATGGCCTGTAGCCACACGAAACAAGTGATGGCCTGTAGCCACACATATAACATGACGGCCTGTAGCTGCACGAACTAAGTGATGGCCTCTAGCCACACAAATATTGAGATGGCCTCTAGCCGCTCAATTGCTGCAAAACCCCCCTCTCCTGCAGAAATCGGTGACGGCCTCCAGCCACACTCAGGGAGAGAAGCTAATGCCCCCTCTCCTTGTGCAGCTGCCTCCAGGAGTAGGACACTGGTGACGGCCTCTAGCCACACCTGTGGACAGGTGACAGCCTCTAGCTGCACCTCACTCACAGTCCTGCCTGGAAGTTGGGCCCCGGTGATGGCCTCTAGCAGCACCAACAGAAAAGGGATGGCCTCTAGCTGCCCTCCTCCTGTTGCCCACAGAACCTCGGCGAAGGCCTCTAGCTGCATCAGGGAGAGACACGCAAACCAAAGTCTCTCAACCCCTGAGACTTCCCCTGCAGAGGACGTCCCTTGCTTGGCTCACCCTTCCTGTAGCCGAGCGGGACGCTCCTCTGTTTCTCCCGTCAGAGGCAGGACCCAGGAGGAGCTTTCCTGCCTAGAGGAGGTGTGGCGAGGCCCCATGCTGTCCCCAGGATGTGTGCAGTGCAGCCAGTGCCCATGGAAGATGACCAGCTGACGGACTCCCGCCGGAGCCGATGCCTCAGTCCAACTCTTATAGCAGCCCGACAGGAGGGAGACCGCAGACGCTGGACTCCCCGAGGCCCCCCTGTAACCGCAGGGCATGACCTCCTCAGTGCTAGAAGACGGCAACCTCCCCAGGGTGGGTGCAGACAAGCGCGCCTACTCGTTCCATTTGGCCTGGGCCATGAGGACCACACCACCCAGCAAGGCCCCACGAGCGGAGGGTCTCACACCATGCCCAGCAGCAGCCCACAGAAGATGACATCGCCCCTGAGGGTTGTCCCGTGGCCCTTGTGAGAAGGGATACCAGACGGGCCTCCTCCAACACCTGGGGGCCACCTGACTCCTGCAGCCAAGTCAGAGCCCTCCGGTCTGCCCAGTGTAACAGTGACTGATTACTGTATAGTGTGATGTTAGTACTCATGTCGTATACGGTGCCTAACTAGTGCTCTGGTGACTGAATAGTATACTGTGCGTCTTTCATATTCATATTGTGTACTGTGTCCGACTAGTACCCCTACCACCACATAGTATTTGGCGTGATACTTATATTCATATTGTGTACTCAAGACCAAATAACATACTGTGTGAGACTTACATCCACCTTCTGTACAGTGTCCGTCTAGTGTCCTTATGACTGGATAGTATCCTGCATGATATTGCTACAACACAGTCCAGTCAGAGCCCTCTAGTCTGCCTAGCATATTTGATACTGAATAGTGCATTGTGTGTAACTTTCACATTGATATTGTACACTGAGAGTTGTAATTATGATAATACACGTATAAGGTTGTTGTCCAGAGTTTCTTTGTCCTGCTCTTCTCATTGTGTGTTCTAGCTCTGATCTCGAAAGAGGACCCCGGCTCTACAGCTGGTGTTTTTAGGACGAGAAGTAGACCTAAAAACACCTAGCATAACAGTCCTTTCATCTTTATCTAAATTTTCATTATTTTGCCAGAAAATACTATTGTTATGCTAGGTGTATTTAGGCCAACTTCTCGTCCTAGAAACACCAGCTATAGAGCCGGGGTCCTCTTTCGAGACCGGAGCTGGAACACAACGTGAAGAGCGGGACATAATACTCTGGACAACAACCTTACACGTGTATTATCTAAATTACAACCTTCGTACAATATGGATGGGAGTTGTACACTATTTACTATCAACTGTGCTAGACAGACTAGAGGGTCCTGACTGGTTTGTTTGGGGGGTTGGTATCACGCAGGATACTGTCCAGTCAGAAAGACACTGGACGGACACTGCACAACAAGGGATATTAGGTCTCACACAGTTCGTTACTTGGGCTCTAGTATCAATCTGAATATGAGTGTCTCGCCGCATATTACACAGAGGTAAGAACACTAGTAAAACACAGTACACACATACACACAGAGGCACACTACGTAGTCTATAGAGCATTAGTTCGACACTGTATATATCACGAACACTATGGCCATGATATGTCTGGGCAGTCACTGTTACACTGGGCAGGCTGGAGGACTCTGGCTAGGCTGCAGGAGCTGGGTGGTCCCCAGGTGTTGGAGGGATCCTGTCTGGTGTCCCTTCTCTCAAGGGCCACGGGATGGCCCTCAAAGGTGATGTAGTTTGCTGGGGGCTGCAGTTAAGCGTGGTGGGAGGCCCTCTACTGGTGGGGCCTGGTGGGGTAGTCTGGTCTTCGGGGCTCAGGCCAAACTGCACAAGCAGGTGCGCTTGTCTGCGCCCACCCTGGGGAGGAGGTCGCCGTCGTCTAGGGCTGGAGAGGTCTCACCCTGGGGTTGCAGGGGCACTGCAGGGAGTCCAGCATCTGCGGTCTCCCTCCCTTTGGGCCGCCATCAGGGTCAGACTGTGGCGTCGCCTCTGGCAGGAGTCTGTCAGCTGGTCGTCTCTCATGGGCGCCGGCTAGATGGCACACACTCCCGGGGACAGCACGAGACCTCACCACATTTCTTCCAGGCAGGAAGGCTCCTCCTGGGGGCTGCGTTTGCGGAGAGGAGTGGAGGAACGTCCTGCTCAGCTACAGGAGGGGTAAGCTGAGCAAGGGTTGTCCTCCACTGGGGAAGTCTCAGGGGATGAAAGGCTTTGGTGGTGGTGCCTCTCCCTGGTGCGGCTGGAGGCCGTCGCTGAGGTCCCGTAGGCAACAGGGGGAGGGCGGCTAGAGGCCACCCCTTCCCTGTCGGCACAGCTGGGGGTCGTCACTGGGGCCCGACTTCCTAGCAGGACCATGGGCGAGGTGCAGGTGGAGGCCGTCACCTGACCACAGGTGCGGCTGAAGGCCATCGCCTGTGTCCTTTAGGGGGAGTGACATGCAGTCGAGGTGCGGGTGGAGGCCGTCACTGGTGTCCTACTCCCATAGGCAGCTGCAGACATGGAGGGGCATACCTTGCTCTCCCCAAGTGCGGCTGGAGGCCATCACCGGTTTCTGCAGGGGAGGGGGGGGGTCGAGCAGCACCTGGGCAGCTAGAGGCTGTCTCTATTGTTGTGCGGATAGAGGCTGTCACGTTTTGTGTGTGGCTAGAGGCCATCACGTTTTGTGTGTGGCTGGAGGCCATCACGTTTTGTGTGTGGTTAGAGGCCATCACGTTTTGTGTGCGGCTGGAGGCCATCACGTTTTGTGTGCGGCTGGAGGCCATCACGTTTTGTGTGCGGCTGGAGGCCATCACGTTTTGTGTGCGGCTGGAGGCCATCACGTTTTGTGTGCGGCTGGAGGCCATCACGTTTTGTGTGCGGCTGGAGGCCATCACGTTTTGTGTGCGGCTGGAGGCCATCACGTTTTGTGTGCGGCTGGAGGCCGTCACTAGTTTTGAGCAGCTAGAGGCCATCTCCTTTGTTGTGCAGCTAGAGGCTGTCACAGGGGTGCTGCTCAGGACTAACTTTTCAGCCCCACTCCAAACTTGTCGAGGGCTAGTCCGGTTGGAGGGTAATGTACACTGACTGCAACACTCTTGCTGGGTCCGTTCCAGGGAATAAGGGCACAAGGTAGTCGGGGACATAGGTCCATACTGCCCTGGCAACATGTGCACCCTCAGAGCCCCTCCATGGTCGCCTCCTGGGGGGGGTGTTGCTATGTCCTGGTGGTGCTCAGCTGCCACAGTCAATATTTCAACTATGGTCTTGCAACCTTTCCTTACAATTTCACACTTCGTGACTAGCATATTCGTGTTAATTTCTTGTTAAAGTTTGACATTCAAGATGAAAAGACTAAGCAGTTTCTTCAAACAGCTCGGTGATCATGAGACATGAGGGTGTGGTGTAGTAGCCAACTGCATCAATCATCCATCAAGGTCAATGCAACAGTCTTGCTCCACTTTCTCCAATCATCTCATATCTCCCTGGCTGGACTCGGCATCATGTAGATAATGATTCTCTGAATATTTGTATTGGCTGCTAATAAACTGGGAGATAATTTAAAACTGCTTGGCGAACCATTAATTTAAATCCTATCACACAGTGTATTTTGAGTTTTAGCATAGTATCTCACCAAGAACAGTTACCAGAACTGAAATACCTGCCGTGGCAACCAGGGGCACCACAACACCCCCAGGAGGCAACTACAGAGGGGTTTGTAGGGCATGCGTGCTGTCCGTGCGATATGGGCATGTCCCATATGGCCGCGTGCCCCTATTCCACGGAAAGCCCCTGGCACAAACATCTCAGTCCGGGCACATTACCCTCCAGTCGTGCCAGCCCTTGCCAGAATCAGGGTGGAGCTGAAAACCCAGCTCCTGGCAGCACCCCAGTGATGGCCTGTAGCTGCACCTATAAAGAGACAGCCTGTAACCGCTCCAAGTGCTGCCTGCCCCCCCTGCAGAGCCAGTGACCACCGGCAGCCGCACTTGGGGAGAGAACAGTATGCTCCCTCTCCTTCTGCAGTAGCCTCGAGGAGCACACAGGTGATGGCCTGTAGCCGCTCCCCGCCTACAAGTCACTCCTCATACAGGACACGGCGACGGCCTATAGCCATGCCCATGGACAAGTGACGGGCAGTAGCCGCACTCCGTCCATGGTCTCGTCAGGAAGTCGGGCCCCGGTAATGGCCAGTAGCCGCACCGACAGGAAAGGGACGGCCTGTAGCCACCCTCCTCCTGTTGCCCACGGGACCTTGGCAATGGCCTGTAGCCATGCCAGGGAGAGACACCTTTAAAGTCTCTCACCCTCTGTGGCTTCGCAACGTGAGGGCGACCCTTGCTCACCCCACCCCTCCTGTGGCAGAGCAAGTTGCGCCTCTGTCACTTGTAGTTTGTTTTTCTCTTGGAAGGAACAGTTATTGCGGGCTCGTGAGCTTTGGTTTTCTTCCTAGCATAAAAAAAAAAAAAAAAAAAAAACTGAGGCAGCCCACAGAAGAACTTCAGCCAAGAGGACTGGTGGAGTGCCCCTGTGTTGTCCCCGGGGGTTTATGCCCTCCAGCCAGTGCCAGAGAAAGAGCAGACCCTAACGGACTCCTGCCGAAGGCGACGCTGCAGTCCGACCCTGACGGCGGCGCAACGGAAGAGAGACCGCAGGTAACGGACCCTCGACAGTGCACCCAGTACCCCGGGGCATGACCCTCCCAGTCCCATGTGACGGTGACACCCTTCCCCAGTCCGGCGCAGACAGGAGCACCTACAGGAGTTGTTCGGCTCCAGCCCAAGGGGCCAGACTCCCGTGCCCAGCCCCATCAGTGAGGGGCCCTTTACTACACCCAACCCCGGTCCACGATGGGCAACGACACCTCTGCGGGTAGTCCCGTGGCCTCTGGCGGAGAAGACACCAGAGGAGACCCTGCTTACACCTGGCCAGCAGCTGCGAGTCCCCGGGCCACCACTGCCGGGCCCGAGCCCCCGACGATCTCCCACCAGTGTCTATCTATATATCTATTGCCAGACGTCATAATCCCCTAAGGGGTGGCCGTTTGACTTTGAGTTATTTGTTTTACGGGGAGGGGCACTAACCCTCCACCAACCCACTTGTTGACACGTAGGACTGTGATATATTAACTGAACATAGTGCCCGCGTAGTGAACAGTGGAAATAGTGAGTGACAAAGTGTTCCAATCATAAATACACAGACCGCGTTTACCTGTCTATTCATAACATCAGAAACGCTACCCCACCATTACTTAATGTAAAGCGGGACACTGCCACCTATCCTATGGGATAAATGCAGCCCTAGACTGAAACTGTGTATAACCCCGAGCCAAGTGTTTACAGTGTCTGCCCTATATCCTCGCAACTGTGAGTATCCTGCTGGATACACATAATACACCTGTCAGTCCGAGTCCTGTGTAACACTCCTTGACATTGTATAGAGTACTGTGTGTCTCGTCTGTATTGTAGGGAAGGATATAGTAATATATGTGGAAAGTAGTTGCCCAGCGTTTTTATACCCTGTTCCTCTTATGGTGTATCCTAGCTCCAGTCTAGAGAACCCGGCTATATCAGAGGTGTTTGGGACAGGAAGCCGCCCTAAAAACACCTAGCATAACAAGAACCATTCGTTGGGAACCAATACTAACTTTTCTGATCAGTAACAATCTCAAGGCTACTTTCAGTATCTGATAACTTGAAGATAATGATGACCTTGATGTTCATTCCGTACCACACTGTGTAGGTACACCACTGGAGATCACACCGAATTAAGGTCAGATTACCTTTGGATCTGTGTAACTTTTGTAATGTTGGCTTGGCAAATAACCTTTTGAATCAGAGTTTATTATTATGTAATCCGATCTTGACACGGTTTGAAAAAATTGTGAATAAACTTTAAAATGCTCTTCAACTTCATGTATTACAATCTTAGAAATAAAGACAAATAAAAGCAATTGCAGTTCATTATTTTCAACAGTTTTCAGTTTACAGGTCACCATTTGCTAGCCATTTCTATTATAACATCAGTGGTCGTTTCGGCCGTAATTTTGTCCCTGACAAACTGGCAGACTGCCGAATCGCCTAACGGCGGCAAACGGCCTTAACAGCCTAAATAACCAAACTTCAAGATGACCTTGCTGAAGTTAGGTTAGGTTAGATTACGGCCGAAACGACCAGGGACCCTAACAAAATTAATCATTCCCCCTGCTCCCCGTTGAAATAGTTACGCTAATTCTCGAGGGGGGGAGGGATTATCACTTCCCCGAAAGTCGTTTGTTAAGTGTCGTAAGTGTTTGTAAAAAAAAAAAAAAAAAAAATCCTAAACTTTGAACTGCAATTCTGACTTTGTTAAACTATTATTTTTAAAATCGGTCAACATGAAGTCTTCGAAAATAATGCCATCAAAGCTAATCCAGGCAAACTAATGTAACCATGACAACCCAATATTTATTATTATTATTTATTATTAACCAGACCCAAGCAACGCTGGGTCTGGTTAGTACTTGGATAGGTGACCGCTGGGAATGCTGTTGGCATCCCTACGTCAAGTGGGGTTGGTGGAGGATTAGTGCCCCTCCCTGTAAAACAATTAACTCTAAGCCCTTGGCCACCCTGTCAGGGATACATGGCGTCTGGCAATGAATGAATGAATGAATGATTTATTATTATTATTATTATTATTATTATTATTATTATTATTATTCGTAAGGTCCAACCATAACCCATAAGGGGCAGAAATCCAACTAACATACTTCAGAATCAATGGCAGATGCTGTTATTGCTCATTAGCATTCTTGAAGAACACCATGATGTTAATAAATAAATGTCAGTTAACTGTATATCTGGAGTGTGACTATCAGCTTCATGTGTACTGTGGAGAGGTACAGTAATTATTACACTAGTGCCCTTCAACAACACCAGATTCTGCAGATACAAAAAGTTGGAAATAAATGACATGATAATATGAAAAGTGATCATCACCTTCATATTCATGCACTTTAACCAACTGAACTTCATTGTGTAACTTAATCTTTTAGAATTTCTTCCATCACTGATTCATTATTATGGAAGGTACTGATAGGATGCTTTAAAATCAGGGAATCAGCCAAATCTTCAAAAACTGAAATTAGATATGAATAAAGTTATGGGTGTAAGGACCAAAGAATGCCAAACGTAGGACCTAATGTTATGACCTAGGACAGGTTAGGTCCCCCTAGGTTTGGTCTGTGCAATGCCCATAAGTGATAGTAAAGTACCAAGTATGGACTTAAGGAAAACTTCCATAGATTGGTTAGGTCCAGTTTTCAGTTTACATGGCTGTTTTAGATTTGAAGAGATGCAGTACTTATGTCTTACATCTCATTTTTGCTTATTTTCAAAGCCCTTGCCACTTAATTTGTGGGTGAACATTGTCACTATATGTACTGGAAAGGTCATACTGTATCTTATAAATGAGTTGTCTGCAACAGAAACTAATATCAGATAAGAATGAACCACACTAAACATTTGTCTCTGTCTATAGCCAGATGTCTTAATCTCAGAGGGGATGGTCATTATCAAACTGCCTCCATGTTACCCTGTCCTTCACTGCCAGGCTATCCTCCCTCTGTCTCACACACACATTCATATGAAATACTGTACTTCACACTGTCACCTTCATCCCTGACCTACTCTCTCCACCTCATTCACATCCACTCTCAAGCACATTCACATCAATGGCACACTGTATCTTGACTCTCTGTCTCTCTCTCTCTCCATATAACTTCTCATGCTCTCCTCAGATGACAATTTCCTCTCATTCTTGACTCATGTCTTTCCAGCAAATTCATATGTCACTTTTGTAGCTAAGAACAGGGATTACAATACTGTATGATCACTTACAATGTGTTTTCACAATTCACCTGTAACATGATGAGATGACGGTTAGGTCCATGAAATTAGTGACTTGAAATCATCTTACATAGTGCAAACTGTGGTCTCCCCAATGGCCCAGATCTGACCTATTCTAACATTGCATGAATGTACAGTACCTTAAAGTATCTGGACAGCATGAGACCCATGACTCTGTGAAAGACCACTGCACACTTTCCTCCTCCTACAGATCACACATTCTGCTATTGTATGTGCAGTTAAGGGTGTGTATGTGTTCATCTGGGTGTTTTTAGGCTTCTTTATGAATATGTCTTACTTTTATGGCCAGTTTGAGGAAGGTTAGGGAAGGCTTGGGGGTAATTCAGGGTAACTATGAGGAAAGACAGTGTTGCAGTTGGTAGAGCTCTTGTGTTGGAACAAATTATGTCTTACAAGGTACAGCATAAGTCCTAGAAGTGACCAGAGGTTGTTCTAATCATGTAAAGAGTTACCAGGGATGCAGGTTTATTTTCTACTCCTAAGTATTCTGGACTATGTTACCTTGGCCTTGGGTCTCTATGCTATGAAGAAGGCATTATGGGTATAACAATTATTGTACATTAAATAGCTGACAGATGACATGTGCCAGCTGTACCACCATGAATATTCATTAAACTGGAAGCTCTGGTAATTGTAAATACTGTAGTATCTAAAATGAAGCAATTGTACTGTATAAGAAACGGACACTATAAATGGCACACAGAATATAATCTAAAGTGGTAAAATGATGTGACTGCCATGCAACTGAAGTTTGAGTGTAATGGGGTCTATAAAAGCCTGTGCTGCTTAGAGGCAAGGTGGGGATCCTCTCTTTGGCTCAGTGGTAACTTGTGCGCCTATGACGTGCAAGGGCCTGAGATCGAATCTCGGCCAGGACAGTGTGGTTAATTTGTTCAGTTTCATTTTGGTTGTTACATTGGTTGGCAGCGGTGTGGGATGTGAGGTGAGGCTTGAAGGGCAATGATGTTGTTGGTTAGCTGGCAGCATCCTAGTCCTTACATCCCAGGGATGAGCTGTTTGGTGTGGTGTAATGGGATGTATAGAAGCCCGCATTGCCTAGAGGCAAAAGTGGGGATCCTCTCTTTGGCTCAGTGGTAACGTGCGCGCGTATCAAGCGCGAGGGCCCGGGATCGAATCTCGGCCAGGACTGTGATTAATTTGTTAAGTTTCATTTCGATTGTTACATTGGTTGGCAGTGGTGTTGGATGTAAGGTGGGGCTTGGTTGGCAATTTGATGTTGATCCTTGGTTAGCTGACAGCGTCCCTGCCCTCATCCCGGGGATGGGCTGTTTCGGTGTGGTCCGCAGCCTCCCCATGGTGGCCTCTGATGCTTACGCTACCTTGTGTGTTTGAAACTCACCAAATTAATCACCAAGGGGAGAAAAGAGGGATGTAATGGGATGTATAGAAGCCCGCGGGCCTAGAGGCAAAAGTGGGGATCCTCTCTTTGGCTCAGTGGTAACGTGTGTGCGTATCAAGCGCGAGGGCCCAGGATCAAATCTCGGCCAGGACTGTGATTAATTTGTTAAGTTTCATTTCGGTTGTTACAGTGGTCCGCAGCGTCCCCAATGGTGGCGTCTGATGCTATGCTACCGTGTGTTTGAAACTCACCGAATTAATCACCAAGGGGAGAAAAAAGTGATGTAAAGGGGTCTTTAAAAGCCCACGTTGCTTAGAGGCAAAGCAGGGATCCTCTCTTTGGCTCAGTGGTAATGTACGCGCTTATGATGCTCGAGGGCCTGAGATCGAATTTCGGCCAGGACAGTGTGCTTAATTTGTTCAATTTCATTTCGGTCATTACATGAGTCATGTTTTGGTGATAATTTAAGAAATCTGTTCCTATAACAGAGTACAGTATTATGGTTTACACTATAAAACAGCCTGACATTCACTGGAATAGATTGAAGAAGGTGCAAAAATACAGTACAGTATACAAGTTCAGCACACACAAAGGTGCATACCTCTGCCAGTGCCTACACCAGACAACTCAGATGACCACCAAAATTTAACTAGCTCCTCCTTGGCCCATGACCCACATATTCACACAATTTCACTGAAATCCAGCAATAGCTTTTAAAATATCTTGTGGACAAACAGAAAGCAGTCCCAAACTTGGACTTAAATTTGGATCATCACCAAAATGTAATAAACTCTTCCTTGGCCCATGGCCCACATATCCACATAATTCCATTAAAATTCATCAATAGCATTTTGATATAATTTGGACAAACAGATAAACTGGGGTGAATAGATAACCTCCTCCAACTTTGTTGGCGGAGACAATAATTTTAATGTTATTAATTACCGTACTGGTAAGAAAAATATCAGTCTAGACACAAAAATAATAGATCCTTTATTATGCTGACCAGTATTACTAGGATCCACCCAGACCATGAAAGCAACATGCTCATGGATCCTAGTCATAGTACAGTATTACAGTATTCAGTTTTAGCTTTAATATCCATCACCCCTAATTTTGGCACCCATAATAGGTATATAGGGTCAGTTGAGATCATCATTACTCCATGGTAACAAGTGTCTGTAGGAGTTCAAAACCGATTTTAATCACATATACCAGAAATTTCATTGAAAACAATTACAGTTATTATGAATATCAGTCATCACCACTGTAACAGTCATTATCATCATGACCTTTTTCCCACTTCAGAATGGGATGAAGTTGTATCCAGAAAACAATGTGAAAAAGTACAAGAGGGAGAGCTATCAACAGTATGCCCAGTGAAATAGGCCAACCAGTCATTCACACATCATTCAGGCCTCCAGAGTCCATGCTGCTGATATCCACTGTGTACCAGTTTTTACACTTTTTCTAATCCATGAAAGTCAAGGATAGGGTAGGTTTGTTTTTTTAGTATCAGGTTATGTTACTCTGTGAGTTCGGTTAATCTGCTGAATTCGATTAGGTTAGAACTGATGAAGTTAGTTTAGTAAAATATAAGAAAAACAAGGAAGAATGATCATCCCTGTAAAATCAAACAGTGCATAGTGGAAAATGATATAATGGAAATCTGCATCCAGGCTCATGTCTGACCATCTATATACAGTTTCTTGGTATTTTTAGTTATGAATGCATTTCATATGGCTGCCAGAGTCAGTATACTGCCTGTCCAGATTTAAAAAAAAATCTTATATGCTACACTGTACATGAGTTATCTAACTCAGTCCTGTATCAGTGCCCTTGCCTCATCAGCTTCCATTTCATGCTTTTTTGCACAATAGTTTACCATATCCATTTGCTTTCGTCTTAGACCAGACAACCATGTCTCCTCCCACCTTCTGGTTCACTTGCATATACCCTTTTATCCATCTTAGCCTATCTAGATCCATTCTCTTCCTATAACCATACCATCTAAGCACACTGTCTTCAACCAGCATACTGCACTACCATATTCCATATCTTTCATATAATACACTACAGAATTTCTTATCCTGTCCACTACACACATCCTCAGTAATCTCATTTCTGTTGTAGTTTCTCTTTTTATTCTCATGCCATTCCAAAGCAGGGACATACGGTAGCCAAGATTTTAAAACATGGAGAGGCCAAAGGGTGACCAAGAGGGGTCAAGGGGTAGTCCCTAGAAATTCTGGGTGACCATTGGGTGGCCAGTGCCACACTAACCACCCTATGATATACATCACTGTACTGGTCTCATACCCTGATGTTAATGTAGGCACAAACACACATGCAGTTTTCTTACAACCTCCGGCCTCAGACCTCTGTTTAGTATCAGGGCCTTCATAATTATCAGCCATCTTCCTTCTCTTTGCCACTGTAAAATAGTTTTCATTTATTCTGCATACATAGCTACTTCTCTTTTTCTAATACTACACTGATATACACAGACTTCCTTATTAATTCAAATTCCCCTTCTTTCACCAGTACATCACACTGGGTCACTTTCTCTCATCAACCATCAAATTACTCGTATGTATATTTACTATCAAAATATGGTGCTCACTAACATCCGCAGAACTCTACACCAGTCTGCCGAGCTCCTGTATACTGCAAGCAAGCAACACAGCATCATTATCAAAGCTGCATCAGATTTAAAATACTGTACTCTACACTGTACCATTTACTGCTATACAATTTCAGTCTGCTTTAGTTTTAAAGTTTTTTTTCTGATTTATTTGTTTGCTTATAGATAAATAGATAGATGGACAGACAGATAGATATAGATATAAATATACCAGTATATAGCTACAAATATACAGGTACATATACATATATATATATATCTATCTATCTATCTATCTATTGCCAGATGCCTCAATCCCGTAAGGGGTGGCCACAAACAAATCACCTCCATGTTGCCCTGTCCCCTGCCATTTCACTGCCCTGTTCCCAGCTCACACCCCCCTCTCTCATATACCTCTCCACTCCATCCCTCCATCTCATTCTTGGCCTCCCCCTCCCCCTCCCCCTCCCCCCCTCCACCTCACTCATATAAACTCTCCTCATCAGCCTCTCACTCTCCGTCCTCTCCACATGGCCAAACTACCTCAATGTGTATATAAAGATATAAAATAAATATACCGATGTGTGTGTGTGTACACACACACATATATATATATATATATATATATATATATATATATAATATACACACACACACGTACATAGATGCTACCCAAAAGTTCCAGTAATTTGAATATTGTAGGAAAATAAGTTACCTTACCTCCAAGTTCTCACTGTTGCCTTCGAAGTTGTCCCCTTGGGCATGTATACGGTGGTCCCAGCATTTTTTCCACGTGTCCATGCATCCCTGGAAGGCTTCAGGCATCGTGGTTTTGAGCACCTCCTACGATTATGTCTGGATCTCCTCAGTCGAGTCAAATCGACTCCCTTTCAGTCGTAATTTCATCTTGGGGAAACAGGAAAAAGTCGCAGGGGGCAAGGTCAGGCGAACAGGGTGGGTGGGGAATGGCTACTGTGTTAGTGGAAGCCAGGAACTGCTGGACAACAACTGATGTGTGGGTGGGGGCATTGTCATGATGCAGGTCCCGTCCTTGTTCTTCCACTGTTCTGGACCTTTGCGGTGGATGTTATCCCTCATGTTCTGCAAAACTTCACAGTAAAACTTTCCGCTGACAGATTGACCAGGTGGGACAAATTCCTTGTGAACAATCCCTTGGATATCAAAGAAAACGATTAACATCAACTTGACATTACTGCGCCATTGGTCTGTCATTGCAAAGCCGCCACACCACCTACACACCACGTTACAATAGTTAGCGTATCTCTACACGTCTGTTCACAGACATGGCCGGGGTCACGTTGATGCACATGGGGTGCTGCTGACTCCTCCTTGTGGCAAAAGACAAAAATGCAAACAGTTGGCTCCCTCTGTTCAAATTACCAAAACTTTTGGGTAGCACCTCATATGTATGTATATATATATATATATATATATATATATATATATATATATACAGTAGGCTCACACAGTGCGCGAGAGATTGGGCGGTCCACGACCTCACGCACTGGGAATACATAATCTTATGGGAATAATTACATATGGGTGGTACCCCCTCATACCTGGACATTTTTTGGCCCTTAGAGACCTAATAAAGGTCATATTTTTCAGACATTGTACTAAAGCTATAGCTACAATAACAAAAATATGGGTAGTCACCTTAACAACAGTAGACAACAGGCCTGATGACCTTAAATAACAGGGGTTCTGAGGCGCGGCAACACTTACAGCGCCACACTCCCCACCGCACCTCCCACCGCACCAACACTTCCCTCCACAGACTCCTCTTGATCACCTTCCCCAGGAGCATCAAAGTCACTCACTTCGGCCATAAACCCTTCAAAGTCCAATGCTGACATTTCTGACATTGCATCCTCTTCATCCTCAACAGGAACAGGAGCGGATGCTGTCGCTGGTTCCGCAATTTTAGCAACTTGAGCCCGCTGTGTGTAGCTTGTTATGAGAGTCTGCCTTCTCCTGTTTACTTCTTCCCTGTGCCTGTCTGTGTAGAAATGGAAGAGTTTGTCGATACCAACCAGAAGTTCCTCCGTTCTTAGGTTGCTCACTTCCCGTTCCTTCACCTCTTCCTTGAGCTTATCCACGGCAGCAAGGATCTTGCTAATGTTTGACATACACAGCTCAGTCCTGCCTTCCATCACGCTAGGCTGCTCAACTTGACTCTGTCTGGCGTTGGCCTCTGAGTCAGCCTCGTCTATCCGTTGCAACACTTCCTCGGGAGCCTGTTCCTCAGTAGCATTGTGCACTTCTTGTATGTCCACCAATGTAACGTCCTCGAAACCTGGTACAGCTTGTGCTGCTGTCAATGTTGCTGCCTCAGCCTCGGCCAGTGGTTGAATGGCCGTCTCCTGGGTGATGCATAAGTGAGGCACGAGCATTCGCCAAGCCTGGTTCACTGTTGCAGGTGTAATCTGGTGCCAGGCTTGTAGGAGAAATTCAACTGCATCCTTCACCGTAAAATTACGCCAAAATGCCTCAACAGTCATGGCAACTGTGGCAGGTCGGGATACAGGTGCTGGTGGAGATGGAACGGGAGCAGATGCCTCATCAAGGTCTTCGTCGTGATCTTCTTGTAGGGCATGAAGCTCCTCTTGTGTGTCGGTCTTCCTGCGTAGGTAGTCGTACACTTGCTTATGACTGAAATGCTTCACAGTGGCGATTAGTTCTAGATCCAGTGGCTGCACTAGTGACGTCGTGTGGGGCAGCAGAAACACAACACGACAATCCTAATGAAGATCTTCAAGGTATGGAGAGTGACTTGGTGCGTTATCAAGCACAAGGAGCATCTTAAATAGAATGCCCAGTTCCCGACACTTGGCCCTGGCATCAGGGACACACCGCCTCATTAACCAGTCTGCCATAATGTTCCCGGTCATCCGACCATTTGCGGACTGGTACCAATACACGCCACTTGCATCCATGATTGTGAGGTTTTGGTAGCACCTTGGGTGTGAAGCTGTGTGTACAACAACTGGCCTCATCTTGTGGCTCCCAGACAGGTTTACAACGAACATTACCGTCATCTTACACTTCTGGAGCTTGCGACCAGGGGCTTGTTTCTGTCTTTTAGCGATGTAAGTTGATTTGGGCATGGCCTTGTAATATATAACGACGTTTCATCGATGTTGTAGATCTGGTCCTTAGTGTACTGTCCCTCTTCAATAATCGCTCTAAATATCGCAGGATAGTCTCTCGCGGCCAGCTCATCGGCAGAGGCACGTTCACCAGACACTTTCACGTAACGGAGTTCCTTGCGCTTGAGAAAACGGTCCAGCCATCCAACCGATGCCCTGAAAGGTTTTTCCACTTTTAACCTGCGAGATGCTGCCTTGTAAATGAGCTGGGTTTGGTTCTGAATAAATCTTCCATTCAGTGGAACACCTTCCTTTTCTTTCCTCATTATGAAGGTGGCAAGATAGCGCTCCATTAGTATCATAGCATGATTTCCCACCTGCGAATGGCCGTCTAGGTCAGAGGCACCGTACGTTTTCATTACAGCCTTTATGGCTTCACGGTTCTACCACACAGTTTTCACTGTAGATTCAGCCAGTCCCAGGGCTCTCCCGATGGCAGTATTTCCTTGACCCTCCTCCTTCATCTTAATGATCTTTAACTTGGTGGCGCGCATCAGAAGTTTCTTAACTCTTGGGGTCGGAGCCATGGTGCGGCGAAGTACAGGCAAGGATGGAGCAGGACAAAAAACACCACACGTTGTACACGACAGGTTAGCTGTAGAGAGCGGATCCGCACAGTGCATGAGCCAGGACTGTTATGACGCGCCCACTCCCTTGTACCCCAAGCTGCGCGGTAGAATGCCCGGGAATTTCTGTGCATCAACATGAAGACACATGACGCGCTGTGTGAAGGGTGGTCGGGTAGTAGAAAATGGCATTTTTTAGCCAATCCTTGCCTCTGCCTCGCGTTCTGTGCGGTAAACTCGCGCATTCAAGGGTTTTTGGTTATGCTTTTTGGTCACTCGCGCACAATGCAAATCGCGCACTGTGCGAACCTACTGTACATATATATATATATATATATATATATATATATATATATATAGTAATCCCTCCACTATTCGATGTAATAGAGCCAAAGGCATGTCTGGAAAGTAGTCCTGTCTGGAAAGTGGGCCTCTGCCTGCTGGACTAGTACTTATGACCCTAACCCAGCCTAAATTTGAAAGCCACCTAAATAACTTCCTACCGGACATGCACAGCACTTATTTAAACCTATTTAAGACCCTATTCACACCAATAATGGACATAAAGCATGAAATAAATGAAAAGGATCCACAGAATGAGGAATTAGAAGTCTATCTATCTATCTATCAATACCCTGACACCCTAATTCTGCAAAGGGTGGTCGCAGACAAAATGCCTCCAAGTCGCTCTGTCACCCACCATTTGACTACCCTCCCCCCAACTCACCCCCCTTTCCCTCATATCCCTCTCAACTCCATCCCTCCACCTCATCCTCAGTCTACCCCTCCTGCTCCCTCCCTCCACCTCACCTACATACACCCTCTTAGTAAGTCTTTCATTTTCCATTCTCTCCACATGTCCAATTAGAAGTGGTTACGGAAAATATTTAAAAATGTACAGGGTACTTACAGCACGTCTGTGGCCGCCTCCTAGTAGGCTCTTATAGTTGTGAAAATCCTCTTGAAGCACGTACAGTAATCCAGTGTTGTGCTACACTTAATTCTTTGCACTGTAAGTTATAATTGTTTAACACTGAAATTTCTGTTCTTAATTGCGCCACGCCAGTTTCAACCGCCACTTTGCACTCCACAATTAATCCTTTACACTCTAAATTCTAATTTCTTAACGCTGCACAACACTGTAAATTCCCATGTGGTCTAGTGGTGAGGTATTGCAGTTTATTCACTGTTTATTCACAAAAACGAGCACGTGCAGCATCCATTGTGATGTAAGTCCACCCTTGACAGTGTTTAGGCAGTAACTGAGGACAGGGTTGCCAGATGAGCTCCTCCACATTATCAAACTCCTCAATTATCTTTACCAAATTTAACTTTTCATTACCAATTCTTAAAGGAAGCATTTATTCATCACTAATTATATGTACAAATGGAAATAATCACTCTCCTTATAATCGGCAGTATGGTGGAATGAAGAGATCAGACAGGCTGTGGCACAAAAGAAGAAAGCATACAATGAACAGATGAGTAATAGGGGCGTGGAAGAAGTTGAGAGGCGGAAGAGAGAGTTATATGTAGAAAGGAAGAGGTGAAAAGATTAGTAAGAGAGAGTAAGAAGAGAGTGGATGAGGAATTTGGAAGGAATTTGAGTGTAAAGTGGAGGGACTGTAAGAAAATGTTCTGGAAAGAGGTAAAGAGAGTAAGACAGGGTGGCAGTGAAGTTAGAAGGGGAGTGAAAGGTAAAAGTGGTAGATTACTAGTGGAGAAGGGAGAAAAAGTGAGCAAATGGAGAGAACACTTTAAGGAATTGCTGAACATAGAGGATGGATGTAATGCGAGTATAAGTGGTTGGGGAATGGTTGGGAGAAGGAGGGACGTGAGAAGACAGGAGGAAATCAGTAGGATAGAAGTGTGGAAGCAATGAAGAAAGTCAAATTGGGGAAAGCCCCTGGAATTGATGAAGTGAGTGGTGAAATGCTGAAGCATGAGGGAGAGATAGTAGTAAAATGGATGTGGAAGATGTGCAGATTGGTCTGCGAGGAAGGTAGAGTCCTGGAGGATTGGAAGTCAGGTATAATTATTCCCTTGTGCAAAGGAAAAGGGGAAAAAAGAAGTGTGTGGTAATCACAGGGGCATTTGTCTTCTTAGTATAATAGGAAAAGTGTATGGTAGCATACTCATTGACAGAGTTAGAGAAAGAACAGAGGAATTAGTTGGAGAAGAACAGGGAGGCTTTAGGAAGGGAAGAGGTTGTGTAGATCAGATATTCATTCTTAGATTTTTAGTGGAAAAGTTTCTACAGAAGGGAAAGAAGTTGTATGTGGCTTTCATGGATTTGGAGAAAGCATATGACAGGGTCGATAGACAAGGATTGTGGAAAGTATTAAGAATATACGGAGTAGATGGGAAGTTGTTGAATGCCGTGAAGAGTATGTATGATGGTGTTAAGGCAGCAGTGCGTGTGGATGGTGAACTGAATGAATTTTTCTCTTTGAAGGTTGGGTTGAAACAGGGATTTGTCATGTCTCCATGGTTGTTCAATCTGTACATGGATGGGGTAATAAAAGAGGTACAAGGTAGGGTAGTGGATGTTGGAGTGGCCCTGGTGAGAGAGGGTAGCATTTGGAAACTCCCTGTACTGTTGTGTGCAGATGATACTGTGTTGTTGAGTGAAGACGAAGGGGAGCTGCAAGGCTTGGTGGATGAGTTTGGGAGAGTGTGTAAGAAATGGAATCTAAAGGTGAATGTAGGGAAGAGTAAAGTGATGGTCTTTGAGAGAGGTGAAGTCAGTGAATGTACAGTGAGGTTAGATGGTGAGGAAGTGGAAAACGTGAGTACGTTTAAGTACTTGGGTAGTGTGATGAGTAAGGATGGAGGTTTGGAGGGTGAAGTCCTTGAAAGGGTACAGCAGGGAAGAAAGGTTGCTAGTTCCTTGAAAGCAGTGATAAGAAATAGGGAAGTGAGCATGGAAGTGAAAAAGTTACTACATGACAGTATTGTGATACCAACTCTAACGTATGGAAGTGAAGCTTGGACGTTGTTGGAAGGACACAAGTCAAGAGTGAGAGCAGTGGAAATGAGTTATTTAAGAGGACCCTGTGGAGTCATGTGGAGAGACAAGCTGACAAATGATGAGACAAAGAAGCATTGTGGTGTGGATGTGGATGTGATAGGATGTGTTAGGAGGAATACACTGAGGTGGTTTGGCCATGTGGCAGGGCTCTTGCTAACTGCTGATGGCTGCGAGCCATTTGGCTCCTAAGGTTTCAGGTTTACTGGCCAAATATATTTTTAGTAACCAAACTGACTACGAGCCAAAATAGTTTACAAGCAATAAATTATCTATTTACACATTGTGATGATTAGCATCATATAATGAGGTTTTAAACATTCACAATGGCGAGAAGGAAAGACTTAATAATCGATCACAAAGTGCTTTTTTCTTCATTTAAGTGAGATGTACTTATTCTATAGCTTACTGGGTTTTGAAGTGGATGTATTTTCTCCTCGCCAAAAGGTGACTTCCATGTAAAATTTGTTCGCCAAAGGGAAAAAAAACTCGCATTTGCGAGCTGTGGCTCACTAAACAAGAGCCCTGTGTGGAGAGGATGGAGGGTGAAAGACTGATGAGGAGAGTGTATGTGAGTGAGGTGGAGGGGGGGAGAGGGAGGGGGAGGTCGAGGATGAGATGGAGGGATGGGGTGGAGAGGTATTTGAGAGAGGGGGTGTGAGTTGGGAGCAGGGCAGTGAAATGACGGGGGACAGTGCGATGTGGAGGCAATTTGTTTGTGGCCACCCTGACTGGAATTAAGGCATCTGGCAATAGATAGATAGAGAGATAGATGTTTATTTTTGCGCTATGTATGCTAGCAGATTAACCAAAGATAGCAGACAGTCCACCATCTCCATTCTCTATATGTTTATACATGTGAAAAATTTGTTTGGTAATGGATCATGCTGATTCACTATCAAACAATCTTTTCAATACCAAATTGGCCCACATTTGGTAATGAAAAATACCAAAGGGCAACCCTGACTGGGGAGGGGGAAGGGGGGAGGAAGGAAGGAGTGAAAGGGCTGTGGTGTAAACAGCTGTTCGGAGATGCTGTTGGCATCCCTACGTGTCAAGTGGGGTTGGTGGAGGATTAGTGCCCCTACCTGTAAAACAATTAACTCTAAGCCCTTGGCCACCCCGTCTGGGATACATGGCGTCTGGCAATGAATGAATGAATGAATGAATGACTTTTTTTTTTTTGGGGGGGGGGGGCCTGAAGGTCTAGGCCCACAACGTTTGGTAAGTGGCGAGTCCTGAAAGTGGGCATCTGGATAGTACTGGGATTCCTGTATATCTATCTATTTATCTATCTATCTACTGCCAGTCACCTTAATCCCGTACGGGGTGGCCACAAACAAATCATCTCCACGTCACCCTGTCCCTCGCCATTTCACTGCTTTGCTCCCAACTCACACCACCCCCTCTCATATACATTTCCTCTCCATCCCTCCATCTCATCTTTTTTTTTTTTTTTTTTTTTCTGTGTCCGACTCTGGGCATAGGCTTCACAGCCTGCACTCAAGGCCCAGTAGTCCTCCTACATACCATGCTCCTCTACATATCACCACTTCGGCGTTAACACCCACCGTCCATATTGAATACATGCTAGGGCTGTCTCATACAGGACTGATGTATTGGTATTAACGGGGGTATTTTTACGACATGTCGGCAGGTCTTCTGGTAGATCGGTAAAGTCTGCTTTTATGAAATTCAAATCCTTAAACTGTTCCCTGCCCCAGCGGGGATTTGAACCTGGGTCCGGTAGGACTGCAGGCCACCTCTCTACAGACTGAGCCACCGCCTCCCCCTTCCTTTTTCCCCCTCCACCTTACTCACATACACTCTCCTCATCAGTCTCTCACCCTCCATCCTCTCCTCATGGCCAAACCACCTCAATGTGTTCCTCATAACGCTTCCTATCACATCCACATCCACACCACAACGCTCCTTTATATCCTCATTTGTCAGCCTGTCTTTCCATGTGACTCCACAGGCTCCTCTTAAATAACTCATTTCCACTGCTCTCACTCTTGACTTGTGTCCTTCCAACAACATCCAAGCTTCACTTCCATACATTAGAGTTGGTATCACAATACTGTCATGTAGTAACCTTTTCACTTCCATGCTCACTTCCCTGTTTCTTATCACTGCTTTCAAGGAACCAGCAACTTTCTTGTTGTACGCTTTCAAGCACATCATCCTCCAAACTTCTATCCTTACTCATCACACTCCCCAAGTACTTAAATGTACTCACATTTTCCATTTCCTCACCATCCAACCTCACTGTACATTCACTGACTTCATCTCTCTCAAAGACCATCACTTTACTCTTCCCTACATTCACCTTTTGATTCCATTTCTTACACACACTCCCAAACTCATCCACTAAACCGTGCAGCTCCCCTTCGTCTTCACTTAACAACACAGTATCTTCTGCAAATAATAGTACACAGAGTTTCCAAATGCTATCGTCTCTCACTAGGGCCACTCCAACATCCACTGCCCTATCTTGTACCTCTTTTATTACCCCATCCATATACAGATTGAACAACCATGGAGACATGACACATCCCTGTTTCAACCCAACCTTCAAAGAGAAAAAATTCACTCAGTTCACTATCCACATGCACTGCAGCCTTAGTACCATCATACATACTCTTCACAGCATTCAACAACTTCCCATCTAATCCATATATTCTTAAAACTTTCCACAATCCTTGTCTATCCACCCTGTCATATGCTTTCTCCAAATCCATGAAGGCTGCATACAACTTCTTTCCCTTCTCTAGAAACTTTTCCACTAAAGATCTAAGAATGAATATCTGATCTACACAACCTCTTCCCTTCCTAAAGCCTCCCTGTTCTTCTCCAACTAATTCCTCTGTTATTTCCCTAACTCTGTCAATAAGTATCCTACCATACACTTTTCCTATTATACTAAGAAGATAATGCCCCTATGATTACCACACACTTCTTTTTCCCCTTTTCCTTTGTACAAGGGAATAATTATACCTGACTTCCAATCCTCCAGGATCCTACCTTCCTCCCAGGCCAATCTGCACATCTTCCACATCCATTCTACCACTATCTCTCCCCCATGCTTCAGCATTTCACCACACACTCCATCAATTCCTGGGGCTTTCCCCAATTTGACTTTCTTCATTGCTTCTACAACTTCCATCCTACTGATTTCTTCCTGTCTTCTCACCTCCCTCGTTCTCCCAGCCATTCCCCACCCACTTATACTCGCATCACTTCCATTCTCTATGTTCCACAATTCATTAAAGTGTTCTCTCCATCTGCTCACTTTTTCTCCCTTCTCCAGTAGTAATCTACCACTTTTATCTTTCACTCCCCTTCTAACTTCACTGCCACCCTGTCTTACTCACTTCACCTCTTTCCAGAACATTTTCTTACAGTCCCTCCACTTTACACTCAAATTCCTTCCAAATTCCTCATCCACTCTCTTCTTACTCTCTCTTACTAATCCTTTCACCTCTCTCTTCCTTTCTACATACAACTCTCTCTTCTGCCTCTCAACTTCTTCCACTCCCCTATTTCTCATCCATTCATTGTATGCTTTCTTCTTTTGTGCCACAGCCTGTCTCACCTCTTCACTCCACCATGCTGTTCCTTGCACCCCCTTCCGTCTTCTCTTCACCCCACACACCACATCACATGCTGCACATACTTCTTCTGTGAATATCTTGCACACACCTTCCACATCCCCCATCTGCTCCAATTCATATTTACCCTTCTGCCATTTTCTCATCTTCTTGTAACCCTTCCACTCTCCCTGCAACTACTCCTTCCTCCCATCCTTCCCTTCTTCTATTTCTCCATCTTATTTAGATCTTGATTTTGGCCACCATCAATTAGTGGTCAGAAAGTCCACTCCCCCAACCTCTATAAGCTCTTGCATCCATTACACATCTTTGCATCCTTTCATCCACACACACATAATCAATCATTGCCTTCCTTTCATTCAGTTCACCACCCACCATTCTCATCACTTGCCATGTATATCTGTGGTTCATTTTGTGCCTGAAGAGGGTATTGGCTATCACGAACCTCCTCCCAGCACAAATGTCCACTAATGCACTGCCATTCTCATCTGTCTCAGCAGGCACACCCCACTCACCAACTATTCCATCCACCTTCACATTCCCTACTTTACCATTCATATCACCAATCAAAAACACTCTCTTATTCCTTCCAAACTTTTCCATGCACACTTCCACATTCGTCCAGAACTCTTCTCTCACTCTGTTTGCACGATCTTGCACTGGCGCATACATGCACACAATCGCCCACATTTGTATTCCAACATTCAATCTTACCCACACAATCCTTGAGCCAACTGATCCATGCATTCTTATGTTCTTCTTCCATCTTTTACTCACAACAATAAACACTCCTTCTTTTGCCCTGTCATTCTCACCTACTCCTGCACATATACCCCATCCATACTCCCATTCTCTCACACTCTCCTCGCCATTTAGTTTCAGTTACTCCACATACATCCATTTTCGCACCCTCAAGCACCTGGACAATCTCTCTCTCTTTCACCTGATCATTTGCACCCCTTACATTTCACGTCGCGATCCGTACCATGTCCTCTGTCCGGACCTTGGTTGTCATATTTTGGTCAGTCCTTGTCCGAGGCAAATTGACTTAGGACCTACACAGAATTGCTATGGGAGAGTTGTCTGTCACTGCTTTGTGTTTCCACCTCTACCAAGTGAATTTTGGGGGGAAGAAGTAACTGGTAACTCCTCTGGTGTTGGCAGGAGGTGATGAAACACTCAGCACATCAGTGCTTGCCCAGAAGCGAGGGTGGGAGCATATGTTCCCGTTGCTCCGAGCTTGCAACTCCCTCTTTTTTCGTATGCATTACTGTTTGCCCTGTTATTTCCTAGAGTCAAGTTGTCATCCCTGGAAAGTACTGTTCAAGGGATGAGAGGGACGGTATCATTGCATGGAGGCAGGATAATGTCCCTACCAACACGATTTGTGAACATACTGGATGTGCAAAGTCGACCGTTTTGCTCCAGCGTGCAGCCCGCCACTTGATGTCGTACTAGAGCACAAGCATGGCGGTGGAAAGAAGAGGATGACTTCCAGAGGTACAGATACGCTTCTGAAGAGGGAAGTAATCGAGAATCCTTGACTGACAGCACCAGAATCGAAGAGAATGCATTCCCAGCTGTTACATGATGTCTCAGTTTGAACTATCCAACACCGCTTGCAGAAGGAGCCGGGTTTTCTAAGCCACACCGCAACCAAGAAACTGCTTCTCACTGACCGCACGAAGAAGCAGCGAATTCAATTTGCCAAGAAGTATGCACACTGGATATTGGATGAGTGGAGAAAAGTTATATTTTCTGATGAAAGCACAATTCAAGTGTTCCAGGTGCATTCTGCCAAGGTTCATCGCCCTGCCTCCTGAAGTCGATGTGACCCTGCTTACATTGTACCTGCTGTTAAGTACCCGCAATCAGTAATGGTATGGGGGTGTTTCTCAGGTGAAATGGGAAGGGGAGGCCTCTAATTTCTTCCTAAAAACTTGATGATGAATGGTGACCGGTACATTCAAGTTCTGAAAGATCATTTGTTAAACTTTTTTGATATTCATGGGTGACACTTTTTCTTGCACAATTCAGCTCCATGTCACAAATCAAGAAAGGTGACAAAAAGGCTTCAGGATAATCAGATTGAGGTCCTCGATTGGCCTGGCAACAGTCTGGATCTAAATCCGATAGAAAACTGCTAGGCAAAGATGAAGAAAATCATGGTAGAGAAGAAGACACCCAATCTGGATAGCCTCAAGACTGAACTGACAAATGTTTGGTGCAAAGAAATGTCCTTAGATTATCTAAGTGATTGCATGCCAAAATGCATCCAACTGGTCCTGAAAAACAAGGGAAACATGATTTCATATTAATGAATGGCATTTCATGAACAAACATTATGATATACTACGATTTTTGTGTTTTTTAATACCTTGTGGGGGGTGGTCCTAAGTCAATTTGCGGTAGCTGTATATATATACTGTATACTTCAATTCTGCTGCTGTCAGTCGAGGATTCTTGATTACTTCCCTCTTCAGAAGCGTATCTGTACCTCTGGAAGTCGTCCTCTTCTTTCCACAGCCATGCTTGTGCTCTGGTACGACATCGGGTGGCAGGCCGCACGCTGCAGCAGGAATCTTCATGACAGTCGAATTTGCGCATCCATTATGTTCACAAATCATGTTGATAGGGACATTATTCTGGCTCCATGCGATGATACGGACCCTCTCATCCCTTGAGCAGTACTTTCCAGGCATGACAACTTGACTCTAGTAAAATAACAGGGCAAACAGTAATGCATATGAAAAAAGAGGGAAGTACAAGCTTAGAGCAATGGGAACATATGCTCCCACCCTCGCTTCTGGGCAAGCACTGACATGCTGAGTGTTTCATCACCTCCTGCGAACACCAGAGGAGTTGCCAGTTACTTTTTGCCCAAAAAATTCACTTGGTAGAGGTGGAAACACAAAGCAGAGACAGACAACTCTCCCATAGCAATTCTGTTTGTAGGTCCTAAGTCAATTTGCAGTGAGTGTGTATATATATATGATATATATATATATATATATATATATATATATATATGTATATATGTGTGTGTGTGTGTGTGTGTGTGTGTGTAGCAGCTGTGGCTCAGTGGGTTAGAGCACTCCATTCTGACAGTAGGGTCGGAGGATCGATTCCACCCAAGGGTCATTGGTAGACATCAGGAAGGGCATCTGGTCATAAAATGCTACACGCTCCAATCCAAAAGTCCTCTATCCAGGGGCAACGCCTTAGCCCTTCGGGGATACCTGGCATAAAACCAACTTTTGTGTATTCTTACCTAATTGTTCTTACCTAATTGTATCTTTACAGGAATGAGTCAAGCTCGTACTGTCCCGTGTCTTAAACCATATTTATCGTACACAAAAGAAGAAAGCATACAATGAATGGATGAGATAGAGGGGCGTGGAAGAAGTTGAGAGGCGGAAGAGAGAGTTATATGTGGAAAGGAAGAGAGAGGTGAAAAGATTAGTAAGAGAGAGTAAGAAGAGAGTGGATGAGGAATTTGGAAGGAATCTGAGTGTAAAGTGGAGGGACTGTAAGAAAATGTTCTGGAGAGAAGTGAAAAGAGTAAGACAGGGTGGAAGTGAAGTTAGCAGGGGAGTGAAAGATAAAAATGGTAGATTACTAGTGGAGAAGGGAGAAAAAGTGAGCAGATGGAGAGAACACTTTAAGGAATTGTTGAACGTAGAGGATGGAAGTAATGCGAGTATAAGTGGCTGGGGAATGGCTGGGAGAAGGAGGGAGGTGAGAAGACAGGAAGAAATCAGAAGGATAGAAGTTGTGGAAGCAATGAAGAAAGTTAAATCGGGGAAAGCCCCAGGAATTGATGGAGTGTGTGGTGAAATGCTGAAGCATGGGGGAGAGATAGTAGTAGAATGGATGTGGAAGATGTGCAGATTGGCCTGGGAGGAAAGTAGAGTCCCGGAGGATTGGAAGTCAGGTATAATTATTCCCTTGTACAAAGGAAAAGGGGAAAAAGAAGTGTGTGGTAATCATAGGGGCATTTGTCTTCTTAGTATAATAGGAAAAGTGTATGGTAGGATACTTATAGATAGAGTTAGAGAAAGAACAGAGAAATTAGTTGGAGAAGAACAGGGAGGCTTTAGGAAGGGAAGAGGTTGTGTAGATCAGCTATTCATTCTTAGATCTTTAGTGGAAAAGTTTCTAGAGAAGAGAAAGAAGTTGTATGCGGCTTTTATGGATTTGGAGAAAGCATATGACAGGGTGGATAGACAAGGATTGTGGAAAGTGTTAAGAATATATGGAGTAGATGGGAAGTTGTTGAATGCTGTGAAGAGTATGTACGATGGTGCGAAGGCTGCAGTGCGTGTGGATGGTGAACTAAGTGAATTTTTCTCTTTGAAAGTTGGTTTGAAACAGGGATGTGTCATGTCTCCATGGTTCTTCAATCTGTACATGGATGGGGTAATAAAAGAGGTACAAGGTAGGGTAGTGGATGTTGGAGTGGCCCTGGTGAGAGAGGATAGTGTTTGGAAACTCCCTGTACTGTTGTTTGCAAATGATACTGTGTTGTTGAGTGAAGACGAAGGGGAGCTGCAAGGCTTGGTGGATGAGTTTGAGAGAGTGTGTAAGAAATGGAACCTAAAGGTGAATGTAGGGAAGAGTAAAGTGATGGTCTTTGAGAGAGGTGAAGTTAGTGAATGTACAGCGAGGTTAGATGGTGAGGAATTGGAAAATGTGAGTACGTTTAAGTATTTGGGCAGTGTGATGAGTAAGGATGGAGGTTTGGAGGGTGAAGTGCTTGAAAGGGTACAGCAAGGAAGAAAGGTTGCTGGTTCCTTGAAAGCAGTGATAAGGAACAGGGAAGTGAGCATGGAAGTGAAAAAGTTACTACATGACAGTATTGTGATACCAACTCTAACGTACGGAAGTGAAGCTTGGGCATTGCTGGAAGGACACAAGTCAAGAGTGAGAGCAGTGGAAATGAGTTATTTAAGAGGAGCCTGTGGAGTCACGTGGAGAGACAGGCTGACGAATGAGGATATAAAGGAGCGTTGTGGTGTGGATGTGGATGTGATAGGAAGCGTTATGAGGAACACACTGAGGTGGTTTGGCCATGTGGAGAGGATGGAGGGTGAAAGACTGACGAAGAGAGTGTATGTGAGTGAGGTGGAGGGGGGAAGAGGGAGGGGGAGGCCGAGGATGAGATGGAGGGATGGGGTGGAGAGGTATATGAGAGAGGGGGGTGTGAGTTGGGAGCAGGGCATTGAAATGGAGGGGGACAGGGCGACTTGGAGGCGATTTGTTTGTGGCCACACCAAACGGGATTGAGGCGTCTGGCAATAGATAGATAGATAGATAGATCCTTAAATTTGCGAATTATTTTGGCACACACTATTTCATTCGGTAGTGCATTCCATTGATCAACTGCTCTGTTTGGGAAACTGAATTTCCTTACGTCTTTATCACCTCTCTTCTTATGCAGTTTTTTTGCAGTGTCCTCTTGCTGATGCTTCTCCATATGTTAAGTAATCATTTATGTCTATTTTCTCCTTTCCTGATATGCATTTATATAGCATTATCATGTCACCTCTTTTCCTTCTCTCCTGTAGTGTTGGTAGATTCAGTTTATTTAGTCTTTCTTCGTAGCTTAGGTCCCTTAAGCTTGGTATCCATCTTATAGCGGCCCTTTGAACTTTTTCAATCTTGTCTATGTGCTTTTTGAGATGAGGACTCCAGACTACTGATGCATATTCCAGGGTTGGTCTAATGAATGATGTTGTTATCCTTCTTAGCATGTCTTCATTTATGTATGTGAATGCTATTCTCATATTTGCAAGCAGTGTATACATGTTCCGTACCTTCTCGCTGATGTGGTCAGCCAGAGATAGTCTGTTATTGATAATCACACCTAGGTCTTTCTCTCTTTCTGATGTGTATAGGGTTTTATTTCCTAACTTATAATCCCAATCAGGTCTTTTTCCACTTTTACCAAACTTGATTACATGACACTTGTCCACATTGAATGGGAGTATGGATGGGGTATATGTGCAGGAGTAGGTGAGAATGAGAGGGCAAAGGAAGGAGTATGTATAGTTGTGAGTAAAAGATGGAAGAGGAGCATAAAACAGTATGGATCAGTTGGGTCAAGGATTGTGTGGGTAAAGTTGAAAGTTGGAATACAAATGTGGACGATTGTGTGTGTGTATGCGCCAACGCAAGATCGTGCTAGAAGAGTGAGAGAAGAGTTCTAGACAAATGTAGAAGTGTGCATGGAAAAGTTTGGAAGGAATGAGAGAGTGTTTTTGATTGGTGATATGAATGGTAAAGTTGGGAATGTGAAGGTGGATGGAATAGTTGGTGAGTGGGGTGTGCCTGCTGAGATAGATGAGAATGGGAGTGCGTTAGTGGACATTTGTGCTCGGAGGGGGTTGGTGATAGCCAATACCCTCTTCAGGCATAAAATGATTCACAGGTATACATGGCGAGTGATGAGAAGGGTGGGTGGTGAACTGAATGAAAGGAAGGCAATGATTGATTATGTGTGTGTGGATGAAAGGATGCGAAGATGTGTAATGGATGCAAGAGTGTATGGAGGTTGGGGGAGTGGACTTTCTGACCACTACTTGGTGATGGCCAGAATTATAGTTCAAGTAAGTTGGAGGAATAGAAGAAGGGAAAGACGAGAGGAAGGAGTAGTTGCAAGGAGAGTGGAAAGGTTACAAGAGGATGAGAAAAAGGCAGAGTATAAGAGAGAAGTGGAGGAATGATTGGGCAAATATGAATTGGAGCAGATGGGAGACATGGAAGGTGAGTGTAGAATATTTACAGAAGAAATATGTGCAGCATGTGATGTGGTGTGTGGAAGGAAGAGAAGACGGAAGGGGGTGCAAGGAACAGCGTGGTGGACTGAAGAGGTGAAACAGGCTGTGGCACAAAAGAAGAAAGCATACAATGAATGGATGAGAAATAGGGGCGTGGAAGAGGTTGAGAGGCGGAAGAGAGAGTTATATGTAGAAAGGAAGAGAGAGGTAAAAAGATTAGTAAGAGAGAGTAAGAAGAGAGTGGATGAGGAATTTGGAAGAAATCTGAGTGTAAAGTGGAGGGACTGTAAGAAAATGTTCTGGAGAGAGGTGAAAAGAGTAAGACAGGGTGGAAGTGAAGTTAGCAGGGGAGTGAAAGATAAAAATAGTAGATTACTAATGGAGAAGGGAGAAAAAGTGAGCAGATGGAAAGAACACTTTAAGGAATTGTTGAACATAGAGGATGGAAGTAATGCGAGTATAAGTGGCTGGGGAATGGCTGGGAGAAGGAGGGAGGTGAGAAGACAGGAAGAAATCAGTAGGATAGAAGTTGTGGAAGCAATGAAGAAAGTTAAATCGGGGAAAGCCCCAGGAATTGATGGAGTGTGTGGTGAAATGCTGAAGCATGGGGGAAAGATAGTAGTAGAATGGATGTGGAAGATGTGCAGATTGGCCTGGGAGGAAGGTGGAGTCCCGGAGGATTGGAAGTCAGGTATAATTATTCCCTTGTACAAAGGAAAAGGGGAAAAAGAAGTGTGTGGTAACCATAGGGGCATTTGTCTTCTTAGTATAATAGGAAAAGTGTATGGTAGGATACTTATTGACAGAGTTAGAGAAAGAACAGAGAAATTAGTTGGAGAAGAACAGGGAGGCTTTAGGAAGGGAAGAGGTTGTGTAGATCAGATATTCATTCTCAGATCTTTAGTGGAAAAGTTTCTAGAGAAGGGAAAGAAGTTGTATGCGGCATTCATGGATTTGGAGAAAGCATATGACAGGGTGGATAGACAAGGATTGTGAAAAGTGTTAAGAATATATGGAGTAGATGGAAAGTTGTTGAATGCTGTGAAGAGTATGTACGATGGTGCGAAGCCTGCAGTGCGTGTGGATGGTGAACTAACTGAATTTTTCTCTTTGAAAGTTGGGTTGAAACAGGGATGTGTCATGTCTCCATGGTTGTTCAATCTGTACGTGGATGGGGTAATAAAAGAGGTACAAGGTAGGGTAGTGGATGTTGGAGTGGCCCTGGTGAGAGAGGATAGTGTCTGGAAACTCCCTGTACTGTTGTTTGCAGATGATCCTGTGTTGTTGAGTGAAGACGAAGGGGAGCTGCAAGGCTTGGTTGATGAGTTTGAGAGAGTGTGTAAGAAACGGAATCTAAAGGTGAATGTAGGGAAGAGTAAAGTGATGGTCTTTGAGAGAAGTGAAGTCAGTGAATGTACATCGAGGTTGGATGGTGAGGAATTGGAAAATGTGAGTACGTTTAAGTACTTGGGTAGTGTGATGAGTAAGGATGGAGGTTTGGAGCGTGAAGTGCTTGAAAGGGTACAGCAGGGAAGAAAGGTTGCTGGTTCTTTGAAAGCAGTGATAAGAAACAGGGAAGTGAGCATGGAAGTGAAAAAGTTACTACATGACAGTATTGTGATACCAGCTCTAACATACGGAAGTGAAGCTTGGACGTTGTTGGAAGGACACAAGTCAAGAGTGAGAGCAGTGGAAATGAGTTATTTAAGAGGAGCCTGTGGAGTCACATGGAGAGACAGGCTGACGAATGAGGATATAAAGGAGCGTTGTGGTGTTGATGTGGATGTGATAGGAAGCGTTATGAGGAACACACTGAGGTGGTTTGGCCATGTGGAGAGGATGGAGGGTGAAAGACTGATGAAGAGAGTGTATGTGAGTGAGGTGGAGGGCGAAAGAGGGAGGGGGAGGCCGAGGATGAGATGGAGGGATGGGGTGGAGAGGTATAAGAGAGAGGGGGGTGTGAGCTGGGAGCAGGGGAGTGAAATGGCGGGGGACAGGGCGACTTGGAGGCGATTTGTTTGTGGCCACCCCAAACGGGATTGAGGCGTCTGGCAATGGATAGATAGATAGATAGACAGAATTCCATTTGCCATGTACTACTCCATTCATGAAGTTTATTTAATTCTTCTTGTAGCTCTTTACAAGAGTCTGTGTTAGTAATTCTCCTTTGTATTTTTGCATCATCTGCAAACATATTCAGATAGCTCTCATTTCCAGCGTTACTGTTTATATCATTTATATACACTAAAAACATGGTTGGTGCTAGCACTGAACCCTGTGGTACTCCACTAGTCACTTCTTTCCATGATGAGTAGTTTCCTCTTAGTACTGTCCTCATTTCTCTTACTATGAGAAAGTCTTGCATCCAACAAAACAGTTTGCCTCGAATTCCTCCTTGATGGTACAGTTTCCATAAAAGTCTTTGGTGTGGTACTGTGTCAAAAGCTTTCTTGAAATCTAAATAGATACTGTCCACCCATCCTTCCCTTTCCTGTATTGTGTTTGTTACTCTGTCATAGTAGCTCAACAGATTAGTAACACATGATTTTCCTTTTCTGAAACCAAACTGTCTTTCTGTTATCATACTGTGTTCTTCTAGATGATTTACCCAAGCTTTTCTTATAAGTTTTTCTAATACCTTGCTTACAACACTGGTCAGTGATACTGGTCGGTAGTTGAGTGGATTTTGTCTATTTCCTTTCTTGAATAAAGGGACAATATTTGCTTTTTTCCAAATATCAGGTTGTTTACCTTGACTCAAGGATTTCTTGAAAATTAAAAATAATGGTTTACATAACTCCTTTGCACATTCTCGTAATACCCAACATGAAATTTCATCAGGACCACTTGCTTTTCCTCTGTCTAATCTACTTAACTCCTCCTATATTACTTTTTCTGCAATTTGTATATCTGGTAGTATGTGTGGACATGAGTGTTCCACATAGTCCCTCTCAAAATTTTTTTCTTCTGTAAAAACTAATTGGAAATTCTTATTTAGTGCTTCACAAATATCTTTCTCTTGTGTATAAGTGATTCCCTCGTCCATAATGGATTGTATTATATCTTTTACTTTAGTTTTGCTTCTGATATAGCTGTAAAACAGCTTTGGTTGATCACTACTTTTATTTATTATATCCTCCTCAAACTGTTTTTGGGCTTCCCTCCTTATTCTTGTATAGTCGTTTCTTGCCTGTTTGTAATTATTATACGCCCTTTCACTATTGTGTCTTCTGTATCTATTCCACAACAAATCTCTTCTTTCTTTTGATTTTTTACATTGTGTATTGAACCATTTCTGTATTTTCTTATCTGCTTCTTTGTGCTGTGGGATGTACTTCTGGACTCCTATTTCATAAAATTCAAAAAAAAATTTATATACAGCATTTAAATCTTGTCCTCTAAGCTCATTTTCCCAATCAACTTCTAACTACCCCTGGGGGTAGGGGGGTTTGTCAAGAATACTCCCCCAGTATCCCTGCTTGTCGTAAAAGGCGACTAAAAGGGTTGGCGGAGGGTTAGTGCCCCTCCCCGGAAAACAACTAACTGAAAAAACAAACAATAAGCCTCGGACAAGGACTGACCAAACGTTGACGACCAAGGACCGGACAAAGGACATTGCAATTGGAACGTGGAATGTAAGGGGAGCAAATGATGAGGTGAAAGAGAGAGAGATTGTCCAGGTGCTTGAGGATGCGAAAGTGGATGTATGTGGAATAACTGAAACAAAATGGAGAGGGGAAAGTGTGAGAGAATGGGAGTATGGATGGGGTATATGTGCAGGAGTAGGTGAGAATGAGAGGGCAAAGGAAGGAGTATGTATAGTTGTGAGTAAAAGATGGAAGAGGAGCATAAGACAGTATGGATCAGTTGGATCAAGGATTGTGTGGGTAAAGTTGAAAGTTGGAATACAAATGTGGGCGATTGTGTGTGTGTATGCGCAAACGCAAGATCGTGCTAGAAGAGTGAGAGAAGAGTTCTGGACAAATGTAGAAGTGTGCATGGAAAAGTTTGGAAGGAATGATAAAGTGTTTTTGATTAGCGATATGAATGGTAAAGTTGGGAATGTGAAGGTGGATGGAATAGTTGGTGAGTGGGGTGTGCCTGCTGAGATAGATGAGAATGGGAGTGCGTTAGTGGACATTTGTGCTGGGAGGGGGTTGGTGATAGCCAATACCCTCTTCAGGCATAAAATGATCCACAGGTATACATGGCGAGTGGTGAGAAGGGTGGGTGGTGAATTGAGTGAAAGGAAGGCAATGATTGATTATGTGTCTGTGGATGAAAGGATGCGAAGATGTATATTGGATGCAAGAGTTTATAGAGGTTGGGGGAGTGGACTTTCTGACCACTACTTGGTGGTGGCCAGAGTTAAAGTTCAAGTAAGATGGAGGAATAGAAGAAGGGAAAGACGAGAGGAAGGAGTAGTTGAAAAGGAGAGTGGAAAGGTTACAAGAGGATGAGAAAAAGGCAGAGTATAAGAGAGAAGTGGAGGAACGATTGGGCAAATATGAGTTGGAGCAGATGGGGGACGTGGAAGGTGTGTGTAGAATATTTACAGAAGAAATATGTGCAGCATGTGATGTGGTGTGTGGAAGGAAGAGAAGACGGAGGGGGGTGCAAGGAACAGCGTGGTGGACTGAAGAGGTGAAACGGGCTGTGGCACAAAAGAAGAAAGCATACAATGAATGGATGAGAAATAGGGACATGGAAGAAGTTGAGAGGCGGAAGAGAGAGTTATATGTAGAAAGAAAGAGAGAGGTGAAAAGATTAGTAAGAGAGAGTAAGAAGAGAGTGGATGAGGAATCTGGGTGTAAAGTGGAGGGACTGTAAGAAAATGTTCTGGAAAGAGGTGAAAAGAGTAAGACAGGGTGGAAGTGAAGTTAGCAGGGGAGTGAAAGATAAAAATGGTAGATTACTAGTGGAGAAGGGAGAAAAAGTGAGCAGATGGAGAGAACACTTTAAGGAATTGTTGAACGTGGAGGATGGAAGTAATGCAAGTATAAGTGGCTGGGGAATGGCTGGGAGAAGGAGGGAGGTGAGAAGACAGGAAGAAATCAGTAGGATAGAAGTTGTGGAAGCAATGAAGAAAGTTAAATCAGGGAAAGCCCCAGGAATTGATGGAGTGTGTGGTGAAATGCTGAAGCATGGGGGAGAGATAGTAGTAGAATGGATGTGGAAGATGTGCAGATTGGCCTGGGAGGAAGGTAGAGTCCCGGAGGATTGGAATTCACTATAATTATTCCCTTGTACAATGGAAAAGGGGAAAAAGAAGTGTGTGGTAATTATAGGGGCATTTGTCTTCTTAGTATAATAGGAAAAGTGTATGGTAGGATACTTATTGACAGAGTTAGAGAAAAAACAGAGAAATTAGTTGGAGAAGAACAGGGAGGCTTTAGGAAGGGAAGAGGTTGTGTAGATCAGATATTCATTCTCAGATCTTTAGTGGAAAAGTTTCTAGAGAAGGGAAAGAAGTTGTATGCGGCTTTCATGGATTTGGAGAAAGCATATGACAGGGTGGATAGACTAGGATTGTGGAAAGTGTTAAGAATATATGGAATAGATGGGAAGTTGTTGAATGCTCTGAAGAGTATGTACGATGGTGCGAAGGCTGCAGTGCATGTGGATGGTGAACTAAGTGAATTTTTCTCTTTGAAAGTTGGGTTGAAACAGGGGTGTGTCATGTCTCCATGGTTGTTCAATCTGTACATGGATGGGGTAATAAAAGAGGTACAAGGTAGGGTAGTGGATGTTGGAGTGGCCCTGGTGAGAGAGGATAGTGTCTGGAAACTCCCTGTACTGTTGTTTGCAGATGATACCGTGTTGTTGAGTGAAGACGAAGGGGAGTTGCAAGGCTTGGTGGATGAGTTTGAGAGAGTGTGTAAGAAACGGAATCTAAAGGTGAATGTAGGGAAGAGTAAAGTGACGGTCTTTAAGAGAGGTGAAGTCAATGAATGTACAGCATGGTTGGATGGTGAGGAATTGGAAAATGTGAGTACGTTTAAGTACTTGGGTAGTGTGATGAGTAAGGATGGAGGTTTGGAGGGTGAAGTGCTTGAAAGGGTACAGCAGGGAAGAAAGGTTGCTGGTTCTTTGAAAGCAGTGATAAGAAACAGGGAAGTGAGCATGGAAGTGAAAAAGTTACTACATGACAGTATTGTGATACCAACTCTAACGTACGGAAGTGAAGCTTGGACGTTGTTGGAAGGACACAAGTCAAGAGTGAGAGCCGTGGAAATGAGTTATTTAAGAGGAGCCTGTGGAGTCACATGGAGAGACAGGCTGACGAATGAGGATATAAAGGAGCGTTGTGGTGTTGATGTGGATGTGATAGGAAGCGTTATGAGGAACACACTGAGGTGGTTTGGCCATGTGGAGAGGATGAAGGGTGAAAGACTGACAAAGAGAGTGTATGTGAGTGAGGTGGAGGGGGAAAGAGGGAGGGGGAGGCCGAGGATGAGATGGAGAGATGGGGTGGAGAGGTATATGAGAGAGGGGGGTGTGAGTTGGGAGCAGGGGAGTGAAATGGCGGGGGACAGGGCAACTTGGAGGCGATTTGTTTGTGGCCACCCCAAACGGGATTGAGGCGTCTGGCAATAGATAGATAGATAGATAGGTCTTGATAATTTCCCTTTTTATAGTTTAGGCTCTTTTTGTAACTATCATTGCTGTTTACTATGTCATATGCTATCCTGAAGTTATAATTTAGTACTGCATGATCGCTTTTGCCGAGTGGAGGGTGATATATTAAACTGTCAATATCATTTTCTTGCCTTGTAAATATTAGATCTAGCACTGAAGGTACATCAAGTCCTCTTTTTCTGGTGGTTTCCCTCACATGTTGCGTTAAGAAAAACTCTTGTATGAGACCCAGGAGCTTTTGATCCCAACAGCTTTCTTGGCTATTTATATCTAGAGTATTCCAATTTATATTTGTATTGAAATCCCCAGTTAGTATAATTCTTTCCGATTTCTCTTCCATTTTATGTAGCAATGATCTTACACTCTGAATTGTACTCTCTGCCAGGTCCTCATATTCGTCTCTTTCCCATGTGTTTGATCTGGGTGGCATGTACAAATTGGCTACAATTACTTTACCTTCAGATGTGTCGATCTCTACTGCAATCAGTTCTACTTGTGATGGTATATCTAGTTTTATTTCCTTGACTTTTAGATTTTTCTTAGTTAATATTATAATTCCTCCTCCTTTTGTTAAATATCTGTCTCTTCTCCATATATTGTATTCCTCTAAGTTTAGTATGTCATTTGATATCCTTGGTATTAATTTCGTTTCAGTTAGGCATTTTATTTGTGGTTCATTTTCTCTGACATAATCATTCATCTCTAGTAATTTAGATACCATTCCATCCACATTTTAGTACATCAACTTTATCTTCTTGTTTATATACTTGTCATGACATGGTTCTACTACCTTCCTCCTTTTTCTTCCATCCTGTTTGTGTACCACTTTCGTACCTGCAATCCTATTACTTTGTGAAAAAATTTCTTCTTCTCTTCTGATCTTCCCTCATTTTTTGTTTTTGCTTCCTCCCTTTTCTCTTTCAGTAATTCCAGTTCCTCTTGTGTTAGGCATCTTTTTATCCATACATTTTTGAACTCCTCTTTTTCCATAAGATTCTTTGCATTTTTTAGTATCTCTTCCACAGTGTTTACACTCTGGAAAGTCACCTTTAGAGGTCTTGTCTTGCTTTTCTCGTATTTCCCTAACCTTTTGTGTTCCTCTATGTCTTTACTACAGATTTCCTCTGATACTTCTTTCAGTAAGCTCATTACATTTGCCATCTCCTTTTTGTCTCTTGTGATCTTGTTTTTAACTTCATCGTCTTCTATACCAGTGATTACTATTGATTTGTTTATCTCTACTGAATCTCTGACTAACTTTGGATTGTTTTGGATTATTCTTTTCACCTTCTTTTTAATGCTTTTTTCCTCCACCCTTGTTTCTAAGTCTTTCTTTACTTTCACCATTTCAGCATACATGGTTTCTACATCATTTTTGTAGCTTTGCACAGCTTCATTTACTTGTGTTATCTTCTCAATATCACTGCTCTGGTCAATAAGACTGCTAACTTGCCTAATTGTCTCTGTGTCATTTTTGAACTCTTCCATAACACTCTCGTGATTGACTACTGTACTTGCCATTTCACTCATTTTCTTCCTAAGTGTACTCAATTCCACGGTTAGTTCACTGATGGTTGTGTCTTTCTTATTGGCCTCCCTTCCAAGTTTTTCTATTTCTTCCTTTTGCAAGTGCATCTGCTTCTTTATTTCATCAATTTCATTTTTGAAAGCCATTTCTAGTTTGTTTACACGTTCAACCAGTCTATTGTGGGTCTCTACTTCAACCAGTTCTTGGTAGAAATCAGCATTTTGCTTTTTACCTTTATCCCTTTTCTTTTCCAAATTTGTTTTACTGAAGTATGTATCCATTTTGCAATACTTAAAGTGCAAAGCATATACTTACAATCTCCGTCTTGTTGTAGTCTAAACAAACCTCAGAGATGACTCAGCATATTCTTTCGTCTTGGTTCTATTTCCTGTTTTTACAAGTCTTGTTGAAACTTATTATTTTTTTCCTTTTTATAATGAACAATCATTTAGTCTAACCTGGTACTGAGCTTGACTCATACAAAGATACTATTTAGGTAATGCCACTGGCCGTGTGTGCGTGTGTGTGTGTGTGTGTGTGTGTGTGTGTGTGTGTGTGTGTGTGTATTTACCTATTTGTAGTATACAGGAATTGAGCAATGCTCGTGTTGTCCTGTCTCCATTTCCATATTTATCTAGTCTACCTTTACACACATGAATGTTTTTCTCCTGCACAGCCTTTTCGTCTAAGTCGTTCCAAATACTTATGTATTTACCTAATATACCTAATTGTGATACACACGAAATGTGCTATGCTTGTGGGTTCCCGTTGCTGTTTCTCAATAAGTCAAATTTAGCTTTAAACTTGTTTAAGTTTTTAGACTGGACGATCTCTTTGTCCAGGCTATTCCATAAGTCTACACTTCTGTAAGGAAAGCTATATTTCTTGATATCCTTCAAGCAGCTTGACTTTTTCAATTTCATTCCGTGACCTCTTGTTGCTCTCTTATCCCATAAAAACAGATCTTCTTTGTCAATTTTATCTACTCCCACCATGGTCCTGAATATTGCAATCATGTCTCCCCTCTTTCTCCTTTCCTCTAAGGAAGGCAAATCCAGCTTTTCCAGCCTCTCTCTGTATGACAGATCTGCCAGACTGGGGACCATCTTCGTTGCTGTTCTTTGTATTCTCTCAATCTTGTTTATATCTTTCTTTTTGTGTGGGGACCACACCACCACTGCATATTCTAACCTGGGGCGGATCATGGCCACTATCAATTTTTTCATCATCTCCTCATCCATATAATGAAATGCTACTCTTATGTTAGTCAAGAGTTTATAAGTCTCTCCAACTACCTTGTTAATGTGCTTTTCTGGTGACAAACTATCTTGGACCAGCACTCCCAAATCTTTCTCTTCTCTCCTTTTTGTGATTAATTCATTACCCAACGAATAATTTTGTGATGGCCTCCTGGTACTTTTTCCCATTTCCAATATTTTACATTTCTTTACATTAAATTTCATTTCCCACGTCCGGCTCCAATCATGTATCCTATCCAGATCCTCCTGCAGCATTTTACAATCCTCCTCAACCTCTACCTTTCTCAAGATCTTTACATCATCAGCAAATAGACTTGCATAACTGTTCACTCCATCTACCATAACATTTACGTAAATCAGGAACATTACTGACGCCAACACCGAGTCTTGAGGGACTCCACTTGTTACTTCCCTCCATCCAGACATCCTATCCTTTATTATTGTCCTCATTTGTCTGTCTCTCAAAAAGTCTCTCATCCATTCCAGGAGTTTCCCCTTCAGTCCTCCTATATATTCTAGTTTCCACATTAGTCTCTTATGAGGTACCTTGTCAAAGGCTTTCTCTAAGTCTAAGTACACACAATCCACCCAACCATCTCTCTCCTGTACCACGTCAATCGCTCTTGAGTAAAAGCTCAACAAGTTGGAAACACATGGCCTTCCACTTCTGAATCCAAACTGACATTCAGCCAAAATATTCATCTCTTTTAGATATTTTATCCATCTGTCTTTCAGGATTCTCTCACACAATTTTGCGACCATGCTGGTTAGAGACACTGGTCTATAATTCAGGGGTTCTTCCATGTTTCCTCCCTTATGAATTGGTACCACATTTGCCCTCTTCCATTCTTGTGGCACTTTCCCCTCTTCCAGAGAACACACGATTAAACTGTGAATTTTATCCGCCAGTTGTTCTCTGCATTCCTTCAGTACCCAATTAGAAATTCCATCAGGTCCTGGGGCTTTCCTTACATCTTGAGTTTCCAGTAATTTATACACTTCCTGTACCTCCACTTTTATATCTTTTATCACCGGTACATTTCTAATCACTCTCTCCCTTTCCAAAAACTCTTTTTCATTAGTGAAAACCGATTGGAAACATTTGTTCATTATTTCTGCTTGTACTGCTGCATCTTTATAGACCTCTCCTTTTACTTTCAGTTTGATGATTCCTTCCTTTTGTTTCAGTTTGCCATTAACAAATCTATAAAACAGTTTGGGTTCATCCTTGCATTTGTCTATCATACCTTTTTCAAAATTCCTTTCTTCTTCTCTATGTATTCTTGTGTATTCATTTCTAATTCTTTTATATTCTTCCTTTGTTCTGTTGTTACCTCTCTTTCTCCAGTTGTTCCACCCCTTATCTCTCTCTTTTTTAGCTATCATACACCTTCTATTAAACCACTCCTTTTTCCTGTTTTCTTTCCCTATTACTCTTGGTACAAATTTTTCCACTCCCAAATTACAGAGATCTAAAAAGATATCCCACTTCCTCTGTATCTCTCTTATTTCTCTGAATTTTCTCCAATCTGCATCTTCAAAAAATTTTCTCAATCCTGTAAAATTTGCTTTCCCAAAGTTGTATCTTCCCTGTCTATGAAGCTCGTCTCTTGGCTCGATGTTCCCTATTATCATCTGGAACTCAATGACCACATGATCACTTTTTCCTATAGGACAGAAATATTTCAATGATTCTATCACATCGGGTTCTTTGGTAAACAGTAAATCTAACCTTGCTGGTGTGTCCTCACCTCGGAACCGTGTTTCTTCTTTGACCCATTGCGTCATCACATTATTCATTATTATATTTAATAACATAGTGCCCCACAAATCCTCGATGCCTCCTGAGTCCCATTCCTCCCAGTTCACCTCTTTACAGTTAAAGTCACCCACCAAAATTATACTGTTGCTTTTCTCAATTATTTTATGTAAATAACTAGCCATATCTGACAACATCTCTTGGTATTCATCATCATTCCATGCTCTCGTCTTAGGGGGAAAATGCACTACCGCCATATCTCTCATGCCATTCTCTCCAGTTACTAATTTCATATATATCACTTCAGCCCTGCCTTCTCCCATTTCCAGGTATCTACATTTATGCTGTTCTTCACAGCTATCATCACTCCTCCTCCTGTTTTTTCTTTTCTGTCTCTTCTCCACAGTTTATATATACCGTCTCCCAAATGAACATCAATATCTTCTCTTAATTTAGTCTCTACAAAGCACATGACATCAGGTTCATGTTCTCTCAAGAAATCATTAATTTCAAGACTTGCCGATATTAAACCATCAACATTAGTATATATCACCTTCAAATTATTTTTGATGTTTTTTATACCCTCTTCTCTCGTTCTCTCCATCAGTACCACTTCCTCAATTTCTGATCATTCATACCCATCCCCCTTAGTTTCCTTCACTTCTATTTTCTCACACCACTTCCTTACTTTCATATTCATCACTCTCCGAAAACAAGTATTACATTCTTCCTCTGTCCTCTTATCATTTTTTTCCTTTACTTGTTCTTTCAATGATTTTAGAATTTCTCTTTCTTCTTCATTCAAGTCTTTTCTTATTATTGCTTAATTTCCTGGTCACTTTAAGTATATCATTTACTACACTTTCTGATGTAAACTTGACTCTCATTGGTCTTGTTTTCCCTTTCTTATAAAGCCCTATCCTCCTTACTTCCTCAATTTCTTTTACCCACTTGTCTCCTTCTGGGTCAATCTTGCCTAATATTCCTCTCACCAGGCTCGTGTCTCTCTCGAGTCTCACGAACCTAACCTTTTCTTCCTCTTCCCTGTTTTCAAATATTACCACACATCTGTTCCTTTCTACAGTTTCTCTCACTATTTTCTCTTTTTTCTTCAGTATTAAGAGGAGGCCGTAGCACGGGCCGAACAGGGTAGTACTCCCGAGGGGAATGGGAATGCTGGTGATAGGGAGAGCTGGAGCTCCTGTTTCACTAGCTATCTAACCATCCCCCTTTGCTGACCTTTTCAGTGTGACAGTAACATGGAGAGTAGACCAGCATACTCTCCCAAACATTTCCTCTAACTATCTATGCACTACACCACATGCACTTTACATTTCACACAACGTATCCCACAATGTTACAGGGGTTGGTGCCAGCAAGGGCATGCGGCCAGAAAACTTTGCCCCAGCTACCTAGTGGCGGACTTCTGGGGGGAGGCGTGGCGGGGGTTCCGCCGGCATAGATCATGGGTCCAGAGCGAGATGGGGCTCGGGCCTGTGCTAGAGGGTACAGGGCATTGCGGTTCCCAGGCTGCCGCTTCCGCCCAATAGAGAGGGGCCCAAACCTGGGAGTAGCGCCCCAGGAGGCTGCCCTATCAGTGGGTGTATAATGGCGGGATAGTTGCAGTGCCAAGACGCACTTGGAGGGTGTCCCCGCAGATGTCCTGGCAGGGTGCCCCGAGGCCACTACCGCAGCCACTGGTAAGCTGGTGGGCTAGGGGTCCCAGATCCATTGCCTGGACCTGGGATTATGCAGTGAGTGGGACCTGTGCTATGTCTGTCCCCATTTATTAATACTGAAGATGACAAAACAAAAAAGGTTTCAAAGCAAGCCTGAGGACAGTAAATCACCCATGGGGATAAGGGTGGGTTCATGGAATGTAGGAAGTTTGAGGGGAAGAGCAGGGGAAGTCGTTGAGGCATTCAGTAGGAGGTGGGTGGATGTGGCGTGTTTGCAGGAAGTCCGGTACAGGGGTGGATCAGCCAGAAAGATTGTTGGGAAGGACTGTTGCTATAAGTTGTTTTGGCAGGGGGGGACAGACGGATGTGGAGGTGTTGGTGTGATGGTTGCGGAGAAATGGGTGGAATATGTTATGAATGTTTTGAGAGTAAGCGATAGGATATTGGTAGTGAAAATTCTGTTGGGAAGAAAGATAGCTGTGATTATATTGGCATATGCTCCACAGGCAGGATTGGATGAAACAGAGAAAGATAGATTTTGGGATGATTTAATTCGTGTAGTGGGTGGTATGCGGGATGATGAGATGGTGATTTTGGGAGGGGACTTAAATGGTCATGTAGGTGAAGCAGCACAAGGTTATGAAGGAGTGCATGAGGGATGTGCATATGGTCTAAGGAATGCAGAAGGGGAAAGGATACTCGAGTTTGGGGAGGCAACGGACATGATTGTGTGCAACACATATTTTAGGAAAAGAGACAGTAGGTTAATTACGTATGAGTCTGGGGGAAATAGCAGTCAGATAGATTATTTTCTGGTTAGGAGGGCCGATAGGAGGTTAGTGAGGGATGTTAAAGTTATAGGAAGTGAGGAGTGTGTGCAGCAGCACAAACTATTGATTTGTGATGTGGTGCTTAAGGAACGATTGATGAAAAAGAGGACTTATGTACCTAGGAGGAAAATATGGAAGCTGAAAAACCAAGTAGTAAGGGATGCCTTCTATAGCGAGTTGAGGAGAGTGGTGGCTGAACAGGGAGCTGTAGACAGAGGCGTTAATGAACAGTACAGAGCCCTCAAGAACAATTTCTTGAGAGTTACTGATGTAACATGCGGCTGGACAAGAGGACCACCAAGACATAAAGTAACTTGGTGGTGGGATGAGGGTGTAGAAGCTGCAATTAAGGAGAAAAGAAGGCTTTTCCGGGAATGGAAGAAGGGTGGTAGCAAAGAGGAATATTTGGCTGCCAAGCCAAAGAGAGGTATACAGGGCAAAGTCTGAGTCACAGAGACAATTACTTGATAACCTAAATCATGGGGAAAGGAAAAATATATTTAGGGTGGCAGGTCAGGTGAAGAGGGATAATCGGGATATCATAGGTGAGCAGTGTGTGAAGAATGATGAAGGAAGGGTAGTGGTGAACAGTGAGGATATTAAAGATGCATGGAGAGAGCATTATAACCGGTTGTTGAATGAGGAGTTTGACTGGGACAGGGAAGGTTTGGAGCCAGCAGATCCAGTGTCTGGCCCTTGGCCTTTGATTGATACTGCTACTGTGAGTGAGGCAATAGGCAGGATGAGGGTGGGGAAGGCAGCAGGTGTGTCTGGGTTGACTGCCGAAATGTTGAAGGCCTCAGGCGATACAGGGGTGAGTTTAGTCACTGACCTGATAAATAGGATTATTTATGAGTGTGTTGTCCCAGATGATTGGCTGAAGAGTGTAATTGTAAATGTGTATAAAGGGAAGGTGGAATACGATAACTGGACAATTTGACCAAAAATCCATCATAGACTACTTTATAACATCAGATAAACGGATATTTCGCAATGTTAAAGTTCTTCCTGGAGACTCTTTAAATTCTGACCATAGATTACTTGTCGGGGACCTAACTATAAACAGGAGTAAAGTGAAACAAAAACAGAAGAGAAAGATGATAAATGTTGAACCACTTAGAAATGAAGAGACAAGGGAAACTTATATGAACAAAATTGATGAACAACTTGAAAATAGGGATGACGAGATCCAAACTTGGGTCGAATTAGAAAACATTATAAGAAGGATTGCAGAAGAAGAGTTAGGAGTAAAAATGGTAGGAGGAAGCAGAAAACGACATACACCGTGGTGGACGGAAGAAGTTAAGTTGGCAGTGAAGAATAAAGTGAAGAAATTGAGGAAGTGGCTGAAACATAAAAGCCCAGAGACAAGACTTGAGTATATAGAGGCAAGAAATGAAGCTGAGAACATAAAGAGACAAGCAAAAAGAAATGTTTGGAAAGACTTAGGAGAAGCTTTAGAGGAAGATGTCAGAGGAAATAAAAAGAAAATATTTGGACTGGCAAAATCATACCGTAAAGACAAAACAATGATCTACAACTTGAAAGATGACGATGGTAATATAATCACAGACGAGGACAAAATCAATGAACAATGGCAAAACTACTTTAAGAGACTACTAAACAGAGAGACAGTAGATCTTGAGGAGTACAGAGATGGATTGGGTGCAGAGTATGAAGCACAGGACGAAATTGATGACTTAATAACAATGAGAGAACTCGAGGACTCTTTGATAAAGATGAAGAACGATAAATCACCAGGCAGCGATGGAATACCTATTGAATTGATCAAGAATGGAAGTAATCGACTAAAAGAAACAGTGTTAAGAGTGGTCAATGAAGCATGGGTAAATGGAAAAATTCCACCGGATTGGGGCAAAACCATCATAGTGCCCATATTTAAAGGAAAGGGTGATTCGGGACTGTGTAATAATTACAGAGGCATATCGCTTATAAACCACATAGCTAAACTCTACGAAAGAATTAAAGAGAAAAGAGCAAGATCTATAATTGAAGACAGACTAGGAGAAGAGCAGTTTGGGTACAGGAAGGACAGAAGCACGTTGGACCCGGTATTTGTACTCAGAATGGTGATGGAAAAATGCTGGGAGTATAACAAGGACCTATATGTTGCCTTTATTGACCTGTCAAAGGCTTTTGACTCAATTCCTAGGAAAAAGCTTTGGAGGTGTCTTGTAGAGGAATATGGAATCACTGGGAGATTGAAGAGGGCCATTAAGAGTACATATGACCCTCATCAATGTAAGGTTCGAACGGGGTATGAAAAAGATACTTGGTTTGAAGTGGAAACAGGGGTGAAACAAGGAAGTGTACTATCCCCATTACTGTTTATTGCTTATATGGACATGATAATTAAAAGATTCAAGGAAAGGTTTGGAAATGAAGAGCAAGGGGATATATTGGCCTACGCAGACGACATCGCATGTTGGAGTAATAGCCGGCCACAACTAACAAGAGCTTTGGAGTGCTGGAGGGAATGTTTTGAAGAAGCAGGAGTAACAATAAACATAAACAAAACAGAAATACTCACTGTGAAAAAGCAAAATGATGACGTGGATGATATAGTAGTTGGGGGCGATCAGGTCAAAGAAGTAGAACTTGTAAAATATCTGGGGTGTATTTTTACGAAGGAGGGAGATAAGAATAAGAGAGAGATCACCGAAAGGATAACTAAATATTGCAGATGTGTATGCTCTCTATATCCAATACTCAAAGACAGATATGTACCACTGGAGGCAAAGAGAACTATATTCCAGTCTATTTTAACACCTATACTCACATACGCATCTGAGAGCTGGACTCTGACAACCCGAGACTGGAGCAGAGTTCAAGCAGCAGAAATGAGACCAATGAGAGCAATAGTGGACAAAACAAGGAGAGACAGAATCAGGAATGAAACAATAAGAGAAATGGTTGGAGTAACACCGGTGAGAAAAGTAATCGAAAATTCACAACTGAGATGGCTAGGACATGTTGAGAGGATGGACGAGTCAAGAATAGTGAAGGAGAGATGGAATTGGAGACCTGATGGCAGAAGATCAGTCGGAAGACCTCGGAAAAGATGGAGAGATGGTGTGGAGGAACTGTTGGACAGACGAGGTATGGATAACATCGAAGCATTGAGAAATCAAGAGGCCTTTGAGAGAACCAACTGGAGACGGCTGATCCACCTGACAGGCTAAATGCCTACCTGGGAGCCGAATGAATGAATGAATGAATGTATAAAGGGAAGGGTGATGCCCTGGAAAGAGGAAATTATAGAGGTATAAAGCTTTTAGATCAGATAATGAAGGTAATGGAGAGAGTTTTAGAAGGTATGATTAGAGAAAGAGTGAATATTGATGAGATGCAGTTTGGGTTTATGCCAGGTAGGGGGACCACTGATGCCATATTCATTGTTCGACAGCTTCAGGAAAAATATATTGGTAGGAGAAGGGATCTTTATTTTGTTTCTGTTGATTTGGAAAAGGCCTTTGACAAAGTCCCTAGAGAGGTGGTGAAGTGGGCAATGAGAAAGCTTGGCTTGGAGGAGTGGCTGGTTAGGGTGGTTATGGCCATGTATGTGGGTGCTCACACCCAGGTGAGAGTGAATGGAGATTTGAGTGATGAGTTTTCCGTGAATGTTGGTGTGCATCAGGGGTCAGTCTTGAGTCCCATGTTGTTTATCATGGTACTTGAAGCCCTTTCACGTGACTTTAGAAACGGACTCCCATGGGAGTTGTTGTATGCTGATGATTTGGTGTTGATTGCAGAGAATGAAAGGGAGGCGGAGGAAAGGTTTAGGAAGTGGAGAGATGGTATGGGGCAAAAGGGTTTAAGGGTAAATGCAGATAAAACAAAAGTGATGATATCTAGGGTTGGTGGCGGTACTGTCAAAGACGAGGGAGAGTGGCCATGTGCAGTTTGCCACAAGGGAGTGGGAAGTAATTCCATCTTGTGCGGTGTGTGTGATAAATGGGTGCATAAGAGATGTAGTGGTATCAGAGGTAGACTGAGAGATAATGCTGATTTTATGTGTACGGCGTGCCGGAGTGAGCAGGTGGAGATCGTCAGACGTGAAAGGATTGAACTTGCTGGTGAATCTCTTGAGTGTGTGGAAGAGGTTTGTTATTTGGGAGACATGTTGTGTGCTGGAGGTGGGGCTGGAGCTAGCTCTGTGGCTAGGGTGAGAAGTGGTTGGAAGAAGTTCAGGGAGCTCTTGCCTCTCCTGACATTGAGAGGGCTCTCCCTACGTGCTAAGGGGTCTTTGTATGCAGCATGTGTTAGGAGTGTAATGCTGTATGGCAGTGAGACCTGGGCAGTGAAGGAGGAAGACATTCGCCGGCTCAGACGTACAGAAATGACAATGATTAGGTGGATGTGCAGTGCGTCCCTGCGTCCAAGGCCTGGAGGGGCTGGGTTTACAATGGAAGAGTTGAGAGGTAGGATGGGACTGGAGTGTATTGGTGTTGTGATGAGGAGAGGTAGATTGAGGTGGTTTGGACATGTGGAGAGGATGGGGGATGATAATTGGGTGAGGAAGGTGAGAAGTGTTGATATTGGGGGTGGGGTTATGAGGGGTAGACCGAGAAAGACATGGGACGAGGTCATTAAGTGTGACCTTAGGGTTAAGGGACTGAACAGGGAGGCTGCAATGGATCGTGCAGCATGGAGAGCCACCATTAGGTGACCAAGGCCGACACATGCAAGCATGTTGGAGCCTTTAAAAACGAAATGATTTTCACTACATTTTCTTCCATTTTTTTCTTGTTCATTTCCCTTTCTTCCTGGATGATTTCTCTTAAGCTCACCACTTCTTTCTGTTCTTCTTCTACGTGTGCCCACTTTGCCTTATGCTCTTCTACTACATTACTCACCTTCTCCGTTTTATTAGTATTCTCTTCTAGTTTCCTCCTCAATTCGACATTTTCATGCTTCAAATTTCTAATCTCCTCATTCGCTGTCTCATTGGACTGGATCAGACTCTGTATGGTAGTCTCCGTATTTTCAGACACGTCCTTTATCACTAGATTCTCTACTTTCTTTTCAAGTTCACTAATTCTCATAATCAATGTTTTAACCAGTTCCATGACATTGGTATTTCTATGAAATCCTGGAAATTCGAGTCCCTCAATGTTTAGATTTTCAGCCATGTTTAATGTTGGTTAAAGTACCAAAACAACTGTTACCGAAAAAAACTACAAACATTCATGTATACTCTAGCCAATAAATCTTTACATTTTTGGTAGTCTATTAACTTTCATTATTTTAAATTTAAAACAAGACCTTAGGAGACAAGACAGACAAAATTCCTGAAAACTACTTAAGGTTCGCTCTGATGGCTGGGGCATCTGCTCGCTCTGGCTGTTCGCTTGTGTAATTCACAGGGTTGGTCAGGATCACTTGATGGTTGTGATCGTCAGCTTTTACCCTCCCGGAAGGGAGCTGAGAGCTCATATAGTCCGATCTAAGGGCAAGGCTGTGACCTTCACACACGCACACACCCGTCCCCTTGCTCAAAGGGGACAGTAACCACCCACTTCGTCAGTGAAACTTTTCGCAACCTGAGCGAGGCGCGAACTCCCGTCCACCAGTTGGCAAGCGATAGCGTTACCACTGCACCAGCGAGCGGTGTGTGTGTGTGTGTGTGTGTGTGTGTTCTTACCTTACCTAATTGTTCTTACCTAATTGTATCTTTACAGGAATGAGTCAAGCTCGTATTGTCCCGTGTCTTAGACCATATTTATCGTACATATCCTTAAATTTGTGAATTGTTTTGGCACACACTATTTCATTCGGTAGTGCATTCCATTGATCAATTGCTCTGTTTGGGAAACTGAATTTCCTTACGTCTTTATCACCTCTCTTCTTATGCAGTTTTTTGCAGTGTCCTCTTGCTGATGCTTCTCCATATGTTAAGTAATCATTTATGTCTATTTTCTCCTTTCCAGATATGCACTTATATAGCATTATCATGTCACCTCTTTTCCTTCTCTCCTGTAGTGTTGGTAGATTCAGTTTATTTAGTCTTTCTTCGTAGCTTAGGTCCCTTAAGCTTGGTATCCATCTTGTAGCGGCCCTTTGAACTTTTTCAATCTTGTCTATATGCTTTTTGAGATGAGGACTCCAGACTACTGATGCATATTCCAGGGTTGGTCTAATGAATGATGTTATTATCCTTTTTAGCATGTCTTCATTTATGTATGTGAATGCTATTCTCATATTTGCAAGCAGTGTATACATGTTCCGTACCTTCTCGCTGATGTGGTCAGCCGGAGATAGTCTGTTATTGATAATCACACCTAGGTCTTTCTCTCTTTCTGATGTGTATAGGGTTTTATTTCCTAACTTATAATCCCAATCAGGTCTTTTTCCACTTATACCAAACTTGATTACATGACACTTGTCCACATTGAATTCCATTTGCCATGTACTACTCCATTCATGAAGTTTATTTAATTCTTCTTGTAGCTCCCTACAAGAGTCTGTGCTAGTAATTCTCCTTTGTATTTTTGCATCACCTGCAAACATATTCAGATAGCTCTCATTTCCAGTGTTACTGTTTATATCATTTATGTACACTAAAAACATGATTGGTGCCAGCACCGAACCCTGTGGTACTCCACTAGTCACTTCTTTCCATGATGAGTAGTTTCCTCTTAGTACTGTCCTCATTTCTCTTTTTATGAGAAAGTCTTGCATCCAACAAAACAGTTTGTGTGTGTGTGTGTGTGTGTGTGTGTGTGTGTGTGTGTGTGTGTGTGTGTGTGTGTGTGTGTGTGTGTGTGTGTGTGTGTGTGTGTGTGTGTGTGTGTGTGTGTGTGTGTGTGTGTGTGTGTGTGTGTTATCACAAGTTCCGGAGCTATACAATCTTTACTAGGCCACACTGACACTTAACTGTACTGAAACTTAAATGAATGACTCTCCTGAGCTCTTCCACCTCCTTATATAGCCTTGCATTACACTTGAATCTTCTAGTTTATTCTAGCATCTACAGGTACCAAATCAGAGACATCCAAAACATGCCAGAGTTTTCTTACATTACATAGCACTCTGCATACAAACTGAAATAAAATTACATAATTTAATAATCACATAAATAAAACATTATGGAGAAAAAGAGCATAAAATTTAATACACAACTTTACAAAATACCTCCATGCACAAATAGCAGGCTAACTGGCAACTCTGACTCACAACAGAAAGAAATAAGAGGAGTACTGAGAATCTTCCAGTACTTCCTGTCAAGGAAATCTCACTTCTCAATAATATTATTGTGCCTTACTGTAGGGATTACATACAGCTGTTGTTAACTTCAATTCAATAAAATTATCTGAAAGAAGTAAGATTACTGTTGTTGTTGTTGTCCCAGGCTTACCAGAACATGAACACAATGGATTGTTGGCTGAAATTGCCCTTCTCTGCTGTCATCCTCCTTTTGGGGGATGGGGAGGGAGTTGAGGGACATTTGTACAACTGTGCCATGGAAACTGCCAGTTACGGTACCTGTGCATGGTTATATCACTTCCACCTTGTGAAGGCATTGCTCTCTCACACCAGGATGGAAGATTAAAATGATATACAGTAATACAACATTGTAGGGCAGTGGTTTCCAACCTTTTCTAATTCTCACCCCCCCCCCTCACTGAATGACACATTCCCTTCACCCCCCTTCCTCAAATACTGTATTTTACTGGAACAGTTGGCACATGTCAATAAATATCATAGAGTCTTAATCTCTGATATTGTTTATATATTCAGATAACTAGATTTCTTATTCATATCTGAAATATTTTCTCCATATTTAGAAATTACTGAATTCCATAATAATTTATAGTTTTCAAATATAATTATCCTCTTTATCAAGCCTTCGCACCCCCCCAGGCAGCCTTTCATGCCCCCCTCGGGGGGCACCCTCCACAGGTTGGAAACCACTGTTGTAGGGAAAGGTTTAAGCTTACTGGAACTTTTCTGCTACAGTACTGAATGCTAATGTTCATCAACCATATGCCACAGCCAACACCAGACCTTCCTTGCCACCATGAGTAAACACCCTCCCTGCTGTGAGGATCTGCAGCGAGAACGTGCTCGTTGCTCTTTCAATCTGGAGGAGCTTACCAACATTATCGATGGAGAGAAGAATGCCACTGAACATAGGAGGAAAATAGGTAGGTGTAAGTCCTTCTTGAAACTTATAGAGGCATGATTAGTTGTTAAAGATGCTCCTGTGGCTTGAATGCACGTGCATCCTCGCCAAAAAGTACCCAAACATTTGTGAACGATGAATGTGAAAAGGAGCACAGCACTGTGTGTCATCTCAGAATGGCTGGTATGCCTGATTTTGGTGTGTGACATCCTGAGACCATTAAACTTGTGTATGGTGCAGTAACCTTTAATGATAGATGCACAATAGGAGAACTGTTTACAGATTCTCCGGTAATGCATGGTGCTTACAGCATTTGGATATGTTTTGGTTAGAGTATACATCACTTCAATGCACATTTTGCACAAAATAATCTGACACAGACAATGGTTATTGGATTGTGCCTGATGCTTATATCCCATGTTGGTACACATGCTTTCATGTGGATATCATATATTGTTTGCTTGTGACATATTCTAGTCAGAATCAATATCATATGCACACTGAAATTATAACTGATATATTTTCTTGAGACATGGTCAAAATTTTGTATATTCTAGGACCTACGCACAGTACAGTACAGTACTATTTTCATGTGTGCAGCTGCTGCCAAATGTTTCTTGACCCAGACTTATAGTGTTTATCTTGTCATTTATAACAGAGCATTATTAACCCCTCCATGGCTGCCGGCATCGAATGACATTTAGCCGATAAATGGCCGCAGGCATTGTTTGACTGTGGCCTATAAAAAACTGCAAAATTTTTTGGGAATTTTGTTTTTTTTATGTGTGGAAAAAGGAACCAAAGGCTGCGAGCCTGCAAAATTCTTCCTTCCAAGAAAAAAACAAAATACAAGAGAGAGCCAAATTCAAGATCCGATCATTTCGAGATGCCTGGACACACTGCGTTTGAAAGACTGGATATCATAGGAAGCAGGAAATACAGACAGAGGGAGACAGTTCCAAAGTTGACCTGTTGCATAAATGAAGGACTGGGAGTAACGGATAACTCTAGCATTAGAGAATTGGACAGAAAAGGGATGAGAGTTTGCTGCTGCGCGTCTGTCACAGAGGTGGAGGAATGCATGCAGACAGTTCAGAGGAGCAGTGACCATTGAAGTAGTGATAGAAAAGAGATAAAGATGCAACAGTGTGGCAAAGAGACAGAGGTTGAAGGGAGTCAGTAAGAGGAGGAGAGTTAATGAGACGAAAAACCTTAGACTCCACCCTATTGAGAAGAGCTGTATGTGGGGAGCCTCCCCACACATGAGAGTTGTACTCCAAGCAGGGGCGGATAAAATCCCTGTATAGAGTCAACAATTGTGCAGGGGTAAAGAAAGAATGGAGTCGGCTTAGCACATCTATTCTCTTGGAGGCAGATTTTACAAGAGATGTAGTACGATCTTTCCAAGATAAGTCTCGAGTAAATGAAACCCCACGCATATTCAAGGATGATGCAGGATTAAGCTGAATATTATTAAACATTAGTGGGTATACCTGTGGAAGATTTTGTCGGGTTGATAGATGTAAAAACTGAGTTTTTGATGCATTAAAAACAACCAGATTATTTTTACCCCAGTCAGAGATACAAGCCAAGTCAGACATTAGGTGTGCCATAGCCTCATCCCTTGTTTGCTGAAGTAACTGCTGAGGTGAACGTTGCGGGAACCGAATGGAAAGGTGAAGAGTGAAGTCATCAGCATATGAGTGGATAGGGTTAGATGTACAGCTTAGAAGGTCATTGATGAATAAAAGGAAGAGAGTTGGTGATAGGACAGAGCCATGAGGAACACCACTGTTAATAGATCTAGGAGAAGAACGATGGCCATCTACAACAGTGGCTATACAACAACCAGAAAGGAAGCTAGAGATGAAGGCACAGACAGAAGGATAGAAACCGTAAGAGGGCAGTTTGGAAATTAAAGATTTATGCCAGACTTGATCAAAAGCCTTTGAGATGTCAAGTTCAATGGCAAAGCTTTTGCCAAAGTCCCGAAAAGAGAATGACCAGGAATCTGAAAGGTAGGTGAGAAGATTGCCAGTGGAGTGTCCCTAACGGAACCCATACTGACAATCAGAAAGAAGGTTGTGATAGGAAAGATGCTTTAAAATTTTTCTATTAAGAATTGACTCGAAAACTTTTGAGATACAGGATGTTAAAGCAATTGGACGATAGTTAAAACAAACATTCTGAATGTGTTCAGACTGACCTACACTACACTCCCATACACCCCATCAAGCAGTTCAGAGCCTGCTGAAGTAATGAGTGGATTTTCGATTTTTTCGCTCCTGGCCATGCCTAACCCCTTAACCGCGGGGCATCACTTTCGTGACGCTTGGGAGCAAGGGATTGTACCGCGGGGCGTCGCTTTTGTGATTCTGTGTTATTTTGAATTCACCCGGGTTTCCAAGTGGGGGCTTGTATCATCTATCAGTACTGCCAATCTCCAACACTAGTCAGCACTCCTAATATCATCTGTACTCCCATCCATTGTTGACAAATTTAGCCATTTCTCCCCATTCTTGACTCCCCTCCCTACCCCCCCTCCATTACCCTATCCTCTCGCCTGCCCGACCGTGCTACGCTAAGGAAATCTTCCCTGGAATTTTTCACTGATTTCATCTATTGAAATAAGCCCTATGTCCTATTCTTATACCAAATAATATATACAAGAAAGAAATAAGGTAAGTGAGAGTGCCATACACCTGGAATTGGCTAATTATCACCTGACAACACCTCACATGCACTCGTTCGCTAATTTTCGCTGTTTTTTTCCCCCTTGAAATATGCCGTATAATCTATTTTCGTAATAAATATACATGTAAGGAGGGAAGGGAGAAGCCTAAGTGATATTTACATTCACCTGGAACTACCTAATTTATAATGTATTGTCTAGATTTCCTGTCAATCATTTCAGTGCTAGACATAGCTGTTTCAAGAGCTAACATTGGTAGCTCTGAATATCCCCTAAGTAGGCCTCCACCCCGGCCCTCCGTTATCAGTTTACTCTCATCTTCCGAAGTGAGGGTACGTATGTTTCTTCTTGCTGACTTCAAGGACTTTTTCACCCCCATGCAAAGGGCCCTGTGACCTTTACCTCCTACTAAACCTCGTGTGGAAAGAGGTAAAGGGCTGACAATTGATAAAAGAGTGACTACGATCTTTCTATTGAGTAAAACAGTGCATGTGGAATTGTAAATAATGTGTAAATAATGTGTAAACAGCAAGTGAAAGTAATGAATGTAAATATACGTGAACAATGGAAAATAGTTTTATAAGTTACTTCAAGTGACAGTGAATAACACAGTGTAAATAAAATCTATCTATCTATCTATCTATTGCCAGACGCCTCAATCCCGTTTGGGGTAGCCACAAACAAATCGCCTCCAAGTCGCCCTGTCCCCCACCATTTCACTCCCCTGCTCCCAACTCACAAACTCACACCACCCTCTCTCATATACCTCTCCACCCCATCTCTCCATCTCATCCTCGGCCTCCCCCTCCCTCTTTCCCCCTCCACCTCACCCACATACACTCTTTCACCCTCCATCCTCTCCACATGGCCAAACCACCTCAGTGTGTTCCTCATAACGCTTCCTATCACATCCACATCAACACCACAACGCTCCTTTATATCCTCATTCGTCAGCCTGTCTCTCCATGTGACTCCACAGGCTCCTCTTAAATAACTCATTTCCACGGCTCTCACTCTTGACTTGTGTCCTTCCAACAACGTCCAAGCTTCACTTCCGTACGTTAGAGTTGGTATCACAATACTGTCATGTAGTAACTTTTTCACTTCCATGCTCACTTCCCTGTTTCTTATCACTGCTTTCAAAGAACCAGCAACCTTTCTTCCCTGCTGTACCCTTTCAAGCACTTCACCCTCCAAACCTCCATCCTTACTCATCACACTACCCAAGTAATTAAACGTACTCACATTTTCCAATTCCTCACCATCCAACCTCGCTGTACATTCACTGACTTCACTTCTCTCAAAGACCATCACTTTACTCTTCCCTACATTCACCTTTAGATTCCGTTTCTTACACACTCTCTCAAACTCATCCACCAAGCCTTGCAGCTCCCCTTCGTCTTCACTCAACAACACAGTATCATCTGCAAACAACAGTACAGGGAGTTTCCAAACACTATCCTCTCTCACCAGGGCCACTCCAACATCCACTACCCTACCTTGTACCTCTTTTATTACCCCATCCATGTACAGATTGAACAACCATGGAGACATGACACATCCCTGTTTCAAACCAACCTTCAAAGAGAAAAATTCACTTAGTTCACCATCCACAAGCACTGCAGCCTTCGCACCATCGTACATACTCTTCACAGCATTCAACAACTTCCCATCTACTCCATATATTCTTAACACTTTCCACAATCCTTGTCTATCCACCCTGTCATATGCTTTCTCCAAATCCATGAAAGCCGCATACAACTTCTTTCCCTTCTCTAGAAACTTTTCCACTAAAGATCTGAGAATGAATATCTGATCTACACAACCTCTTCCCTTCCTAAGGCCTCCCTGTTCTTCTCCAACTAATTTCTCTGTTCTTTCTCTAACTCTGTCAATAAGTATCCTACCATACACTTTTCCTATCATACTAAGAAGACAAATGCCCCTATGATTACCACACACTTCTTTTTCCCCTTTTCCTTTGTACAAGGAAATAATTATACCTGACTTCCAATCCTCCGGGACTCTACCTTCCTCCCAGGCCAATCTGCACATCTTCCACATCCATTCTACTACTATCTCTCCCCCATGCTTCAGCATTTCACCACACACTCCATCAATTCCTGGGGCTTTCCCTGATTTAACTTTCTTCATTGCTTCCACAACTACTATCCTACTGATTTCTTCCTGTCTTCTCACCTCCCTCCTTCTCCCAGCCATTCCCCAGCCACTTATACTCGCATTACTTCCATCCTCTACGTTCAACAATTCCTTAAAGTGTTCTCTCCATCTGCTCACTTTTTCTCCCTTCTCCACTAGTAATCTACCATTTTTATCTTTCACTCCCCTGCTAACTTCACTTCCACCCTGTCTTACTCTTTTCACCTCTTTCCAGAACATTTTCTTACAGTCCCTCCACTTTACACTCAAATTCCTTCCAAATTCCTCATCCACTCTCTTCTTACTCTCTCTTACTAATCTTTTCACCTCTCTCTTTCTTTCTACATATAACTCTCTCTTCCGCCTCTCAACTTCTTCCACGCCCCTATTTCTCATCCTTTCATTGTATGCTTTCTTCTTTTGTGCCACAGCCTGTTTCACCTCTTCAGTCCACCACGCTGTTCCTTGCACCCCCCTCCGTCTTCTCTTCCTTCCACACACCACATCACATGCTGCACATATTTCTTCTGTAAATATTCTACACACACCTTCCACGTCCCCCATCTGCTCCAACTCATATTTGCCCAATCGTTCCTCCACTTCTCTCTTATACTCTGCCTTTTTCTCATCCTTTTGTAACCTTTCCACGCTCCTTGCAACTACTCCTTCCTCTCGTCTTTCCCTTCTTCTATTCCTCCATCTTACTTGAACTTTAATTCTGGCCACCACCAAGTAGTGGTCAGAAAGTCCACTCCCCCAACCTCTATAAACTCTTGCATCCAATATACATCTTCGCATCCTTTCATCCACACACACATAATCAATCATTGCCTTCCTTTCACTCAGTTCACCACCCACCCTTCTCATCACTCGCCATGTATACCTGTAAATAACGTAAATAAAATAGAGAACGTAAATAGAAATGTAAATGAGTAGTATTATAAGAATACGAGTATATACCCTAAGAGTAATGAAAGTGAAAGTTTCACTCTAGCATGTCTGAATGCTATGAGTTATGAGAGTGAAGATGAAAGTGACATTCACTCTCAATGCCAGTATACAGGACGAGAAAGTGAATGCTACGTATTTTACTGAAAGAAATTGAATCCCTACAGTGACAATAAACTAATACTACTGAAGGAAACTTATGGATAAAGACTGTAGATATATATAAGTGTTATATAGTAATAGAAATATAAAGTGTGAGGGGTTTTATGAATAATAAATGACAGAGTACCAAGAGCGAACTAGTGCCAGTGCGACGATCAGACGCGCTCGTAATTTCCATTGCTTTCACAGTGTTTTTTTTTTTGAGTATGGATCCCAAATTACTTGAAAATTGTAGAATAGTGTTTATAGTGTATGTATCTGGCTGTGGTAATCATATTACGGGTTGTCGGGAAGTGTAAAGTGGAGACTTCGTTACCCTACTTCAGAGGTCTCCACAAGTCCTACGGTAACCGACGAAGGCTCAACAATCATTCCAGGAGAAAGCTGAAGGTATGTGCCATAAGCATATGTAATTTTATTATTCTAGGACTAATAACTGATTTTTGGCAAATATTTTTTGAGAGTCTGTCGGAGCCCAAATAACCCTGCGGGACACACAAGTCACTGGTAAACAAGCCTGTAGCGTAGGGGCTAAACAAGCACAACTACACCCATTATCTCAACCCAGGCAGAAAATATCGTCTTTGTCCTCTCTTGCAAAACACACACAACCACCTGTTTATGATTATGAATTAATACAGGTACAAACAAAAAAGACATGATAATATGTGAAAAATACATTTTTGTCTTGGTATCTTTACCTATTTGCTCAGGTTTGTTGTAACGGTTTGGATCATTCGATCCAGTGCGACTTGCAGAAAACTGTGAAAACTTTCGGGAAGTGAACGAACATCTGGGACATGAGACTGACCTTGACTTCACCCTCTAACATATCATCTGTCAGTTCACCACCTGTTGCTGTGACGAGTGGATGTACAATTTTTTCGCTCGTGGCCATGCCTAAAAACACATAGTTACACCCATTATCTCAACCCAGACAGAAAATGTCATATTTTTCCTCCCTTGCAAAACACACTCAACCACCCTGTTTACAAGACAGCAACATATATTGCAAAAATAACGAGGTAACATGATAGAGAAAGGTGAACGTGTTATTATGGAAAAAATACGTTTTCCCCCATCTGTAAACGTATTTATTTCTGCTTTGTCTCTGTATTCGTAATAACTAGACTTATTCGTAGTTCTGAAACTGCATTACGATTCTGTCTTTAGCCATGCACTTGGTGTGGGAGCTGTAAGTTGCGACTCAACTTCCATATTGCTAATCGGATCTGACCCTCCACTTTCATCTCCAGTGGGAGAGCCTAGCCTTGGAGTACGGTCAATTTTCTCATTTATGACTAAAAATTCAACCCTTTCACTCCCTTTTCCAAGCATGGGCACAACGATAATATACAAAATAACTCGAAACTACGATAAACATATTTCATATCAAAAAGATGAAAAAATATTCATAATAATTTTTTTTCCAGCCATTCATAACATATTATGTACTGAAATCATTCGATATCATCATATCTCATACATACACAACATTTCAGCACCATTCACATTGTTTTGGGGAGTAAAAAAAAAAATAACAACACCTGTGATGTTGCGCTGCGGCAGTAGCTCTCGGCGGCAGATTTCTGTTGCCGATATTTCTGCAACTTTCGCACTCCACTGCAAGCCACAGAATGGATCAAGGAAGCTGGGATTTGCACTGTTAGATGCGTCTGAACTTTCTCTTCAATGTGGCAAGAAAAAAAAATCAGTTTTGAAACTTCAGAAAATGACCCCCGTATCGGCCAGGGGTGCACAGAAATTTCAGGACTCACGGCCATGGAGGGGTTAAACTAAATTAAATATATCAATGAATGATTGGCCAATAGTGTTGGCACATCTTGTAAACTGATGGTTTACATGTATACTGTATATACACTAAATACAGTATATAGTAAAACTCCGTAAGTCGGAACCCATTTAGTCGGGATTATGCTTAAGTCGGCATGGCATATGATTTTCGTTGATGAAAATACAGGCAAAACCCAGTTTAACGATGTAATGGGTTAAGTAAAAACCCATCATTAGGCAGGGTATCATAACTCGGATGTAAAAGTAATCACTCCAATATCCAACATAATAGAGCCATAGGTAGGTCCGGATATTGATTCTGTCCGGATATTGGGCCCCAGCTTATGGACTTGTACTTATGGACCCTAACTCAGAGAAACACCTATACAACTTCCTCTGGACATGCATAGCACCTATTTAAGACCCAAATCACACCAATAAGGCACATAAAGGACTGAAATAAATGCAAAAGAAACATAAAATGAGGGTTTAGAAGTACAGTATGTTCATACATTAATAAACATTCTGGTACTTATGGACCCTAACCTAGCCTAACTCAGAAAAACACCTTCCTACTGCACATGCATAGCTCCTAACACCCTATTCACACCAATAAAGGACATTAAAGAGTGAAATGAGGTAAGTATAGTATGGAAAAAAGTACAGTATGAAACGGGCGGCAAAAAATCGTTTTTATTTTTTATTTTTTGGGGTTTTCGGACCATTTTGGGAATATTGGATCCCAGGACGATTATGTCCAGGTAGTGGGGATGTTCGGATATTGGGTGTCCGGATATTAGAGTGATTACTGTATAGGGATGCATTTTTGTACCTTGCGTTTCCCCCCCAACCAAGTCCTAAACCCAAGCAAATGAATCCAAAAAAAAGTTTAATGTCAATCTAAATGGCCTAACAGCTGTAAAAGAAGTTAACCTAAGCCAAAAACCAATGCCCATCTCACATGTACCCAGTCAAGGTCACTGGAAAATGCGATCTCTGAACTCGGTAGAAAAGAACAAGCAGCACTGTATACAATCCCACCATCAGACGGTCCAGGGACCACTGAATAAACATCTGTTATGCATAATATTGTATGAAAGTTTTTCTTTCCTTCATACTTTCCGCATCCTTCTGCCTACAGGTGACTTTACACTCCTTCTTCTGTCTGTCTTTCCCTCATTCTTTCCTCTTCCTTCTGCCTGTGGGTGACTCTACACTGAGTGACAAGCCAAATGGTTTCCTGTGCACCAGGAAATCATTTACTACGCTGGGTGGTAAGCATATAACTAGATTATGACGCCTGGTGGTTTAGTGGGTAATTAAGGCGCTCCAATTGGATTGAGCCTGTGCAGGTTTATATCCAAGGGGGGGTTGGGGTTTATTGCTCACATAATGCTACTCAGGGATGAGTGAGGCTGGTCACTCTCATCTTAAATGTCAGGACCAATTTGCCTAGCCCCAGGCTCCTATGCTCCTCATGGGGCAACATAGGATTGGATGGTGGATGGATGGATGAATGACGCAGAATTGTCCAAGGTGCGAATTGTTGTGACGGAGAATCTTTGATGTTTTGACGAGGAATTCGTTTGTTGCGGAATGCGACTGATGATGAAATTGGGATAGCCTTTTCAACAGTCCCTCTTTATGTAATTTTAGTTACTGTTTGGTTGCTGACCTCCTTTAATTTCTTCTCACTTATTTTCCAACATTTAAAATTCCTTTGTATTTTCAAAGTGTTTGCCCTTGAACAGCCCAAATGTAAACATGATTTATCGATCGATGATGCGATTGGGATAGCCTTTTCAACGGCCCCTCTTTATGTCATTTTAATTAGTTTTGGTTGCTGAGCTCCGTCATTTTCTTCTCTCTTATTTTCCAACATTTATCTGTATTTAGAAGTTCCTTTGTATTTTCAATGTGTTTTCCCCTGAACAGCCCAAATGTAAACACATGATTTATCGATGTCACAGTTTTCATCAATGCAGGAAATATTTACTCTTTATGGCTTTCATAATTATTAACCCTTTGAGATTCTGATGACTATTTCGATCAATGTTTCAAATCCAACCTCAGAGATTCCGATGACGCTTTTCATTGTCATTTTAAGAAACTTTTGTAAAACATTCACCATAAATCGCATTCACGCATCATCACACGCTACTACCGAACTCAAGCACAACAGGAGCCAGTTGCCCTTACATCATCTGCGCACGTCCTGTGGAAGATGATGATGATGTGATGTCAGTGGTGTCATCTTTAGACTTTGAAGGTTTTATGGGAGAGGTGAATGAGGTAGAGGCACATGGGGAAGTGGTTCAGTCATGTGATGTGGGCGAGACTGGTGACGGGAATGGAGTGGAAGATGATGCGATGGGGACATCCTAAGTGTATCTCCCTGCCTTGGAACCACCTGTATTCAAGCCAATCAGGACGGTTATCTGCTCCATGTAAGGTAAATAACCATGTGTTTGTTATATTTTACATATCTGTATTGTATGTGCTTGAAATGTGCCCTTTAGTATGTCTCTGTGGCTCAAAAAGTGGACTTTGAAAGGGCGGTACTGCCCATATGCTATTTTTCCCATAAGATATGTTGTTCACAGTGAATGAATTCAAAGTAAACAAACTCGTCTGCTGCTCATGAACTCGTTCACTGTGGGAGGGTACTGTGCTATGATATTGCATGCAATGTTTTTCATCCACAAAATGATGTACTTTCAGTTTACTAAAATGAATATAATTTTTTAGTCAGTGCACTTAGGCTAGCTATTTGATATTTATTTGAATTTTGTATGTCAAATTTTTTTGAACTGTACTGGTATTCTCATAGCTAATTAAACTTTACAACATTATTTCAATTTGTGTGTGTGTTCCAGAGGACTGGAAATCAGGTATAATTATTCCTTTATACAAAGGAAAAGGAGAGAGAGAAGTATGTGGTAACCATAGGGGTATTTGCCTACTTAGTGTGACTGGTAAAATATATGGTAGAATACTCATTGATAGGGTTATGCATATGACAGAGGAGCTAGTTGGAGAAGAACAAGGGGGATTTAGGAAGGGAAGAGGGTGTGTAGATCAGATATTTGTTCTAAGATGTTTAGTGGAGAAGTATCTAGAGAAAGGAAGGAAAGTGTATGCTGCCTTTATGGACTTGGAGAAAGCTTATGACAGAATAGACAGGCAAGGTATGTGGAAGGTATTAAGAATATATGGAGTGGAGGGGAAATTGTTGAGTGCTGTGAAGAGTATGTACGAGGGAGCTAGGGTTACGGTGCAAGTGGATGGTGAGTTGAGTGAGTTCTTTGATCTCAATGTGGGACTGGAACAGGGTTGTGCGATGTCTCCATGGCTGTTTAATATATACATGGATGGGGTTGTAAAGGAGGTGCAGGGTAGGGCAGTGGATGTGGGGGTGGCTCTAATGAATGAGGGTGAGATTTGGAAGATTCCGGTGTTGCTGTTTGCTGATGATACAGTACTCTTGACTGAAGATGAAGGCTTGGTGAATGAATTTGGGACAGTGTGCAGGAGGAGGAATCTGAAAGTTAATGTAAACAAAAGTAAAGTTATGGTGTTTGAGAGGAATGAAGTCACAGTGTGTGCAGTGAGGTTGGATGGTGAGGATATGGAGACTGTGAGTGCATTCAAGTACTTGGGTAGTGTGATGAGTAAGGATGGAACTTTGGGGGATGAAGTACATGAAAGGGTACAGCAGGGAAGGAAGGTTGTTGGTACACTGAAAGCAGTGATGAGAAATAGGGAGGTGAGTATGGAAGTTAAGAAGTCACTGCATGATAGTATTGTGATTCCTACCCTGACGTATGGAAGCGAGGCATGGACCTTGCAAGAGGGGAACAAGTCAAGAGTGAGAGCAGTGGAAATGAGTTACTTGAGAGGAGCATGTGGAGTGACAGGTTGACGAATGAAGAAGTGAAGGAACGCTGTGGGGTGGATGTGGATGTGGTTGATAAGATTAGGAGAAATACACTGAGGTGGTTTGGACATGTGAAGAGAATGGAGAATGAAAGACTGACTAAGAGGGTGTATGTAGGTGAGGTGGAGGGAGGGAGAGGGAGAGGTAGACAGAGAATGAGGTGGAGGGATGAAGTTGAAAGGTATATGATGGAGGGGGGGGGTGAGTTGGGGGGAGGGTAGTCAAATGGTGGGTGACAGAGAAACTTGGAGGCGTTTTCTCTGCGGCCACCCTTTGCGGGATTAGGGCATCGGGCTGTAGATAGATAGATATTTAGTATTTTCTTTTACATGAGTTGATAAAAGATTTAACTTTTTAATGGAAACATATAGTTCCTGAGGACAAGTATACTAACAATTAACTTACATCAGTCACAGCTAAAATAAATTTAATGAATTAATTGCCTACAGTGCCCGTCAGAAGTATGGGGCGCCCTGCGTCCCTCCTGAGAAACAAACCTTTCAACATTGAAAAAACATATAAATAATGCATTTTATTTACCTTTAGTGATTCGTAGAGTAGCCTTTACGTTTCTTCACGGACCTGAGACGTCTTGGAAGTGAAAGGGCGAGGCTCCTGAGGTGCTGGAGGGGTATTTTGTCCCAGGAGTCACGAATGGCGGCTTCCAGCTTAGGCAGAGAGCTCACGTCCTTCCCTTGGAGACTCTTCTTTACGAGGTACCAGAGGTTTTCAATCGGGTTGAGGTCTGGGCTATTTCCTGGCCAGTCTGTCATGAATGATACCTCGCAGTCACGAAGCCAATTGGTGACCGATTTGGCCTTGTGAGCAGGTGCACCGTCGTGCTGAAACACTCGTGCACCTGTTAGCTCGAAGGAGTCTGGTAAATGATCACACAGAAGCTCCAGGTAAACATCCTGATTCACTCTGAGGTTCTTGGGAAGTACAACAAGCTTCCCCAAACCCTTCCCTGAAAAACAACCCCATACCATGAGTGAATCAGGATGTTTAACTGTGCTTTCTACATACCGTGGGTCAAGTGGGTCACTACCTTTGCATGCTCCTCTGTTATAGGTAACACTAAACGTTGCCTCATCAGACCACAACACTGACAACCATTGCTCCTCACCCCAATTTAGATATTTATTAGCAAAGGCAAGCCTACGAATTCTCTGGCTGCTAGAGAGAAGAGGCTTTTTCACAGGCCTGTGACTTGTGTAACCAAGCTCATGCACCCTACGAGACACTGTTCTCACTGACACCTCACCAAACACTTCCGGGTTGCTCTCCTTAATTTTCCTTGCACTCACACAAGGATTAAACTCCACTGCATGTTTTAAAACATTAACAGACCTTGGGGAAGTTTTCCTAGGCCTACCAGACCTCGGTTTCTTTGTGGGAACTTCACCACTGTTTTCCTCCCGAAACCGCGCACACCAACGACGCACTGTCGATCGTGCCACACCAACCAATTCACTAATTTCCTTTGTCTGGTGGCCTGCCTCCTTTAGAGCAATGATCTGGGATATGATTTCACTCGATAGTTCACGGGTAGGTGCCATAACAAAGTTTTGAAGGCCAAAACACTGCGGGACACTCGGTAAAAAATGGCGCAATTTGAGAGGGACACTCGGCGGAGTTCCTCTCTCTCAGGCAGCCCGTGGGCGACTGAGGCGGGAACCAACCAGCGCGTCAGAAGGCCTCAGGCTACCATGACGTCATGCTCGGAGCTCAAACTTGTGGCTCAATTCTTACCCCGAAAAATGGGTGATTCTTTTTGGGCCATAAGTATTGCGCGCCCGGCGGACAACGCTGAATACTTCTGACGAGCACTGTACATTTAAAGTTCCATCAATAATCATGATTACAGTATATTCAAAAACAAAAAAATCAACAAATAATCAAAAGCTACCATCCTTATAATCATAATCTAATGATAACCATTAAGGTACAAAAAAAAAATCTAACCATAATCAAAAATAAGAAAATTGTATCATAAAAAAAAAAAAAAACTAAAACCAAATAATCCTAATCAAATCATAATCACCAAATATTTGAGACAATAATCATAATAAAATCATAATCACCAAAAATTCAAGACAATAATCATAATCAAATCACAATCAAATTCCATAACTATGCCCATGTCTGTCACCTATACTGTATCATTATTTTTCTGTGTCTGCCTTCCTTTCTTCCTGTTTCTCTCATTTTTCCTGTCACTTTTTATTACACTTTTTTCCTTTTCAGGTGGCTTTACATTGAGTAACAAGCTTAATGGTTTCCTGTTAAGCCAGGAAACCATTTACAACACTGGGTGGTAACCACATAACCAACCCACATATGTTCCCTACATGCCAACAAGTGGGTTAGCAGAGGGTTAGTGCTCCTTCTCATAAAACCACAAACTCAAAGACAAACTGCCACCATTTATGGGAGTATGGTATCTCGCTACAGATGGATACATTTATTTACTTATTTATTTATTTGTTGAGTAAATTTCAGAACTCATCATCCAAAATCCTTCATGTTAATGATCCACTGCTCTCCTCCATCACTTCCCCCCGTCTGACTTCCTCTTGGCTGACATTAAAATTTCTTCAGCTGATGTATTTTCTGCCATCACAGGCCTCAATACTAATAAGGCATATGGGCCTGATGGAGTCTCTTCTGTTGTTCTCAAGAACTGTGCTTCTGCGCTTACACCCTGCCTAGGCAACCTTTTTCGCCTTTGTCTATCAACTTGTACCTTTCCTTCTTGCTGGAAGTTTGCTGTCATTCAGCCAGTCCCAAAGAAGAGTGACCATTCCCAACCCTCTTACTATCGTCCAATTGCTTTAACATCCTGTATCTCAAAAGTTTTCGAGTCAATTCTTAATAGAAAAATTTTAATGCATCTTTCCTATCACAACATTCTTTCTGATCGTCAGTATGGGTTCCGTCAGGGATGCTCCACTGGCGATCTTCTCACCTACCTTTCAGACTCCTGGTCATCCTCCTTTCGGGACTTTGGTGAAAACTTTGCCATTGCACTTGACATCTCAAAGGCTTTCGATCAAGTCTGACATAAATCTTTAATTTCCAAACTGCCCTCTTATGGTTTCTATCCTTCTATCTGTGCCTTCATCTCTAGCTTCCTTTCTGGTCGTTCTATAGCCGCTGTTGTAGACAGCCATTGTTCTTCTCCTAGATCTATTAACGGTGGTGTTCCTCAGAGCTCTGCCCTATCACCAACTCTCTTCCTTTTATTCATCAATGACCTTCTAAGCTGTACATCTAACCTTATCCACTCATATGCTGATGACTCCACCCTTCACCTTTCCATTCGATTCCTGCAACGTCCATCTCAGCAGTTACTTCAACAAACAAGGGATGAGGCTATGGCACACCTAATGTCTGACTTGGCTCGTATCTCTGACAGGGGTAAAAATAATCTGGTTGTTTTTAATGCATCAAAGACTCAGTTTTTGCACCTATCAACCTGACAAAATCTTCAACAGGTATACCCACTAATGTTTAATAATATTCAGCTTAATCCTGCATCATCCTTGAACATGCTTGGGGTTTCATTTACTCGGGACTTATCTTGGAAAGATCATATTACATCTCTTGTAAAATCTGCTCCCAAGAGATTGGGTGTGCTAAGCCGACTCTGTTCCTTCTTTACCCCTGCACAAATGTTGACTCTATACAGGGGTTATATGCGCCCCTGCTTGGAGTACAACTTTCATGTATGGGGAGGCTCCCCACATACAGCTCTTCTCAATAGGGTGGAGTCAAAGACTTTCCGTCTCATTAACTCTCCTCCTCTTACTGACTCACTTCAACCTCTGTCTCTTCGTCACACTGTTGCATCTTTATCTCTTTTCTATCGCTACTTCAATGGTCACTGCTCCTCTGAACTGTCTGCATGCATTCCTCCACCTCTACTATGGGCGCATAGCACCCGTCTAGCAGCAAACTCTCATCCCTTTTCTGTCCAACTCTCTATTGCAAGAGTTAACCATTACTCCCAGTCCTTCATTTATGCAACAAGTCAACTCTGGAACTGTCTCCCTCTGTCTGTATTTCCTGCTTCCTGTGATCTCCAGTCTTTCAAACGCAGTGTGTCCAGGCATCTCGAAATGATCGGATCTTGAATTTGGCTCTCTCTTGTATTTTGTTTTTCTCTTGGATGGAACAGTTTTGCAGGCTTGTTGCCTTTGGTTCCTTCCTCACATTTAAAAAAAAAAAAAAAAAAAAAAAAAAAAAAAAAGCTGCATTGCCAGTTCCCATAGTTTAAAGTACCAGCTGTACAAAGAAAGTAGATATATTGGTACACATCTCATGCCTATACTGTAATAAAGATATATTATAGATATCTCAGTTTGTCTTGAAATACAGTATTTTAAATAAGTTTTTAGGTCGTGTTTTCACAACTTTTGAACAGTATTATTTTTTGAGCTTCCGTTATTAACCTCAACTTGTATTTACAGGCACTTCCTGTTATATGTCAGGATGTGTTCCAAAACATCACAGCCATTATCCTTACATTAGCTACTAAAATGTGGGAGAAACTGGTAAATCAGCTTAACAGGTAACAACACAACTTTAATCAGCATTTATTATCTGTGATTTACTGTAAACTTAAAAAAGGAGCATCTAAAAAGGCAACATATAATACACAAGGACTTATTATTAATTCTTTTTTCAGATAATATTCTGCTCAGTGACCCAGAACTTTCAGACCCAATACCACCTGACTACCTGAGCCATGAAGAACGCTATGCCAATGAACTCCGCAAGACCACACACCTTTCCAAAATTCATGAAGAAAAAGGACTAACTATAAGGTATAAATTGTGTGAGATGTGGTGATAAGTTCTATAAATGACAAAAATTCACATAATATTTCATTTCCTTTGTTTCATAGTTTCCTCTTCTAGTTAATATTTCTAAGCTGACAGAGGCCTGCCATGTTTTCTGGCTTTCAGAGTATGTTCTTTGATATGATGTGTCAAGGAAGAAAGAATGGATATACCCTACGTATGAATTAGACACACTGAGATGGTAGGTGTACTTTTGTCCTGACTGTGCAATCGGCCAAAGAAGTGATGACTCATTTTCTCAAAGTTTCGGATAAAACTTCCTGGATGTGGCAACCTTCCACTTGATGAGGAGTCTTAGGAAGCAACATTCTTTTTCCTGTTTTGGGATGCATTCCCCATAACCTGCCTGCCCTCTGGACTTAATTTTTGGTGTACAAGATTTAAAAGAAATCTAATCTTGTGAAAATATAAGTAAAGTTTGTCTTTCCTGTTTTGGATTAATAGTAATAATTAAATAGCAAGCAGCACCAAGCACACTGCCACGCATTCAGTCATGCCCGACTTCCCAGCCGGCAGATTGCGTGTGTTAATCATGATCGCGCTATGAGTGCATGTGTATCTCTTCCGGCCTTCATTGTCATGCCTGCTCCTTTTTCTTTCTTTTTTTTTTTTTTTTTTTTTTTTTTTAACCCAACTTTTTGGTGCTGAGTTCTTATCATGTCAATTTTGCTTTTCACCACCACCCTTTCTGTCTTTAGTTCTTTCATGAGACTGCCCTACAGATTCTATTACAAGATGAAATTTCATCATCTGTCAATGAAAATTACTGCCCTTTTAACTTTAATTTCTTCCCAAATTGCAATATCCCCATCTTGAATGCCGAGTTGTAAAAATTGATGAACACTAAAAATTTGATTCTAGTGAGAAGAAAGTGCCATGGATCACCTACGTGATAAAAGCTGCAAAAGAATGAAAATGAGAGCCAGGCTAAGGTGCTGTATAAGAGTATACTTGTTATGTGAAAAAAAGCTGCAAAAGAATGAAAATGAGAGCCAGGCTAAGGTACTGTGTAAGAGTATACTTGTTCCTCAATAATTTCACTGTTTTTCATTAAATTCAGTGGATGCCATTCTTTGTTGCCTTTTACTACATCACTGTTTGCTCACAGCATTGTTTTCCTGATTGAATTTCATCCCATACAGAGATTTAAACGTGAATAAGAATACTTGTATACTACAGGATTTTGTTTATTTTCATGATTTGATGACACCCATGATGTGGACGTACTTTTAACGGCATTTTTTTTTTTTTTTTTTTTTTTTTTTTTGCAACATGTTCCTCAAAATTGTTGCTTTAGGATGTAAAACAAGCATCAAGAGAGTTTCTCTGCCTTTTAACCCTGAAACTGATGAGCAATAGGCTGCATGTTTCACATTTTTTTCATATGGCTGAGTCACAGCGTTTGTACACTATGGTTTCCTCTCACTTAATACAAGACACATGCAGTAACACCACATGTTTAATGTTTTCACTGTTTTTTACCTAAATACTGTTCTCCCTCATGTGTAATAAAGGAAATACTGTACTGAAAAACAGAAGTGATAGTTGTTAGATACCACTCTGAGGGAAAGGTACTGGGAATTGGGTCATCAATTATCTGGGCAACTGTACTGTAGTGATGGTGAGATGTAATGGTGATTTTTTATTACTGCCACCCTGAGTGCAGCACAGGGCTAGAAATAAAGTGACCCCATTAGTATGATATTTCTTTTCAATTTGTTCTTGCCTCCACCAGATGGGTTTCTTCAGTTCAGGAAGGACCTCAGACAGTGAGAGCTTACTGAGGCCATATCAAACCCCAGAAGTTCAAAAAGTCTTTTGTAAAGTGACTAAATTCATCTGAGGATGATAAGAAGTACATCAGACTGAAGGGGTTCAGTCTATCTGTTGCCAGAAGTCTTAATCCCATAAGGGGTGGCCACTGGCCACAAACAAATAACTTCAACATCACCACATCCTTTGCCATTTGACTGCCCTCTCTCCAAATCACACGCCTCCTCTTGTATGAAATATGCTGGTTAAGTAAAAATTAGTAGAGTGCCTGTAGTGAGGGCAGTGTGTGTGAAACCTTAAGTGTTGTAATGGCATAATGGCTATGAATTTCTGCATCAGAGCATCCACATAAATTTCAAATCATTGTATGACCCCAATACCCAGTATGAAACTGGCCACTGCAACTGGGTGCTCCCAGAGATCTTCCACTGAAAATCTGCTGAAGAACTGTTTGTGCTGTGAAAGTGAGGTGCACGGTTTGTGACATGAGGCGGTGGCTCAATCAGCAGAGAGTTGGCCTGCAGTCTTAACGGACCTGGGTTTAAATCCTGCTGGGCCAGGGAACAGTTTATGGACTTGAATTTCATAAATATCAGACTTTACTGATCTACCAGAAGAACCGCCAACATGTTGTAAAAATACCCCCGCTAATACCAATACACCAGTCATGTATGAGACAGCCCTAGCATGTATTCAGTAAGGACAGTGGGTGTTAGAGCCGAAGTGGTGACATGTGGAGGTGTATGGTACATAGGAGGACTACTGGGCCTTGAAAGCAGGCTGTGAAGCCTATGCCCAGAGTCAGTCACTATCTATCTATCTATTGCCGGACACCTCAATCCCATTCGGGGTGGCCACAAACAAATCACCTCCACGTCGCCCTGTCCCCCGCCATTTCACTGCCCCGCTCCCAACTCACACCCCCCTCTCTCATATACCTCTCCACCTCATCCCTCCATCTCATCCTTGGCCTCCCCCTCCCTCTTCCCCCCTCCACGTCACTCACATACACTCTCTTCATCAGTCTCTCACCCTCCATCCTCTCCACATGGCCAAACCACCTCAGTGTATTCCTCCTAACGCTTCCTATCACATCCACATCCACACCACAACGCTCCTTTATATCCTCAATTGTCAGCCTGTCTCTCCATGTGACTCCACAGGCTCCTCTTAAATAACTCATTTCCACTGCTCTCACTCTTGACTTGTGTCCTTCTAGTAATGTCCAAGCTTCACTTCCGTACATTAGAGCTGGTATCACAATACAGGTACTGTCATGTTGTAACTTTTTCATTTCCATGCTCACTTCCCTGCTTCTTATCACTGCTTTCAAGGAACCAGCAACCTTTCTTCCCTGCCGTACCCTTTCAAGCAATTCACCCTCCAAACCTCCATCCTTACTTATCACACTACCCAAGTACTTAAACGTACTCACATTTTCCAATTCCTCACCATCCAACCTCGCTGTACATTCAATGACTTCACCTCTCTCAAAGACCATCACTTTACTCTTCCCTACAGTCACCTTTAGATTCCATTTCTTACACACTCTCCCAAACTAATCCACCAAGCCTTGCAGCTCTCCTTCGTCTTCACTCAACAACATAGTACTATCTGCAAACAACAGTACAGGGAGTTTCCAAACACTACCCTCTCTCACCAGGGCCACTCCAACATCCACTACCCTACCTTGTTTCTCTTTTATTACCCCATCCACGTACAGATTGAACAACCATGGAGACATGACACATCCCTGTTTCAACCCAACCTTCAAAGAGAAAAATTCACTCAGTTCAACATCCACACACACTTCAGCCTTAGCACCATCATACATACTCTTCACAGCATTCAACAACTTCCCATCTACTCCATATATTCTTAATACTAGGGGAGTTGGTAGCTCAATCGGTAGAGAGGTGGCCCGCAGTCGTAGCGGACCCAGGTTCAAACCTCAGGTGGGGCAGAGTCGGTCACATAAAAAAAAAAAAAAAAAAAAAAAATACAGTGAGGGTGTGGTGGACAGTATGTGAATTGTATTTTGTGTGGTGAGAGTGTGGACCATGATATGAATAATATGTTGCAAGGCTTGTATTCCTTAATTTGTCCTGTCTCTGATTCTATTAAACTGGGAGTCTTCATACTGGAGGGGTTAAATGAAGCCCTCAATAAACCACTGAGTGCAAGTGCTTTTCCCTAAGTTGAATAAAATAATCTGAAGGCAGCAGGCATAAACTGCAAAAGGCTGTCATCACATGGGAAGGGGTAAACTGATAAAGGGAAACACTGCTCATACCTGTATTTATATGATGAGATTTGTGTCAAGACAGCTATATCATACTTATCCCTTACAAGGGTTTCCAGTAAGCAGGAAGGTCTCAATGGACATAATGTTAAAATTGAGTGTGTGAAGGTGTAAACAAGTCCCTGTGTTTGATGGGCTATTTGAGGAACACCTGTAATTATTGCATGTGATCAGCCTGCATCCCACATTAGTGTTGTGAGGTTCTGTCATCATTCCATGCTTCAAAAATTATTGTCAATATCTAGTGGCTTGTCCACACGTTTGCACTCTGCATTCATAGCACAGACCTCAGACAGGATGAGGTAACAGTAACAGCATAACGGTAGCGGTAACATTCAGCCTTGTGTTACTCCTTTCAAGGTGCAGGACCCTGAGGCTTTACTGCTAAAGCCCAGCACATATAAGGGTAGATAACCAGCTTACTTCCCTTGATAGCATTACGTGAATGAAAACCTCTACCCACCTATTGGGGACTGAGCCATTAGACTACCAATAATCTATCTATCTATCTATCTACTGCCAGACACCATAATCCCACAAAAGGGTGGCCATTTGACACTGAGTTAGTTGTTTTACAGGAAGAGGCACCAACCCTCCACATACCCACTTGTTGACACGTAGGGAGCACATATGGTTTGGTTATATGGTTACCACCCAGTGTTGTAAATGGTTTCTTGGCTTACAGGAAACCATTTGGCTTGTCACTCAATGTAAAGCCACCTATAAAGGAAAGAAAAGGAATAAGAAGTGACAGGAAAGATAGGAGAAATAGGAGGAGAGGAGGGCAGGCACAGAAAAAGAATGATAGAAGCTAAGGAAGTAGGCAGCACCACATCAAGTGAGTGGATGATGGTCGCCACCACCTACCACAAATAATAATAATAATAATAATAATAATAAGTGCTTGAAAGGGTACAGCAGGGAAGAAAGGTTGCTGGTTCCTTGAAAGCAGTGATAAGAAACAGGGAAGTGAGCATGGAAGTGAAAAAGTTACTACATGACAGTATTGTGATACCAACTCTAACGTACGGAAATGAAGCTTGGACGTTGTTGGAAGGACACAAGTCAAGAGTGAGAGCAGTGGAAATGAGTTATTTAAGAGGAGCCTGTGGAGTCACATGGAGAGACAGGCTGACGAATGAGGATATAAAGGAGCGTTGTGGTGTGGATGTGGATGTGATAGGAAGCGTTATGAGGAACACACTGAGGTGGTTTGGCCATGTGGAGAGGATGGAGGGTGAAAGACTGACGAAGAGAGTGTATGTGAGTGAGGTGGAGGGGGGAAGAGGGAGGGGGAGGCCGAGGATGAGATGGAGGGATGGGGTGGAGAGGTATATGAGAGAGGGGGGTGTGAGTTGGGAGCAGGGGAGTGAAATGGCATGGGACAGGGCGACTTGGAGGCGATTTGTTTGTGGCCACCCCAAACGGGATTGAGGCGTCTGGCAATAGATAGATAGATAGATACATATATACACACTGTAGTACGGATTTGTTGGGCTAGTATGGATTGGCTGTGTAAAGTGGGCCAAATCTAAGTAGTTCTTCTCTAGTACTGATGTGCTGCGTCCAGTATTACTACCCACGTGTGCGCGTGCGAAGATGACGAACACCAAGGAACGTTTCCCTAATATTGTACTGCCGCACCAGTCCAGTACGCCTTCCTCGTGACTCGTGACGTGTGCCAGTCAAATTGCAATATTGCATTTCCCACTGATGAAGATGTGTCAGTGTATGACTATGAGGGATGTATGAGGGAGGTTGAGGCAGAGAGGCGGTGGCTCAATCGGTAGAGAGTTGGCCTGCAGTCCTAATGGACCCGGGTTCAAATCCCGCTGGGGCAGGGAACAGTTTAAAGATTTGAATTTCATAAATATCAGACTTTACTGATCTACCAGAAGACCCGCCGACATGTTGTAAAAATACCCCCGCTAGTACCAATATACCAGTCCTGTATGAGACAGCCCTAGCATGTATTCAGTATGGACGGTGGGTGTTAGCGCCGAAGTGGTGACATGTAGAGGTGTACAGTACGTAGGAGGACTACTGGGCCTTGAAAGCAGGCTGTGAAGCCTATGCCCAGAGTCGGTCACAAAAAAAAAAAAAAAAAAGGACAGGCCTCCTCAGGACCCTGAAGGACCTCCTCCAAGGGGTCAGTAGGACCTCCTACAGCCTTGGAAACCCCTCCCCCTTCCCCCCCCAAGCCCATCACAACTCACCTTAAAGGTTGGTAAACTCTTAGTTGTGTCAAAATATTGTTAAGTTGAATCTGGGGGGGACTTTTTCAAAGCTTGTCTGACATTAATCAGTTTTCCCAAAAAGTCTATTGTTTGTCCAGTAAGGATTTAGTCCAGTACGGGAGTACTGTCTGACTGAAATACTGTACTGGACGCGAGGACTGTGTGTATATATATTAGCTAGTCAGGTCAGGTGCGAGTAAGGGGATGGGTCTATTATGATGTGGCAGGGGTAAACCAGCTCTGCTGTTGGGCTCTGCTGCGGATGTCACTGATTGCACTGCGCAGTTGACCCATGTGTGGTGTGGTGCGTTGAGGATCTGTCCCTTCTCCCCTTTGGGGCTAAGATGCGATTGACTGTGTTTGAATGGATGAGTAAATGGGGAGTGTGTCATCCTGTCTCGGCTACCTCCCTTTCCATAGGGGAAGCAGCCTAGGTATATATATATATATATATACAGAGTATATACATTTACAGTAAGACCTCACTATAACGGACTAATTGGGGCCCAAACCATTCTGAAAAATGCAAAATTCCAATAAAAGTGACATCTGGACTTCCTCCTGCTAATCCGGACTTTTTCCGATATATCAGACATTAGTCCAGATAACATGAACGGTTTTTAACTGTCTTGACTACCAGTGCGGTATTGTACTGTGTTATAACTTCATACATGAATCAAATGGTATAATATATATAATAATACTGTACTGTACACTGATAAACATGTCTTTATTTACATTACTGTGGTGAACATAGCTGAATTGGTCAGACAGTCTGGACTGCTTCTGGCTTTATCGAAATATAGGAATTTAGTCTGATAGTTCCTCGAGTCCAATAAAAGCGAATTCCGGTCTACTGAAGTCCATTACATCAAGGTTTTACTCTATATACAAATATCCCTTAACATTCGCAGTTATAACATACACAGTTTTGAATATCCGCGGATGGCTACAGAAAAAAAAAAAAAAAAATCTCGAACTCTGTTGACACTGTAACATTATCCCAGGCACAGTTTGTGGCTGTTTTAGTACAGTAATGGCATTATCCAGTGAATGAAATATACTGTAACACTCTTCCTTTTGGAGGGAGCTGGGATGAGCAGAGCAGTCAGAAGAGGCCGTGAAGGAGTACACTATTCATTATTTTTAACTTTTAGTGTTTTTGTATTAGATAAAGTTGTTGTAAACACGCACATAGGGTTTTTCTTTAGTTATATAAGGAAATGGGGGGTCCAGAGGTGTTTTTAAGGGGGGGCAGCAAATATCTACAGATTTTTAACATTCACAGGTGTCTCTGTTACCTAACCCCCGCGGATGTTAGGGAATGACTGTATGTATGTGTGTGTGTGTGTGTGTGTGTGTGTGTGTGTGTGTATATATATATATATATATATATATATATATATATATATATACATATATATATATATACACAGTAATCCCTTGATTCATGCGAGGGTCACGTTCCCAGACCCTTCGCTTATGTGGTAAATTCGAGTATACGTTCTGCCCATGTGTGCACGTAATTATGCATGTGTATTAAGTGTATTACATCTGAATAATACTGTGTGTGCACTACATACACCTTATAAACTAGCATAAAGTATGAAAAACAACAAAAATGTATGAAATTTAACACTGAAAGCTGACAAGCACAGGCGTAGGTGGAGACACTTTAGCAGTCTGGTGCACTAGCCCTCACTGCCTCCCGTATGTTACATCCTGCCTTCTTTATTGTACGAACAGTTGACTCATTCACCCCAAACATACGGTTCCCAAACAATTCACCCTCGTCAATTCACCGTCAAAACATGGACGATTCCCTGTCAGGACAATTCACAACCTGGACGATTCCCCTTCATTCTACAAAATATACTTATTATTGATTAATTAATACTTTAATAACTAATTTTCAGGGGGATTTTATAACTCATATAAGTAAAAAAGTAGTGTACTGTACTTGCTAAATAAACTGGTATGTAAATAAATGACGGGGAATCATCCTGATGGCGAATTGTTGCTGACATTTCTTCCCTGAGTTTGTCCGACACTTTAACTTTCTCTGTCACCGACATCACTTTTAGGAGTCCGTTTTGGTGTGTTACCACACGCATCACTAGCACTACGCTTAGGCCCCATGTTGGCAAACAAGGCAAGCAATCACTGGAAGGCAGAAAAATAAGCCACAAATAACGATTCGCGAGTCACGCACGGTTCGATCGTTGGATTCAAACTGACTGTGTGGTGCGTGGTAGACCTCCCTCCCACACACACACACACACACACACACACACACACACACACACACACACACACACATACGTATGCACACAGGCAGCAGGTAGGCATTTTTATATTTTATTTATTTCTCTTGTGTATTAAAATTATTTATTTGAAAACTACAATTTTATGTTTCAATTATTGTACGAAAAATTTGTGGATAACCGAAATCGCGTCAAAAAAGGTCGCGTGAATTAAGGGATTATTTTATATACTGTATATATACAGTACCCTCGCGTCCAACACGCATTAGTCCAGCACGATTCGGGTCCAGCACGGAGAGCAATTAATTAGTATTATTTAATATGATTTAATTACTGCAACACGAGTGTGTTAGCATAACACGCACAGAGCTCCGAGAAGTGGGCGAAATCCGCAGAGTTCACTCTAGCACGATCACCCCCGGTCCAACACGGTCATACTGGACATTCCCATGATGAAGATAGCCAATGAAAAACTTCTGATCAAGTAGCCTTCCCCGCCCGCTATCGTGACGTGATCGTGATGCCGCCCAATTGAAAACGCTTCTGGTGTTACGTGATGTTTACATTTCTCCTGCCACAGAGCCACTCAGTCGCATAATTGCATTGGAAGGTGCTTTTTTCTTGCTGCATTTTCTGCCCTTGTTACTGCATTTTACCCTGCTCACGATGCCTAGGAAGCCTTCTGAGAACCCCAAGAAGCGTCGGCACTTCCCTCAGGCCACCAAGCTAGAAAGCATCGAGAGGAAGAAGAAAGGGGAGAGGAAAGTTGACATTGCCAAGGCCTACGACATGAATGAAGCCAACGTGGTCATAATAAAAAACTTAAGACAAGATCCTGGCAGCCAAAGGCTATCACACGGCACTTCATACCAGGTTTGCCGAGGATACGATGGTAAATCGGAACGGTAACGTGGTAAAATTGCCGACGATACCAGGGGCATTTGGAATTCATCTGGATGGATTCCTGCCGAGCATACGACGGGCAAAACGGTGTGACCAAAACTCAGGCGACTCGACAGAGAATATATCGTACTACAGCATTGAACATTTAGCCTGACACTGAATACATATTAATATTTTAGAATAAATATCAATCGTTTTGAAACCCTTCTCATCGGCGTGCGTATCAGTTTATAAACAAAGTTGCTTCTTATTCTCTACCGAGTCAGCGACAGCGATCACTTTCCACAGTCACGAGACGGGGCTCTGTCAACAGTGTGAGAAGCATGCACTTTGCCAAGGATTACAGGGCTAGGACAGGCAGAAGCAGGACCTTCCATGGCTGTGGACGAAGAGTGTGATTTCGAAGGATTTATGAGGGAGGTTTGATTTCGAAGGATTTATGAGGGAGGTTTGATTTCGAAGGATTCATGAGGGAGGTTGAGGAGGAGCAACAGCCATTACCCGCTAGTGACGCCAGCAGCCATCCTCCGGGGACCCAGTAGGACTAACTACAGCCTTGGATACCACCTTCCATTCCCAGCAAGCCCACCAACACTATCCTAAAAGGTTAGTTATCATTCATAGCACAGTACCATTTATTATAATTACAATAGTACCAATATATGTATAGGTATATGGTAGGTATTTAGGGTGACTTTTCCGAGGGTTGCTGACATAATTCATTTTTCCCCATAAGCTCTATTGTTAGTCCAACACGTTTTTGGTCCAACACGTGATCCATGCATGACAATATTACTGTGCTGGATGCGAGGGTACTGTGTACATATATATATATATATATATATATATATATATATATATATACAAGGTGCTACCCAAAAGTTCCAGTAATTTGAACAGAGGGAGCCAACCATTTGCAGTTTTGCCTTTTGCTGCAAGGAGGAGTCAGCAGCATCCCTTGTGCATCAGTGTGGCCTCAGCTGTGTCTGTGAGTGGACGTGTTGTTGAGCAATGCTTACTATTGTAACGTGGTGTGTAGGTGGTTTGGCGGTTTTGCAATGGCGGACCAATGGCCCAGCAGTGTCAAGCTGATGTAGATGGTTTTCTTCCATATCCAAGGGATTGTTCACAAAGAACTCGATCCACTCGGTCAATCTGTCAGCTGAAAGTTTTACTGTGAAGTTTTGCACTGTCTGATGGAGAACATCCACTGCAAATGTGCAGAACAGTGGGAGAACAAGGACTAGGTCCTGCATCATGACAACGCCCCCGCCCACACATCAGTTGCTGTCCGGCAGTTCCTGGCTTCCACTAACAGGGACGTCATTCCCCACCCACCCTATGCGCCTAACCTTGCCCCTTGCAATTTTTTCCTGTTTCCCAAGCTGAAATTACGACTGAAAAGGCATCAATTTGACTCGATTGAGGAGATCTAGACAGAATTGCAGGAGGTGCTCAAAACCATCGTGCCTTCCCACCATCCGGTCCCCCAATTCCTCCCATTCCAACCCATCCTAATCCACCTCAACCCTTACCTCCATCACAACCTCCTCCTACCCCTTCCCCTCCACTCACACCACCTCCCCCCCGTGCTGCAGCAGCCGACACACATCGCACACAAAACATAAACATCCTTCAGTTAAACATAGATGGCATAAACACCAAAAAACATGAACTCACACAATTCATCAAACAACAGAACATACACATTACCATCTTACAAGAAACAAAACTACACAGAGCACAGAAAACAACGACATTTCATAACTTCACCACCAATCGACAAGACTGGGCAGACGGCGGTGGCGGTGGACTCATCACCCTGGTACACAAATCCATCAACTTTGCAGATACCAGTGCACACACAAGTGTCACTTCTCCCCCCACATGACACCACAACAGAAATACAATCAATTAAAACATGCACTGGTAACAAATCACACATAACAATCACTAACACATACATTCCCCCCA